>NC_059494.1:1803680-2145374 GCF_018139145.2 Gymnogyps californianus
CCACCGGCGACGTCTACGTGCCTTTCCGGGACCTGTTGCCCATGGTGCACCCCAATGACATTGTCTTCGACGGTAGGTGGGACACGGGGGGGGGGGGACGACCCCGCAATGGGGCGGGGGACCCTGAGCGATTGGGTCACCCCTTGTCCCCCAGGCTGGGACATCTCCTCGCTGAACCTGGCGGAGGCCATGCGGCGGGCGGAGGTGCTGGACTGGCCGCTGCAGGAGCAGCTCTGGCCCCACCTGGAGAAGATGAAGCCCCGACCCTCCATCTACATCCCCGAGTTCATCGCCGCCAACCAGGAGGAGCGGGCGGACAACGTCCTCCGTGGGTCCATGGCTGAGCAGGTCCTGGTGGGGCAGTGGTGGTGGTGGGGGGGGGGGACAGAGGCGACGGGGGGGATGCCACCGCGCTGATGCGTCCCCCTCGGTGGTGTCCCAGGTGGAGCAGATCCGCAAGGACATCCGGGACTTCAGGGAGACCAGCGGGGTGGACAAAGTCATCGTCCTCTGGACGGCCAACACGGAACGCTTCTGCGATGTCGTGCCGGGGCTCAACGACACCGCCGACAACCTGCTGCGGGCCATCGAGGTCAGGGGACAGGGGAGGGGGCCGAGGTGCGGGGGGGGGGGGTGACAACACCGCCCTGCTGTGCTGAGCCACCCCGTGTCCCCACAGCGAGGCCTGGAGGTGTCCCCGTCCACGCTCTTCGCCGTGGCCAGCATCCTGGAGGGCTGCGCCTACATCAACGGCTCCCCCCAGAACACCTTCGTGCCGGGGGCGGTGGAGCTGGCCGCCCAGCGCCGCGTCTTCATCTGCGGCGACGACTTCAAGTCGGGTCAGACCAAGCTGAAGTCGGTGCTGGTGGACTTCTTGGTGGGCGCCGGACTCAAGGTACGTGGGGGACGGGGTGGCTCAGGAGGGACCTGCCCGTGATGGGGGGGTGATGGGGGTGACCTCCCTGCACCCCCTTGCCCAGACCAAGTCCATCGTGAGCTACAACCACCTGGGGAACAACGACGGGAAGAACCTCTCGGCCCCGCAGCAGTTTCGCTCCAAGGAGATCTCCAAGAGCAACGTGGTGGATGACACGGTCCAGGCCAACCCCGTCCTCTACGGCCCCCAGGACAAGCCTGACCACTGCGTGAGTTGGGGGCCGGGGGGGTGGTGTGGGGGGACACGATGACGACGGGGGTGACGGGGACGTCGCTTCGCAGGTGGTGATCAAGTACGTGCCTTACGTGGGGGACAGCAAGCGCGCTCTGGACGAGTACACGTCGGAGATCATGATGGGCGGCACCAACACCATCGTCATCCACAACACGTGCGAGGTGCGTGGGGGGGGGGTTGACCGGGGTGTCCCAGGGGGGTGGCACGTCCTCGGTGGGGGGTGGCTCACCCCCCAAACCTGCCCCCTCGCTGCCCGCAGGACTCGCTGCTGGCCAGCCCCATCATCCTGGACCTGGCCATCCTCACGGAGCTGTGCCAGCGCGTCACCTTCTGCACCGAGGCTGACCCCGAGTTCCAGGGCTTCCACAGCGTCCTCTCCATCGTCGCCTTCCTCTGCAAGGCCCCGCTGGTGCCCGAGGGCACCCCCGTCGTCAACGCCCTCTTCCGCCAGCGCAGCTGCATCGAGAACATCCTGAGGTACCCCGGGGGTCCCCGTGCTCGTGGGTGCCAGGGTCCCACCCACCCTGGTGCCCGTGGTGGCTTACAGAGGTATCCCGGTGCTTGATACCTAGGGTGCCAACACCAGTGGGTCCCAGTGCCCGTGGGTGCCCAGCACCTACGCGTGGGGTGTCCAAATCCAATAGGTCCTGGTGCCCAACGCTGGTAGGTGGTGCTGGTGCTCAGGGCCTGTGCCACCCGTGGGTCCCAGTGGCCGTGGGTGCCCAGCATCTACACATGGGGTGTCAATCCAGTGGTCCTGGTGCCCAACACTGGGGGGGTCCCCGTGCTCAGGGCGTGCAGGGGTCCCAGGGCGTGGGTGCCAGCACCTACGCGTGGGGTGTCCAAATCCAATAGGTCCTGGTGCCCAACGCTGGTAGGTGGTGCTGGTGCTCAGGGCCTGTGCCACCCGTGGGTCCCAGTGGCCGTGGGTGCCCAGCACCTACGCGTGGGGTGTCCAAATCCAGTAGGTCCTGGTGCCCAACACTGGTGGGTGGTCCCCGTGCTCAGGGCCTGTGCCACCAGTGGGTCCCAGTGGCCATCGCCCATGGGTCCCTGTGCGCAGCACCAGTGGGTCCCAGTGCCCAATGCCAATGCGTCCTGGTGCGCGATGCCCAAATGTGATGGTCCCAGTGCCCGGGGTGTTCAGTGCTGGTGGGTCCTGGTGATGCCCAGCACCAACAGGTCCCAGTGCGGATGGGTCCTCGGTTCCCAGTGCCTGAGGCACCCAATGGGAGCGGGTCCCAATGCCCGGGGTGTCCAACACCCACAGACCCTGGTACCTAATGCCTGGGGTGCCCAATGCCTGTGGGTCCCAGCACCAGTGGGTCCCAGTACCTGATGCCCAGGGGGGTGCCCAACACCAACGGGTCCTGGTGCCCAACATGATGGGTCCCAGTACCCAATGCTTGTGGGTCCCAGCACCTGTGGGTCCCAGGGAGGTGCCCAATGCCAGTGGGTCCCAGTACCCAACACCAGTCAGTCCCAGTGCCCAATGCCCAGGTTGCCCAACACCGATGGGTCCCGGCGCCCAGCACGCCGTGTCCCCAACACTGCTGGCTCCTGGCGCGTGGGGTGCCCTGCACCATCGAGTCCCCCTTCCCTAGTACTGGGGTGCCCATCCCTCAGCCCCCCCTTTTTTTTTTTCCACCCCCCCAGGGCCTGCCTGGGGCTGCCCCCCCAGAACCACATGCTGCTGGAGCACAAGATGCAGCGGCCGGCACCCAGCCCGAAGCGCGCCTGCCCCGGGGGGGCCGCCTGCCCCCTCGCACCCAAGAAGGCACCGGCGGCTGCCCAGCTCAACGGGCACCCCTGCCCCGGCGCCCCCCGGCCGGGACCCCCCCGGACCCCCCTCCACGTCGATGGGGCTGACTAACGGCGGGTGCCTTTTTGTATTTCATATCAGCTTTTTAGGGGGGGTAGGGGGGTGGATTTGGGGTCTGGGGGGGGGTCTACGATCTGTCCTGTGTCTCCCCCCATCTCTCTCCCCCCCCCCCCCCAAGCGCTCGGTGCTGCCCGGCTCCGACGCCAAGTCGAAACTGTGAAGCTTTGTACCCGCCAATAAACCCGGAGCACGTCGTGTGTCCCCCGTCTCGCCTGGTTCCTGGGGGCCCCCCCGGCCCCCCCCAGCCCCAGGCAAAGCGAGAGCCGAACGCCAGCGCCTTCTGAAAAAAAATCAAATTACATTTATTGATGCGGGGGGGGTGGGTGGTTTTTTTGTTGTTGTTTTGGGTTTTTTTTTCCCTTTTTTTTTTTTTTTTTTGGGGGGGGGTCCCCCGTTTTGTTTTGATAAGCAACAGGGGCTCTAAAGGCTCTGGGGACTAGAAATTGGGGGGGGGGGGTGTCCCTACACAGAACGACTACGCCTATGGTGGGCACTACCCCTACGGGGGCCAGGGGCTGCCCCCCACCTCGGCAGGGGGGCACAATGGGGGCCCCCCCCGGTATGGGGCTGTACAGGGGAGGGGGCCTGGGTGCACGGCGGCAGTTTTGGCGGGGGGGCGAGGGGGGGGGCAGGAGGGGGGTTGAGGTCCTTTCTGTTATAAAAGAGGAAGAAAAAAAAAAAATCAGAAAAAAAACACACACAAAAAAAAAAATTCCTTCATATTAAAGTTTTACAAGTGGTCCCTAGGGGGGCGGGGGGGCCCCGGTCTGGCGCTCGGGGGGGCCGGGGATCACAGTGCTGGCTGAGCACACAGACGGGGCTGGGGACCCCCCCGGGGCTGGCTCGCTGCCGGGGGGGGCTGCTCTCTGCACTGGGGCCTGCCCTATAGAGCGCTCTGGGGGGGGGGGATGCTCCATGGGGGGGGGGGTATGGCTTGGGGGCCCCCCCCCCATCCTAGCACAGCCTGGGGTGCCCCTGGCTTGGGGGGGGGGGGGGCTGCACCCACATTGGGGGGGGCTGTGCTGGTGATACGGCCCCCCCCAGGGCTTTGGCAGGGCTGAGGGTTGGCTATGGGCCCCCCTGCCATGGGATGGGGGGGGAGTGCCCAGCAGGGAGGGCACTGGGAGAACTGGGAGGGGGTCACGCCCTCTCGGAGAGTGGCGGGGGGGGCCCCCTATTGTTTAATTAGCATTTCAGCTAATTGCAGTTAAGTGCATGTGCCCCAGCCGGGCAGCATGACATGGGGGGGGGCACAGCACCGTGAACCCCCCCCAAAAATCACCCTCCACATGCTTGGGGGGGGGCAAAACACCCCCACAACAGCTCCCCCCCCATGGTGTCAGACCCCCACCCCAGCGCCTGCCCCCACCCCTGGGGGGGGGTCGGGTCCCAGTGCTGGGGTGGTCCCTGCCCCGGGGGCGAGTGGGCAGTAAATAAGTCGCATGACTTATTTCTAATTATTATTATTTTTTCCGCATTTTTTTTTTTGTTTTTGTTTAGTGTTTGGGGGCGGGGGGGGGGCGGCTGGGGGGGGGGGGTTGGTAATTATTATTAATTATTTTTTCTCTGGTGTGTGTGGGCGTCTGGCTGTCGGCGGCCTCGGCGCTGGGCTCACACGCTCATTGTCATGCTGGGCGAGTACTAGAGAGAGCGGAGACACCAGAGGGTTAGCGGGGTGGGGGGGGGTCCGGGGGGGGGCACACACCGCTGCCCCCCCACACCGCCCACCTCACGCCTCCCGGCCGCTCGGCCAAGGCGAACCCCCCGCTGCCGTGGGGGGGTCCTCCACGGGGACTTTGTTGTCGACCCCCCCCGTCCCCGGCTGCCGCGCCCCCCCCGGGCCCCCCGCCCTCGCCGCCTGCCCCCCCGGGGGTCCCCGGGGTCCCCACCGGGTCCCTTACGCTGTCGCTTTGGAAGGGGTTTAAGAAATTGCTGCTCAGCTCGGCGTCGTCCCGCGGGGTGCCGGGGGGGTTGCTCAGGGCCCCCAGGTTACTGGGGGAGCTCTGGGGGGGGGGGGAAGAAAAATGTTAGTGGAGGGGGGAAAGGTGCGGGGTCCCAGTGTAGAAGGGGTCCCGGTGCATGGGGGGGGTCCAATAAATGGGGTCCCAGTGCATGGGGGGGGGGGATCCCAGTGCATGGGGTCCTGGTGCATGGAGGGGGTCCAATAAATGGGGTCCTAGTACATGGGGGGGGGATCCCAGTGCATGGGGGGGCCATAAATGGGTCCAGTGCATGGGGGGGATCCCAGTGCATGGGGTCCTGGTGCATGGAGGGGGTCCAATAAATGGGGTCCCAGTACATGGGGGGGAGATCCCAGTGCATAGGGTCCTGGTGCATGGAGGGGGTCCAATAAATGGGGTCCCAGTACGTGGCGGGGGGAGATCCCAGTGCATGGGGGGGGTCCAATAAATGGGGTCCCAGTGCATGGGGTGGGGGGGGTCCCAGTGCATGGGGTCCTGGTGCATGGAGGGGGTCCAATAAATGGGGTCCCAGTGCATGGGGTCCTGGCGCATGGAGGGGGTCCAATAAATGGGGTGCCAGTGCATGGAGTCCTGGTGCATGGGGTGGGGGGGGTCCCAGTGCATGGAGGGAGTCCCAATGCATGGGGGGGCCCAATAAATGGGGTCCCATACATGGAGTCCTGGTGCACGGGGTCCCAGCACTACGGGGTCTGCGCATGCACAGGGGTCCCAGTGCATGGGGGTCCCAATAAATGGGGTCCAGCACACGGGGGTCCCAGTGCATGGTGGGGGGGTCCCAGCACCACAGGGGTCCCAGCACACGGGGTTTCAGGGTCCCCACACTCACCTTTGGCAGCCCGTCCATGTCCCCGGAGCCTGCAAGGACGACAGCAGTGCGTCAGTGACCCCCCCCCCAAATCCGTGTGTGTCGTGTGTGTTCCCCCCCCCCGCTGCCACCCCGCTGCCCCCGCGCCCCCCCCAGCCGCAGCGGGGCCCTGCACGGAGCCCGGCCGCCCGCAGATGGAGCTCACGGACCGCAGGATGCGGCCGCAGCCCGGCTGGGGGGGTGCTGGGGGGGGGGACACACACAGACGACACCCCTTGGCCGCGGGGGTTTGGGGTGGGGGTACCCACCTAAGGATCCGTTCATGTGATGCGGCTCCATCGCGCTCATGCCACCCATGGGTCCCTCGGGTCCGGGCCCCATCGGGAACTGGAAGGGAAAGGGCGGGGGGGGGGGGGGCACTGAGCAATGCGGGACCCCCTCCCGTCACCATCCCTGTCCCCGTCCCCCCCATCCCCGTCACTCACGTTCGGCCTGTTCCCCGCGGGCCCGATGGGGTTCATCATGGTGTACATGTTCTCACTGGAGTTGGTGGAGTCTGGGGGGGGGGGGACACACACAACACACACTGGAGGAGGTGAGCATGGCACCCCAAATTCCGCCCCCCCCCCCAACATCCCCCACCCCTGCGCCTCATCCCGTCCCGCTCCCTGCTGACACTCACCTCCGGGGCTGGGCAGGATGGGGGTGCCGGGGGGGCCACCACCCCCGGGAGGGCCCTGGGGGGACGGGGAGAAGAAGGAGGCGAGTTGGGGGGGGGGTCCACAGCAGGTTTGCCTGCAGCATGGCCCCCCCGCGAGTGCACCCTGATACTCACCACATAGTTCCCAGGGGACGAGGAGGAGTAGGCGATCTGGGGGGAACAAGAGTGGGCGTCAGCATGGGGGGCATGGAGCCAGCACCCCCACAGCCCCAGTCTCCCCCCCCCCGGTATCCCCCCCCCACCCCTGACTTACGGAGTTGGCGTTGGGGTTCGGCCAGGGCCCGCGGCCGCCAGGACCCCTGGAAGGCAACGGGGAGAGGTGAGGGGGGTCCTGCCGGTCCCGGGGCTCCCCCCACCCTGCGCGGCCATCCGGCTCCCTCTGCCCAGCTCCGGGGCGGGGGCACGGGGGGGCCGGGTGCCTTACATGTTCATGGCGGGCATGCCAGGACCGGCCAGCGAGCTGGGGGGGGGGCCGCATCCCGCTGCCGTAGGTCTGCAGGGAGAGCAGGGGGTCAGCAGGGGCCAGACATCCCTGTCCCTAACCCTGTCCCTGTCCCTGTCCCCGTCCCCGTCTCCCTGTTCCCATCCCTAACCCCATCCCCATCCTGATCCCCTTCCCCATCCCTGTCTCCTGTCACCATCCCTGTCCCCATCCATATCTCCTTGTTCCCAACCCCATTCCTATCCCTGTATCCCTGTCCCCAACCCCATCCCTGTCCCCATCCATGTCTCCCTGTCCCCAAACTCACTCCCATCCATATATCCCCATCCCCAACCCCATCCCTGTCCCCATCCATGTCTCCCTGTCCCAAACTCACTCCCATCCCTATATCCCCATCCCCAGTCCCATCCCTGTTTCCAAATCTCCCCATCCCCAACCCCATCACCCTCCCCATTCCCAGCCCCATCCCTATCCCAGTCCCTGTCCCCACCCTCGTCTCCCTGTCCCCATCCCTGTCCCCAACCCCATCCTCATCCATATCTTCCTGTTCCCATCCCCATCCCTGTATCCCTGTCCCCATCCCTGTATCCCTGTCCCCAATCCCATCCCTATCCCTGTATCCCTGTCCCCAACCCCATCCCTATCCCTATTTCTGTCCCCATCCCGGTCCCTGTCCCCCCCCCCGTGCCCCCCTCACCTGGGGGGCCATGCCGGCCATGCCTCGCGGGGGGTTCATGCGCTGCATCGGGCCCCCCATGCCAGGATGCCCTGTGCAAAGAGGGGGGGGGGAAGTGTGAGACCCCACAGCACCCCCACACCGACCTGGGGGGGGGACACACACACATGACATGGGGACAGGGACCCCCCCCAACTCACCCTGCGACCGCGCGGCCGGATCCATGGCGTTGGGCAGCAGCGGCTGGGAGCCGGGGACACCCACGGGAGGCTGCGGAAGGAAGAGGGGGGGGACACACACAGTGGGTCAGGGTGCTGTGGGACCCCCACCCAGAGGGGTCTGCACCCACTTCAGCGTGGGGGGGGCGGGTCTAGGGGGGGGGGGTCTGGGGGTGGGTCCCGTCCGCGACCATTTCACCTGGTTCGGCATCCGGAGCGGGGGCCGGGGGCCGCCGGGGTAGCGGGGGGACATGAAGGGCTGCAAGAGAGGGAGCGGGGGGGGCAGTGAGCCGGGGCTGGGGGGGTGGGGGGCTGTGGCATCACCCTGGGGGGGGGGAGGCCGGGGGGGGGGGCTGGGGCACTCCTGCGGGCGCTGGGGGGGGTGGGTGGGTGGGTGGCCGGGGGCTGCCGGGCTGTGCCCAGCCTTACCTGGCTGTGCGGCCCAGCATGGGGGCACCGGGGTTGTGGGCGGAGGTTGGGCGTGGGGTGATGGCTGAGAGCCCGCAGGTCCCTTCAAGAGAAATAAAACACGGTTATGGGCGGGGGGGGCCTGGGGAGGGGGGGGGCAGTGGCCCCCCCGGGGGGGGGGGGGCACCCCGGTGGGGGTGAGGGGCTGGCCCCAGCCCGGGGTGGTGTGGGGAGGGGGCAGCACGGGGAGGAGGGGAGTGTGTGGGAGGTGTGGGGGGGTGGTCTGGCTGTGGGTGGGGGGGCCCCGGCTCGTGTAACCCCCCCCCCGGCTGCACACACATGCAAGGCTTGGGCGTGTGCACACGCTAAGGGCATGCACACACCTGCACATGGCATGGGGAAGCACAACCGGGTTCCCCAGCACTGTGTGCAAGGGCCTTGGCTTGCACATGGGCTCACACGCGTGTGCTCACACACACGCAGGTGCTCACACACGTGTTTGCAAACATGCAGCGCCCATGCGCACACACACAAGCCCTCTGTGCACACACCTGCATCATGCACACACACACACACACACACACGCAGTGCTCAGATGCACACGCAGAGCTCTGCGAGGACACGTGTGCACGCTCACACCCCACGCTGGGAGCACAAACGCGCGATGCTCACGCATGGGCATGCACACACAGGTATGCTCGCACATGCAATGCTCACGCACAAGCAAGCTCACACACATGCATGCACACATATGCATGCTCTCACACATACATGCACGCACACATATGCATGCTCTCACACATGCACGCTCACCAGCAAGCTCAAACACATGCATACACACATATGCATGCTCACACACGCACGCTCACGTGTGCACAAGCACACGCAGCAGGATGACACCCCCCCACGACCACCGAGCCCCCGCACAGCAGCTGCCCTCCCGTCCCCCCAGGCAGCGCAGGCAGGGGGGGGTTACAGCTCCAAGACGTGGTGCAGGCAGGCTGGTACCTGAAAGAAGGCGGGGGGCATGGGCCCCCCCGGCATGCCGTCACCGGGGGGCAGGTTCCCCATCACCGGGCTGGGAGCCGCCGCCGCGCTCTGTGGGGAAAGGAGAGCTCAGCACCGGGGCGGGGGGGGGGGGTTTCCCCCCCAGCAGGGCCCCCACCGCCACCCCGGCACCCCACGGGGGAGCAGGCAGTGCCAGATCTGGGCTCCGCAGCTGCACCCCATCCCTGGTACATCTGTGCCGCAGCACCGAAGGGGGGGGGACCGGGGCTGGCTGACCCTCACAGCTTGGGGCCACCAGCGTGTCCCATCTGCCTCCAGCCCCAGGGCCACCCTGTCCCCAACCAGCCACGGGGCAACCGAGCCGGCGTGGCAATGCCAAGTGAGCCGGCCGAGCTCGCCCCGCGCGAGCAAGAGGGCAGCGTGGGGAGAACCCGGCACGCTCCCCTCCCAGCCAAACTGGGGGGGGCAGGGGGCTGCAGCTGGCCCCGGGGGGGACCCCAGGGGGGCTGGCTGGGCTGGGGGGCGCGGGCAGGGGGCCCTGGCCCCACTCGCCTGCCGGCCCCGTCCGAGGGGAGCTGTTAAGGGAAGGAATGTGCCGGCTTTCCGGCTCGGCCCCTCTGCCACAACTGGTTTCAATTTGTAGGGGAGGAGGAGGAGGAGAAGGGGGGGGGACCTCGCGCTGCCCCCTCCACCCGGGGGGCCCCGCGCCGCCCCATGGCCCCCCCCCCAAGCCCGCTGCCAGCCCTGCGGGGAGAGGGGGGCCCCGGCTGCGTTTGGAGGGGGGGGGCATCATCATCATCCACTGATGGGTGATGGGGTCAGGGCGCCGATGGGTGCTGCTGGTGTGGAAATGGGGATGGGATGCTGGTTGGGGAGGGTGAGACCCCCGGGGTCTCCCGTGGTGGGCACATGGGTCACGCTATGTACACGGGTCACGCCAGCACACGGGTCACGCCTGGGACACGGGTCATGCCATGTACATGGGTCACGCCTGGGACACGGGTGACACCAGGCACAGGGGTGACAGTGGGTGCCCAGGGGCACCCAGCTGGGGGTCCCCACCTCACGGCGTGGCCATGCTGGGGCCCAGCGCCTGCTGGGGTCGGGGGGCTGAGGGTGGGGGGGGGGGTCCCGGGGGCCCCCAGCCTCATTTACCAGCTGCAGGATCCGGCCCCAGGCACTCCCCAGCCCCAGGGACCATTTGCAAGACAATGGGAGCCTGTGCAGGCAGCCAAAACCAACAGCACCCGGGGGGGGGACGGGACTGGGGGGACTGGGGGGGACTGGGGTGGCAGGCGCAGCCCCCCTTCATCCCGAAACCGCCCCCAGCGCCCTGCATTCCCCCCCCCCGCAGCATCCCTCTCTGTTAACCCCTCGGCCCCTGTTGTGGTAGGGGATGGTGCCCCCCCCCCAGCTGGGGCCCTGGGGTCGGGGTGAGGCGTGGGGACCCCCTGCGGGGTGGGGACACCTCGGGGATGTTTGGGGTGATGGGGGTGGCACAGGGCTTGTGTGCCCAGCACGGGGCCCATCAGGGAGCCCACCACGGAGCCCACCATGGTGCCCACCCTGGAACCATCACAGAGCCCACCACGGAGCTCACCACGGTCCCACCACGGAGCCCATCACGGTGCCCACCCACCCTCGCCCACCCCGACATGGCAGGGGGGGACCGGTCCCCAGCAAGCAGCTGCCCCAAGGGGTCCCCATCACCTCGGGGGGGGGTGGGTGCCGGGAGGGGTGATGGGTGAGATGGCAGCAGCATCACCCCACAGCCATGGGGTCCATACAGCACCCGCAGAGCTGCCCCACGGGCGGCAGGGCAGCCTTTGCCTGGGGAGGGGGGCACAGGCTGGCCCCCCACCCTGGGGACAGAGCCAAGGCAGAGGAGGGTGCAGGCCCTGTCCCCTCTTGGGGACCCCCCCACTCTCCTGCCCCATGGCGCAGGGACAGTGCTTGACCCGCACTCCAGTGGGGCCAGCGCTGCCCCCCAGCTCCAGCCCCACAAGGGGGGGACTGAATTGGGGGGCCCCCCCCCGGCCCCCTCGTCACTCAGTGATGCAAAGCAGAGTTGCCATGGCAACAGGTTGGGGAGTTTCGGCTCCTCCTGCAGGCTCAAGGTCAGGAGGGAGAAAATGGGGGGGGGGGGGACAGGCTGGGGGATCCCCACACCGCTGCACCCCAGGGGGACCCCAGACCCCGCGGCTGCCATCGCTCCTCCTCACTGCCGCGTGCAGGCCGGACCCTGCCGGACCCCCCCGGGTGATGTGGGGGTCACCATCGCCCTGATGCTCATGGGGTGTTCGCAATGCACCCCGGGGGGGCTGGCTGAGCAGCACCCATGGGAGGACGAGGGGCACCCGCTCCACATCAGGGAGCCCTGATTCACCCCCTGGGTACCGGTTTGGCCATGACACCCGGCGGGCACCGGGATGGGGATGCGGCCGTGCCGGGGTTCAGTGCGGGGGCTGCGGGGGCTCCCCCCCAGCGGTCCCCAGCACCCCGGCTCTGCCTGCCAGGCAGCACTGCCATGGCAACGTGGCCTGACCCGCGCCGCGTCCCCGGCGTCACCGCACCGGCAGCCTCATTAATTCCAGCATGGAAATCAGCTCTGCGCAGCGCCGGGGGCCGGGGGCGGCGAGGGGGGGGGGCCCTGCTGCAGCCCCGGCCCCGGCAGCCCCCGCGGTGCTGGCGCAGGCACACGCGTGCCCACGCACACCCACGGGGACCCGCTGTCCCCGCAGCGGTGACGGGCGTCCTGGAGGGCAGCGTGGTCGTCACCCCCCACCCCAAGCTGGGTGCTGCTGTGGGGTGCTGAGCACCCGGGGTGGGGGGGGAGAAGGGGGAGCAGCTCCAGCCCCACTCTGGCAGGATGGGGAGAGGGTCGGGGGCAACGTGTGCCCCGTGGCCTCCTGCATCCCACAGCAGCCTGACCGCCAGAGCACTGCGCATCCCACAGCATCCCACGGCACCACGCACCCCACAGCATCCTGCTCCCACACCATGATCCCGCGCATCCTGCATCCCACGGTACCATGGATCCCGCAGCATCCTGCATCCCACGGTACCATGGATCCCGCAGCATCCTGCATCCCCCAGCACCGTGTACCCCAGAGCACCCCCCATTGCACAGCACCGTGTATCCCACAGCATCCCGCACGGCACGGCACCGTGTCTCCCACAGCATCCCGCATCCCACGGCCTCCTGCATCCCGTGGCATCCTGCACACCACAACAGCATCCCGCATCCCTTAGCAACATGGATCCCACAGCATCCCGCATCCCACACCCCCGGGACCATGCACCATCCCCAATCCCAGGGCACGGTGCCCCCCGCAATCCCCCCTCCAGCAGGTCCCCACCGCCCCAGGACCTGGTTCCCCTCCTGCCACCCCCGCCAGGTCCCATCGTGTCCCCCCCCTGCCTGCAGCCCTGCCTGCAGCCCTGCCTGCAGCACACGGGCAGCCGGAGCTGTTGACTCTGTGCCAATGATTAACTCGCCGAAGGCTGGCACCGATAAGCAGCGGAGCTGCCGGTGGCGGAGGGGGGGGTGTCCCACTGAGCCCCAGGACCGTGGTGACCCCTGGGGCAGCGGGTGAGGGAGGGGGGGACCCCAACCCCGCTGGGGTCCCCCCGGTTGGGAAGCGAGAGCCGTTACTTCGCCCATGCCACAGGAAGGGGTCCGTGGGATGGGGCTGGATCTGGGGGTCCCTGTCCCCCGTGGGGTCGGTGGCAGGGGATGGGCATAGCGGGGCATGCCGGGGTCCCTGGGTGGCAGGGGGGGCCGGGGGGGGGCTGAGCCAGGCCCCCAGGGATTACCCACCCCCCCCGCGCCGCCCTGCAAAATAGGTCACCCACACTGGCGAGGCCAGGGCTGGCAGAGCCGGCGTTAACCCCCGGACCGCCGGCATCCTCGGCACGGGGGTCTCACCGGCAAGGGGGGGGGGTGGCAAGGTTGGGAGGGGGGGGACAGGGCACAGAGCCCCCCCAGCACCACGGTACTCACGTAGTCGTGGAAGGCTTTGGCCTCGCTGGAGTGCTCACAGGTTTCCCGGCGGTCGGGAGCGGCACAGTACAGGTCCCAGAAGACACTGGAGTCGGTGGCGGGGGGGGGACACGGGACAGTGGGTCAGGAACCCCCCCCCGAGATGCATCCCCGTCCCCAACACCGCCCTCGCCTGCCGTGCCCCGTGGCACATCCCCCCACCGCCGGCTGAGCCCGGTCACACTCGTGTCACTGATGGCCGGTGGGGTTGGGGGGGCGGTGCCGGTGCTGTGTGTGTGTGTGTGTGTGTGCGCTGCGCGCGTGTGTGTCCCGGCATGGCGGGGGCCTCCCAGCTCCGGCGCTGCCGCCTGTTTTCCCTGGAAACGGTCGCTACGGCCGGAGCCCAAATTCCTGGGACTTTACATCAGGCTGCAGCATCCCAGGGCGGGATGGGGGGGGGGGGGTCCCACCGCCCGCGCCCCCCCACCTCGGGTGCCGGGGTGGGTATGGGGCAGCGGAGGGGCTGGTGGGGTGCGTGTGTGTGTGTGTGTCCCCTGCCAGCACTGCTTCTGGGTGCCCCCCAGATTCGGGGTGCAGTGGCCAGGTGCCGGCAGCGGGAGGGTTAAGGGCCTGGAAGGCGCTGTGGACCCCCCCCCCAACCCCCCCCCCCGCGCCAATAAATCACCAACTAATCAGTTATTGGAAATGGCTAAATGCGGTGGTAGCGGCACCGCGGTGCCCGGCACGGCCGCATCCTGCACCCCACTGAGGCCCCCCCCCCCCCCGGCATGGCCACACCGGGGCGAGACCCCCGGCATGATGCCAACCCATGGGGTGTGGTCGTCCCCCCCTCCTCAACCCCCAGCATCACCATCACCCCCCCGGGGTGCTCTGCTGGGGCCCTCCCGGGTGCGGGGGGTCCGGCCCCCGGGCTGGGACCCCCTCCCTGCCCCACGCTTGGTGCCAAATTGGATCCATCTGGAGGGGCCGGGCGGGGGGGCTGGGGCGTAGCCGGGATGTGAGGGGGCGGGGGGCGGGGGGGGGGGGGCCCCGAAATCGCTGATGGGAAAAGCAGAGCGGCAGGTTTATGGGGTACGAGGTGATGTGGCGGCAGCAGGGGGAGGGGGGGGGAGCAGCCCCCAGCCCCAATCCCAGCCCCACCGCTGTGGGAAGGGAGGGGGGGGGGGGGGTCCAGCCCCGCTCCCGGCCCCCCCCCACCCCGACTCACCACCACCAGGAGTGCAGGAAGCCGGGGGGCTCGCCCAGCGTGATGTTCTTCTCCCATCGGATCTGTGGAGAGGGGCACGGGGTTGGTGGCGGGGGGGGGGGGGAGAAGGTCAGGCATCGCCTTAACCAGGCCTGACACCCCGGGGATGGGCTCAGGGTGCCACGGGGGCTGCAGGGCCCCAAGCCCGTGGGATGGGGGGGACAGGGGGGGGGCCGGGAGGTGCTGTGTGTCCCCCCCCTCTCTTACCTCCGACAAGAAGGTCTGGGCCGATTTCTGGGCCCCCACGTGCAGCAAGTACTCGTAGACGTACAGCGCCAGCCTGCGGGGACGGGGACGGGGTGTCAGGGCTGGGCACGGCCCCCCCACCCACCCCCCACCCCCGGGGTGCCCCCGCTTCGGCAACAGCATCCCCCCCGCCGTCACCGCCGGAGCGGCACGGTGACAGCCCCGTCCGACAGACCCCGAAAAGGGGGACCCCAAGTGACACGGGGGGGGCAGTCAGGATGGAGCCCCCGTTTATTTAACGAATAAATGCAGATCTAAGTGCAGAATTAACGAGGGGGGGGTTGATGTCACCTCCCTGCACGGGGACCTCCACGGGCATCACGGTGACACCGAGTCCCACTGGTGACACCGGGCGCCTCTCCACGGCAACCAGCCCCATCACCGGGGTGGCCACCCCGGTTCCCGGTTCCCGTGGGTGGGATGAGTCAGGGATGGGTGACACGTCCCACGCAGGATGTGACCGAGGGGCGAGTGCCACCGCGGGTGTCCCCTGGCCGGGGACCTTCTGGGGGACGCTGGGGACCCGTCTCCGGTGCTCCATCACCCCCCCGGCAACGGGGAACGGGACCCGCGGGGACCCCACAGGGGTGGCCGGGCTTGGGGGGGGACACCATCGCGGGGTGCAGCCCCCCGGCTCCGGCAGGTGCCCCAGGGACAGCGGTGGCCCCGAGCACCGGGGGCACGACGGGGACGGGCACAGCCCGAGATGCCGGGTCGCGCTGCCGGTGCCCCGGGGGATGGCAATGCCCGGGGGAGCATCCCGGCTCCCGGTGCCCCGGGGGATGGCAGGGACCAGGGAGGGCATCCCAGCTCCCTTTGCCCCGGGGGATGGCAGGGACCGAGGCACATCGCGGCTCCCGGTGGCCCCGGGGACATCGCGGCTCCCAGTGCCCCGGTGTCCGGCTGAGCCCCGACGGCTCCCGCTGCCCCGCGGCGGCTGCCGGTGTGCCCCGGCGGGGCGGGGCCGCGGGGGTCCGCCCGCCCCCGATCCCCCCCGTCCCCTCACCACCACCCCGTCCCCCGTCCCCCGCTCCGTCCCCGCTCCCCGGCGGCCGCCCCGGCAAACTTCCGCGCCCCCGGCCCGCGCCCGCCCCCGCCGCACTCACTTCTCGCGGGCCTGGCCGTCCGAGGGCACGCCGGAGCCCTTGCCCTTGGCGTACATACTGGGGCGGCGGCGCGGTACCGGCTGTCAGCGGCCCCGGTCCCGGCCCCGGTTCCCCGCCGCCATCCCGGCCCCGGCCCCGGCCCCGGCGGCTCCGGCCGCGCGCCCGCGGGGAGCTTGAAACCGCCGCGCCGGGCCGGGGGTCCCCGCGCCGCCGCCGCCTCCCCCCGGCGGCTGTTCCAGCAACGCCGCCCCCCCCCCCCGCCCGCGCCCGCCGCTCTTAAAAGGGCGATGGCAGCGCGGAGGATGTGGTGGGGACGCGGGGCGGGGGACACGGGTGGAGGAGAGAGGGGGGCGCGGAGGGGAGGGAGGGGGAGGGGAGGGGCAGGGAGATGGTGGAGACGGGGGGACACGGACGCGAGAGGGTGGGCGTGGAAGGACGGTGACACGAGGGGTGGACACGGAGACAGAGGGACACGGGCGTGAGAGGGTGGACACGGACGCGAGGGGTGGACACGGAGGGACGCGGAGGATGGGGGGTGGGCACGGGGATGGTGGGCACGGGGATGGTGGACACGGGGGGGACACGGACGCGAGGGGGTGGGCATAGAGGGGCACTGACACGAGGGGGTGGATAGGGACACGGTGATCACAGAGGGGCACGGACATGAGAGGGTGGACAAGGATGCGAGGGGGTGGACGGAGGGACACGGACACGAGGGGTGGACACGGACGCGAGGGGGTGGACACAGAGCAGGGACACGGACACGGGGAGGGGACACGAGGGGGCGGGACACGGACACGAGGGGGCGGACACAGATGCAAGGGGGTGGGCATATAGGGACTCGGACACGGGGGGGGACACAGAGGGACATGGATGCGAGGGGTGGACGTGCATGGACGCTGACACGAGGGGATGGACACAGACACGGTGGACACAGGGACGTGGATGTGAGAGGGTGGACACGGAGGGACTCGGACACCAGGGGGCGGACATGGACGCGGTGGACACCGAGGGACCCGATCCTGCCCGCACGCCCTCCCCGGGCCCCCGCGTTAATTGCACCAACACATCATTAAGACCCTGACACATCCCCCCCCCCCGCTTCACCGGGCACCGCGATTGTGCACACGCGCGCGTGGCAGTGCACGCGTGTGCATGCAGCGGTGCACGCGTGTCCGTGCTGCCGGTGGGCGTGCGTGTCCACGGGTGTGCCGGCGAGCGTTACGTGGGGTGCGTGTGTCAGCACCCAGCACGTGTGCACCTACGTGCACGTGCAAGCGTGCAGCAGCGTGTGCACATGCATGTCCATGTGTGCCCACGCGTGTGCCCGGGGGGGGGCCGTTGGAGCCGCCCGCTCGGGTGCTCCGGGGACACCGGGGCCACAGGGCTAGGGTCACCCAGCCGGTGCCGACGCGCGAGGCCGTGGGGCTGCTCAGCACCCAGGCCCCTCGGGCAGGGAGCAGCACCGCTGCAGCACCCGGGGTCAGAGCCCTGCAGCACCCTAGGAAAGGGCCAGGGGGTCCGGTGGTGGCCGGGGGGTGCTGAGGCTAGGGGTGCTGCCCCCTGCCCCCCCCCGGGGCCAGCTACGCCCTGGCAGGGTGACACAGGACAGCAGGACCCGCCTGTTCCTCTTCCCGTGCCCCTGCCTGCGCCAGGCAGAGAGGCGGCCGGAGCGCAGGCGAGTCGGGGTGCTGGGGCTGGGTGGGGGCACAAAACCACCCGCCGGGACCCCTGGGTGCTGCCCTGCCTGGGGAGAGAGGGAGCCAGGTGGGTGCCAGACTGGGCTGCGCTGGTTTGCACTGGGAGGGGGAAACCGGCACGCTCAGCGGGAATGGGGGTCCGCTCAAGCAGGTCTTGCTGACCCCCCCGTTTCCCACCCAGGCGCCCGGCGGGGTGGAGAGGCCATGGGGCACCCTGCAGCCCCCCTAATGCTGCTGCTGCTGCTGCGCCCCGCGGCCCCGTCATCCCCCTGCTTCACCGTGCCGCCGGACGCCCCCGCCGAGCTGGATTTGACCAACAGCAGCCATCAATGTGCCGAGCTGGACTGGGGCCCCTTCCAGCAGCAGAGCCGGTTACGGCTGAGCCATAACGGCATCGATGCCCTGAGCCCCTCATCCCGCGTCGGGCCGGGGCTGAAGGAGCTGGACCTGTCGTACAACCGGCTGCGGGAGCTGCCGGCCGCCTTCCTGAGCCAAGCGCGGGGGCTGCGGCATCTCCAGCTGCAGCACAACCGGCTGCGGGAGCTGCCCGCCGGTTTCTTCACCAATGCCACGGCTCTGCAGAGTCTGCGGCTGGAGGGTAACCCCCTGCCCGCCGTGCCCCCCACCGCCTTCCAGGCCAGCCTGCGCCTCCTGGCCGTGCCGTGCCGCTGCGACGTGGTGGGCAGCGTCCTGGCACCCTGCACCTGCTCCCGGCCGGAGTGCACCGTGCCCCAGTGCCGCTGCCTCACGTCCCACCGTGATTTCTTCAACGTCACCGATTTTCACGCCTGGGAATGCCAGAGCAGTGTGGGGCTGGTGGCCGGCTTGGCCGGGGCTGCCGGCGTGGTGGCCATACTGCTGGTGGTTGTCGCCGTGGTTTGCTACCGGCGGAGGAAAGTGGCCGCCGCTGCTGCTGCCAGCGCGGGGTGGAGTAAGCGGGAGCCTACCGTGACCCACGGGCAGCCCCGCTACATCAGCCGGGCCGCTGAGATCGGCACTGCCGATGCCGCTGCTGCCGCGCCGGACTATGAGAACATCTTCGTAAGCCCCTGCGCCGTCCCGGCTGCCTGCGCGGGGCTGGACACCAGGATGGCAGGAGAAGCGGTACAGGTGAGGCTCCGGCGCGTGGACCGGCTGCTCGGGGCATGTCCCATCCGCTCCCCTGCTGTGCTGTACCGTGCCACGTCGTTTCATCCCATTCCATCCCATCCCATCCTGTGCCATGCCATGCCGTGCCATCCTATCCCATCCCATCCCACCCCATCCCATCCCATCCCATCCCATCCCATCCCATGCTGTGCCATGCTGCCTGGTGCCATGCTGTTCAGTCCCACGCATGCCATCCCATGCCACCCCATCCCATGCCACCCCATCCCACGCCACCCCACGCAGTGCCACCCATGCCATCCCGTGCTGTCCCATCCCACCATCCCCAAGGCCCAGGCGCTTGCCGGGGCTGAGCCCTTTCCCCCCCCCACCCGCACCCCCAGAGCCACCCCGTGACATTCGCTCGCCCGTGGGGGACCAGCCACCCCCTGACCCGCCCCATCGCCTCGGCACGGTGCGGCGGGTGCCACCCCTCTGGTGTCCCCCCCCCCAGCCCCCAGGTCCCGGTGGACGACGACTATTTCCTGGAGAGCGAGGCCGTCCCCGGGGAGCAGCCCATCTACGCCAACACGCACAACCCCGGCGAGGACAACGTCTACATCATCCCCAACCAGTGAGGGGCTGGGGGGGGGCCGGGGGGGCTGTGGGGGTGAAGCTTTGGCTCCCACCGACGCTTCTCCCCCGGCCTTTCCCTGGTGGCCCCCCAGCCCAGAGGGGACGGGGATGGGCGCTCCCCATGGATGTGGGTTCCATGGGTCTCCCCACGGCTGGGATGGGGACGTGTGCGGTCCCCACGCACGCATCCTGCCAGGGAGGCCTCTCTCGGAGCGGGGAGGGGGGGGATATTTTTAATCCCCCCTGCCCCGGCCCCCTCCTTCGCCCCAGTTCCCACTGCAGGGCGAGGGCTGAGGGCCAGCGCTTCCTCCTGGGGCCGGTGGCCACCGGCCACAGGGACGCCTCGGCGCAGCATCTGCCGGCAGCCGGCACGCCGGAGCCTTCCTGGCCGGGTACACGTGTGGGGGCCCCCCCGGGGCCATATGGCAGAGCAGGGGGCCGTGGGGTGACCGCGGCGCCCGGTTCCTCTTCCCCTTTCGGCTGTCGATGGAGAGTGTCAGGGTGCACGTGCGCTTGGGGACGTGCCGGCGGTTGGGGACATCCGGGCACCGGGACCAACCCCGCTGTCGCCTGTACCCCGCCCCCTTTTCCTGCTAAATCTGCCAGTTTGGGGAACAGAGCAAAAGCCCCTTTTTTTTAATACTCCTGGCAAGATCCCCGAGCCCGGCACTGCCAGGTCGTGCACCCCGAGGGGACCGGCATGGGGTCATGGGGACCCCATTGCTTGTCCAGGTGCTCCCTGCCCCGGCTCTCCCTGAGCTCCGACCCTTGTGATGCTCCACCGTGCCCCATTAAATGGTTTAATTATCTTAAATTAACTGTGTAGCTCGTGGTCTGCTGGGAGCCCTGGGCAGGAAGCAGGGTCCCAGGCTGGGTCCGAGCCTCCGGCAGCAGCGGGGTGGCACCAGCCGAGCAGAGCCGCAGTGCGTTATCTGTTAATGGCACTGGCAGCCCCGATAAGGGGTGTCGGTAGCACAGGGGTGGCTGTAAACATTAAGCCGAAGGAGCTGCGTGAGGCTGGAGGTCCCTGGGGAAAGTCCCTGGAGCTCCCAAAGCCGTGTCCCCAGAGCGGGGGTCCCAAGAGACCAGCACCTCAAGGACAGGTCCCAGAGCCCGTGTCCCCAGAGCAGGGTCCCAAGAGACCAGCACCCTCAAGGACAGGTCCCCAGAGCCTGTGTCCCCAGAGCAGGGAGTCCCAAGGACCAAGACCCTCAAGGACAGGTCCCCAGAGCCCGTGTCCCCAGAGCAGGGGTCCCAAGAGACCAGCACCCTCAAGGACAGGTCCCCAGAGCCCGTGTCCCCAGAGCGGGAGTCCCAAGGGACCAAGACCCTCAAGGACAGGTCCCCAGAGCGCACAGACGTCCCCAGAGCCCGTGTCCCCAGAGCGGGAGTCCCAAGGGACCAAGACCCTCAAGGACAGGTCCCAGAGCCTGTGTCCCCAGAGAGGGGGTCCCAAGGGACCAAGACCCTCAAGGACAGGTCCCCAGAGCCCACGTCACTGTGGCCCAGGTCCCCAGAGTGGAGGTCGCTGAAGCCCAGGTCCCTCAAGTCCATGTCCCCAGAGTGGAGATCCCCACAGCTTGTGTCCCTCAAGCCCTGGTCGCCAAAGCCCACATCCCCAGACTGGAGGTCCCCGTAACGCACGTTCCTCAAGCCCAGGTCCCCATCGGGAGCTGCCAAGGGGCCGGGCAGCCCAGGACACCCCCAAGACATGCTGGACGAGGGGACAGGACAGAGAGGAGCTGTGACCAGCAGAGCCACCCCATCCAGCTGTGGCGAGTCCCTCGGGAACACGGTGTGTGCCACCGAGCTCCGCGGTGGCAGAGCCCAGGGGAGCTGGGGTTTCCCCCACCCCTCGGTGTCCACAGGGTCCCACAGCTGGAGGGACCTGGAAATGGGGCAGCGGCCACATCCCGGCTGGATGTCCTGCCCGGGGGGGTCAAGGCTGCACCCAGCACCCATCTCAAGGACACAAACAACTCAAAGGTCTCTGGGAGCATCGCCCAGGCATTACTCACCTGCCACGGCAGCCGCTGGCAGGGCAGGAATGGGGCTGGCCCGGCCCCGGAAAGCCATAGGGATTTACCGGCAAATTCATATGGAGTCAGCTCCCGGCTGGTCACCTGCGGAGGAGGGGGTGAGGGTCCAAGCTGTGGGACCCCCGGCTGAAGGCGACCCGCTGCGGGGCTTCAGGCAGAGACCCCCAGCCGGTTGTGCGGGAGGAGCAGCCAGCATCCTCGTTCCCATCACTTTATTCATTTACTTTATTACATTATTTCTGTTTTCTAGAAATATATAAAATACAAATACACACACACACACAAAAAAAACTTACCCAAAAAAGGTATTTTGCTATAAAATACAATAAGTTAGCAATAAATAAGGGGGTTGTATAAATAAGTCTCTAAGCAGAGAAGAGATGATGCTCAGACATGGGGTGGGCTGCGGCCACCCGGGGACAGACCGACCCCGGCCCGTTCGGGCTCTCTCGGTGGGAAGGATCCACCCATCAAATAAAATACAGTTTTAAATAAGGGAAGAGAGGGGGGAATAAGTTATTGTGGCCTGTGGAGGTGGGGTTCGCAACCGGAGACCCCCGGGGCTGAGTCGGACAGCGGAGTCGTGGCCGGTGTGGAGGCACTTCGTGCCACTGGGTCTGTTTTTTGGGATGCCGGAGCTGCCGGGAGGCGGGCAGGCTCTGTCCCATCCAGGCAGTGATGGGTCCCAGTCCGAGGCGGCGGCGATGCCATCAGGCACAGTGGCACTTGGTGACCAGCATGTCCTCGAAGAGGCTGGAGACCAGCCTGCCCTCGCCGTCGTAGTGCATCAGCACCATGGGGTCGTAGCCGGCGGGGACGCAGCAGGGCGGTGGGGTGGCTTTGGAGAGGGAGTGCATGCGGGCTTTGATCTGGGCGTGCATGCTGGCTGGCTTGTAGTTGTGGGGACAGGAACCTTCGCAGAACCTCATGTAGTAGCTGTTGGGGGCAATGACCCAGTCCGACCAGCCGATGTCCTGGAAGGAGACCTTGAGCGACTTGAGGCAACACTTCCCATCGCTCTTCCCGCACTCCTCCTCCAGCCCCCGGGCTCTCCTGGCCCTCCGACCCGTGGTCTCATGGGTTTCCACCTCCAGCACCAGCGTCTCGCCCCCCGAGGTGGCCAGCAAGGCTGAGACGTCGGCCGTGAAGGCCAGCTCCAGGCGCAGCGTGTCTTCGGGACCGGCAGCCCAGGGCTGGATGGCCGCCGTGAGGTCCAGGCTCAGGGCATCGCGGTCCAGCTCTTGGCTACGCAGGAGCTGGGGGGTCCCGTGAGCCCCCCCTAGCATGTAGATGCTGACCCGGGGGGGCACTGAGGCATCGAGAGGGGACATGCCGGGGGATGCCAGCGACTGCTTGAAGAGCTTCAGCTCCGCCTGCATCACCCGGAGCTGCCGGTGGAAAGCCTCGGTGCGGGAGAGGAGGAGATGGTAGCGGTAGGGACCACAGGGGTCCTGGTCTCCCTGGAGGTCCTGGTCTCCCTGGGGGTCCTGCTGTCCCCGGGGGTCCTGCTGTCCCCGGGGGATGTCCGGCCAGCGCAGCACTGCGGGGACAAGGAAGACAGCTGATGTAAGAGCCGGCAATCCACCCCACCAGGCAAGGCTCGTGACCAGTTCCTGTCGGGCAGCCAAACCGCCTTCTCCAAGGAATCACCCAAATCCCAAGGGATGCTGAGGCCAGGGAGATTCGGCCCCATCCTCATCCCCAGATCACTCGGGACCAACCGTCTCCAGGGACCCCCCCAGTCGGAGAGTCTCACTGAGGGGCGGCAGCTGGTGCCGGAGCAGGTGCCCCAGGACCCCTCGGGGTGACCCCCACCCCACGTCCCGTCTGTCCCCCCCCCCCCCCCAGCTGAAGCAGCAGGAGCTGAATATTTCCCTAAATTACCCTACAGCCAGATAAAACCCCAAACGGGGGCTCAAGCTGGGGCTCAAGGGACGGCACCTCCCTGCCTCCCCTCCGCTCACCCCAAGCCATCTCGAAGCCCGCTCCGAGCACCCGCTGCACTGCTGATCAAAGCTTTCATCCCAGATTTCCCGGGTTTTGTGTTTTTAAGCAAAACAGCTCAAACGGCGGCTCCTCCCCACTGCCAGCGCAAGGGAAGCAGTTGGGATAAGGATGACCACGGCCACCGCGATTCATGCCCAGTCATGTCCCGGCACACGCCGAGGCAGCCGGGCTGACGTGCCCAAGCGGGCACACGTTGGGGGACACACGCGTGTGTGCCCGGGGGGACGAGGGTCACGGGATGCGTGCGGAGCCGCGGCCACTTACGTGTGGGGGTCAGGCGATGCAGGCGCCCGGTCCCGGGCACAGCTCCCTCCTCCTCCCGGCTCCGGTTCCCCGTCAGCTCAGCCACTTTCTGCTGGTACAGCCGCTGCGCTCTCCGGATGCTCTCCTGGTCCAGCCGGTGCCGGATCACGGGTGGAGCGGGCATCCTCAATCGCTCCAGGATCCCCTTTTTGATGGCTTCCAGCTGGAGCCTGTCCTCGTCCCACGCGTGGGGCCTCAGCTCCACGCCGGCGAGAAGCAGCAGGAGCTGGAGGCAGGTGAGGGCGGCCCCGACATCCCGCAACGCCCTCGGCATCGCGCAGGCAGCCGGCAATCCCGGGGGGGATTTATTTGCAAAACCTCTTGCGCAAAGGCTGGACGTGCAGCTCCCGGCGATGCTGCCAGGGGAATGAATGAAGTGGACCAGACCTGACTTTATAGGAGCCGAACTTTGCCCGCCCTCCGTCCCCCCCTCCCCGTCCCAGGCTGCCGGCGGGTGACGCCGGAGTAAACACCCAGCAGGAATCTCTCCTCTCCGCCTGGGATTTCGTACGGGAGCTCTGATGGTGCTGGAGTCGGGTGATTTGCAAGCTGGTTTGCAGCTGTGGAGATGAAAAATATGTAATACTTTTTCTCAGACACAAATACTTCCTCTCCACCTTCCGTTTTCCCCACGGATCGCCGTGCCAGCTCACGGCCGGGGAGATCCCCCTCACCTCCCCTGCCCCGTCAGCGAGGGCAAGCGGCCGTGGGCAACGTCCGACGGCCTCGGCGGTGGCAGAGTGGGTGGCGGGGGGTGATGGAGAGAGGATGATGTGCAGGCAGGCGAGCGCTGCGGGCAGCATCATGGCGCGGCTTGTCCATCCCTGCATCCTCGGCTGCCGCCTCTGCCCTTCATCTCGCGCCGGTCCCCGTTGGCACACGGGTCCCCGTTATGGCACGGGGCTGAGCCAGGCACGCAGCCCGTTCCCTAAATCCGCTCCGAAGCAGAAGCAGAGCAGGGAAGTGGTGGTCGGGTAGCCCGGCTTGTGCCGGCATGTGCACGGAAGAAGGAGCGGATCAGCGTTGAACCTTGTCCTACCAAACCGGCTGACGACACCGCAGCCCGGCTCGTGGCAGCGGCTCCTTGGTGCAGCCGGTGGCAGGTGTGGCCGGGGGACAACTCTGCCCCGGGTCCGGTCCCTCCTGAAGCAACGGTGGCTGGGGTTACATCATCCCTGAGCAGCCTGAAGACGGTCGGGATGGAGCCGGGCACACCAGGGTGGCACGGATCCAGCGGGGCCACGTGCGGTGGGAAGCGCCGTGCCAGACCGGGGCTGCCCACGTGCCGGGGAAGAAAAAACCCTTGGTGGGAACAAGCCACCCAGGCCAGCACGGGACCACCCGTCTCTCGCCTTCTCCTAAGGGATGCTTTGACCAAAAAACGTGAGCAGAGGGATGAGAAATTCCCGGTCGGATGAGGCAATGGGCACGTCGTCCCCCCCCCGGCGCCGGCCGGGGCAGGCGAGGCCATTCCCAAACGTCCTGAAGTCGAGCCAAACGCCTGGTCTTTAACTGCGCTCCCGCCACGGGATGAACGTGCTTACAGTAATCCCATGATTTACGGATGTTCATCCTCTGCTCCTCCTCGGGAGACGGCTCCAGCCTTACTCCTGCCTTTCTCACCCAGTTTCTCAAGGGGTTGCCTGAGGCAAAACCGAGACCAAATGTTTCACCCTAAAACACGTGAAAGGAGAAGTTTGTCAGCATGAGCCGTGTCACATGCAGGGGATTGCCCCAGCTCCGGCTCCTCTGCCCTGCTCTGGATCTGTCCTTGCAGAGAGACGGATGAAGAGGGGGCAGGAGGAGCACCCACAGACCTCGCACCATTTCACGCTGCCTTTCTCTGCCCGGAGCCTCCAGCTTGGAAAGAAACCCCATGTGTGGCTCACAGGGAAACCTCAGGGCCAGGTTTATCTCGAGTGCTTCGTCCCATGCCGAGTTGGGCACTGTCCTGCTGCTGCCGTGGGTGGCACGTCACCCATCCCTCCAGCAGCCGGACAGGGAACGTGCTCGGATGAGCCTCCCCCCAGAGCATCGTCCCATGGGAGGTGGTCCAGGCGCTGGCTCCTCAGCAGGTGCTTTCATTCCAGCTGGAGCTGTGGGATCCTTAGGGAGTTCCCGGGAGCACCGTGCCCCCCTGTGATCCCCTCTCCTGGGGATTTTCTCAGCTGGAGTGATTGCAACCCTTCAGCCCTTCCCAATTCAAGGAAGAAGGGAGAGGACGCATCACCCCAGGAGGACCACAAACCTCCGGGTAACACCCCGGGGCAGAACCCCCACGCCACCCCCTCCGCCCCGAACATCTCCGGGTCCCCGGCAGGCACCAGCCCGGCCACCAGCACCCTCCACCATCTGCAAGGTGCCAAACGCGCTCGTCCAAAGCCAAATCGGAGCCACGCAGCGTGTCCGGGCGCAGGAAGAGGCCCTGACCCACCAGCAATCACATTGCCCGGCCCTTGAGCAAGATCCGGCAAACCTCTAAATCCTGAATTCATTGCTTTTGCAATGAAATTTCTAACCGTAGGCACGTTGCGTGGTACGAGCCCCATCCACGAGTGACGCACGGTGGCTCGCGCTCGGAGAGCATCAAAGTTTGCCGAAGCCGGATGTTTTCCCCCGAAAGGCGCCAGCCGTGGAAGTCGGAGATTTACAGTCCAGCAACAGCCATAAAACTTGTGTTTTAAGAGCAGCGGTTGTGAATGCCGAGTGACCTGTTATGAAATGTCCCAGCGTGTCCTCACCAGTTTGCAAGATGCGATTGCACAGCCTCAGCTCCGTGCATAAACAGCATCCCACGTTTCCTCCGGTCCTTGCTGGGCCGTTAGCACATCGTCTTTTGCATCAGAAGGTCAGATTTATCCAATGCCTCTTCCCAGCGGGATGCAGGTTCCTCTCCGGTTCATGCATCCTATGTGCATCCCTCGGCAAGGTACAACCACAGCGCAGCTCTCACCTACCTGGCACGGATCTAGAGTAGCGATTAATAGGAGAGCTTGGCCATGGGATTACTGGGGGTCGGGGACTCCCGGACCTCGGAGGGGCCGAGACAGGGGCCGAGGGTGAGGAGGAGCTGATGCCCCGGTGCTGTCGCTCCTCCGCATGCAACGAGCAGGAGAGAAACTGGGAGTTTTGGTGATTAAAGCATCACATGGAGGCCAGCGGCTGGAAAGGCTGCTAGAAAGCTCAGGAAAAGCTCAGAGCGTGCACTGCTCAGCCTGGAAAGATGTAAATCATCTTTTTGCCTTCTCTCCATCTCCAGACAAGAGGTGGTGGGCAGGGAGCATGGTGGGGGACACGGCAGATGCTCGCTGCTGTCCCCAGAGCCACCCGTGGCTCCCAGCTGAGCCAACACCAGGGAAAGAAGCCACGTTGCAAATGCTGAAATCAAACGCCAAAAGAAACAAGAAGGGCAACATGAACATTAGTCACTTCCCCATGAAACGCAAGCCAGCCGCAGCCCTGAACTCGAACCAACTCGAGCAGGGCTTTGAGCAGGACCGGAGAAGCTCCCGGCACCGTGCAGGACTGGGGACAAGCCCCAAACACTGCAACCGGGGCTTCGTGGCTCCTCAAATGCAATGGCTTCCCCAACTTGATGCGATCGTGGCTGGGGAGCCGGCCCCGCTCTGCTCCCCCCGCAGCTCCCCCCAGCCCAGGTAGCGGGGCGCTGGTGGGGGTGAGGGCAGACGAGGGGGCTCCGGAGGGCTTCGATTCCCTGAAAAACGCAGGACTTCCCCGCGGCTGCTCGCCCGCGCGTGCGTGCGGAAACCTCGGTTATTTTTGTAGCGTTCGTTACCGCAAGCGGCAAGAGGGGAAGCGCTGCCCTCCAGATTTTAGGTCTATCGGTTCCTCGCAGCTGTTGAGCAAGCGGCTCCCGAAAAGGTGCCGAAAGCCTCCGACAAAAGCCAGAGCCCACCCCGAGAATGGGCGCGCATCAGCCCCGGGACCGACAGAGCGAGGTTAGAGCATCCCATCAGCCAGAGCATCCCGCTGCAAGGCAAACGGCGTTGGGCTGGGGGCTCCCCGTGACCGACGGGACCTCCCGTGCGCCCCGAAACCACTCGGGTTGAGCAAGTCGGATGCTGGAGGGGGGATATTTCCTGCAAACTATTGCAAGCGAGGTAGAGAATACTTTCCCATGGTGTATTTTTCAGCCAAGGGCTAAGAAGGGAAGAGCAGCAGGGCTTCCCGTATCTGCTGCCACCACGTGAAGCTCCAAGCGGCCCTTAGGGCTTGGTCTCTAGGGAAGTTGGTGGTTGGAGGCAGCTTCAGCACTTCCAGGAGTAATTCGGGGTGAGAAAACCCTCGGTGAAGGGGAGGAACTCAGCCGGCCTCTGAGGTGGTCCATCGGTCACACCATGGGCAAGGTTTGTTCCATCCCGTCTCATTTCAGGTCTGGAAATGGGTGCAGAGGGATGGGAGACGAGGGCTCTCCCTCCGCTGCCAGCCTGGGATGTTTGGAAAGCCATATCCCGTGTTTTCCCAGCGCTGGCTGCTGTCATGATGAATTGACAGAGTGGAAGCTGTCTTGACCTTTAGACATTTCTAAATAAAAGACAAACAGGATGGGTCAGGTGAGCGAAAAGCAGCTTTTGCCCTGTTGTGGCGGGAATCACATTTTTCTTCCTTTGTTGCAAGTTTACAGCATCTGCCAAGAATGAGACTTCTGCTCCACTTGGACGAAGTGGACACTTGGACATTTCTGCCTCGACTGCACCCGCGGTCAATGATTAACTTGCATTCCCAGCCCCCTCGGCCCGGGCAGTGCAGGAAATTCCTCCAATCCAACCACCAAAAATGGAAATCTCGCTCGAGAGATCCTCCCTCGCCGCCCCAACCACCTTCCTCGCAGCGATGCTTTCGGCACGAGGAAGTTCTCCGCTTGCAACAAGCATCTTTCCCGGAACGGATTCCCCGGACAGAGGGATTTACAGGTAGGGTCTGTCCTCCGGCCAGGACGCTTTACAGCTTGCAATGGTATTTCCCCTTCGGCAGCCATAAATACGATATAATGCCTTGAGAGCATCACCCGCACAAGCAGCAGGCAACAAGCTCAGCCTGGGCAGGATCGAAGTGATGGTTATTGAGCAGCAGCTTTAAAAAGAAGCTTTTCCATGGTGTGAGCCTCTTTCTGTTCAAAGGGGGATGCGTCTCGCCCCTCCGACGTGCTGAAAGAGCCCTTCGCCTCCATTTTTAGATCCAGCAGGTACCCCCAGGCCGAGGTTTTCGGGAGCATCGTGCTCCCTCGGGACGGCGGCGCTGAGCCTGGAAGCGAAGCACGAGGCAGTGGCAGAGCGAAAGCTGCAGCTCTAACCGGGGACCTGCCTTCGTGCAGGCTCCAAGCCGCGCTCAGGAGGGACCCAGATGAGCTCTAAATCCTTCCCCCGAAAAGCTTTTCAGAGCAGAGGAGGAAAAATAGATGAAGGAAATCAAATCTAACCTAGGCACATCCCAGAGCAGCATCTCTTTTACAAGGGAAAGCCTCAGGAGATGCTACAAGGGAAGGACAAGCCAGAAAGCTCCTTAAAACCGTAGGATTTTAAGAGTCTGGATGGTTTTTTAAGTGCAAGGCACAATTTTGGATGAGGCATGAGAATGACAGCTGCTGAAGGATTAGGCGAGGTTGCTGTTAGCCTAACCTCCAGCAGAAATAAATGTATTTATTTGTGAACCCAGGCATGGACCAAGCTTCATGTGCCTGTCAGGAGGGAATTAGTCACCGGAGCATGACTCAGGGAAGGGCTGTGTACACAGGGCACGCTGCTCCCGCACCGGAGCATCCACCGCAGCGGGAAGCAGCTGGAGAGGAGCAGCGAAAAGAGACTTTCCCCCAGGCCTGAGCTGTGACGCTGGTTGGGAACCGGCCAAGAAAACCCCAGCCCGTAGCAGAGGTAGGTGGTGAATATCCATTTATATCTCCTGGAAGGCTGGAGCCAGACGATGAGGTACCTCCAAGCAGCAGGGAAAGAAAAGCATGGGTGAAATGCCACGGTGAGGAGCCCCGGCACGGGGAAATACTCGGCTAGAGCATCATCCCTGGCATGGGAAAGCTCATACCGGGAATTCTTCGCCGTGCCGGGAGCCTGTCCATCCCCAGCCACCCAGCCCAGGGTGCGAGAGGCAGCGAACCCTGACCTGAGACCTGCCCGCACATGCCTCCACCGAAGGCAGCAAGGGCTGCTCGGAGCGGGCAGGAAATTCCAGCCATTCCCCGGCACCAGCTCCGCAGCTGCGAGTTTCTGATTGAAGCTCTGGGGAGCCCTTCAGCAGCGGCTGTAAGAGAGGGTGGGCTCTCCAGCACCTTTGCTTGAGGTCAGCTTTGATTTGCAAGCCGGGAAAACGCGGAGGGCGAGCAGCCTGCCAGATGGACGCTGCCCAAAAATCCCACCTCATTTACGAAGGGTTTGGAGGGCTTGAGGAGTAGGGGAGGAAGAAAAGAGGGGGAGCAGAGCAGGCTGTTACAAGAAAGAATTAAGATCTACGAGGAGCCAGTCCACCGAAGAGATCTCCTCCCCGGCTCTCTGGATCTGCATCCAAGAAACCCGAGCGGGATGCTCTGTGATGAGCTTCCTCGCCACCGACCAGTGAAACCTTCGATCTCTCCCTCCGGAGAGTTCTGGTTGCAAAACGACCTCATCAACACATGGCTTACCCAACAGCATGACATCACTCTGGAAACACCACCTTGCAGGAAAAGCTTATCACCTTATAAAGCGAATTGAAATGAGAGTGATTTCATCGGGGGCTGGCTCACGGGAGAGCCCGTGTCCTCTCCAGGGAGCAGGCTCACCTTTGAGGAAGATCTCGAACCTCCCCGGTGCCTGTCACACGCTGGGTATCAGCGAGCATAATAAAAGCAGGAGAACAACACAGCGCTCCAACTCCAAAGAAAAGGCTGGACAACTCAATGAGATCACCAGGAAAAAAACGTTCCCAGAGCTAGGACATCAAAAAAGACAGAGAAAAAGCAGAGATTCAAAAAGAACGGTAAAGTTTTCCTTTCTGATCCCCCCTCCAGCCACAAACCGCCGTTAACTCTCCAGACCAGGGGCTGGGTAAGTCCTCACAGCCCAGCTTTTGGGCTAGGACCACTGTGTGACCTCCCCGAGCCCTGTCCCACCTCGGTACGCTGGGCTGGCTCTGGGCTTTACCAGGGGCAGGCTTTAGCCCTCGGTCTTAGCAAAGCCGTGCCTCGCGGTATTAAATACGACATCCAACCCGCTCCGCCTGTAGCCGGTGGAGCGGCTGGCAAGGGGTGAACGCTGAATCACCGACATCCTTGGTGCAACCGCCACTCGTGTCGCGGGGACCTGACGCTGTTCCGTCACCGGTGACGCCTCCTTTCCTCCCACCCCTGCAACACCAGAGCTGGGGAAAGTCAGGACCGCAAGAAGCCCCCCAGGACCAAGCTGAAGCTGTTGCAGTGTTGTACCTTCAGGCTGTCCCCGGTCCAGCACCCAGGTGAAGCTGTGCACCGTCCGGCTGTATGGCAGCACCATCTGGTGGCATCAACCCTCCCCGCCGCCCCAGTTTGTTCCCAGTTAGGACCAGTGGCAGCAGGAACAGGGCAGCGGCCTGAAAGCAGCCAACACAGGACTTTGGCCTGTTCTCAGCCGAAGCCAGGGTGCATCACATCCCGACGTGAGCAGCCGCCGTGGCAGCCAGCCTCCGGCAGCACTCTGCCGACAGCGATGAAGCAGCCCGGCACGGCAAGAAAATGCTCTTGGGGGAGATGGGGAGAGCTCCAGGGTTAACAACTTGTTCTCAAGGAAAGCAGCATGCAACGGTGCTCGAGTTCGATGCACCCCAGCAGCTTCCAGCCACGCTGCTCATCTTCCCACGATCCTCGAGAGAGCTCTTCCTCCAGAAAAGAAGCGTGGCAGAAGAAATCTGGCTAGAAAACACCTTACAGCAGGTTCCCAAGTGGCTTCGGAAGCCTGCGAGGGATTTGCAGCCTGTGGATCAAAGCCAGCTTCAGCATCACAGCAGCTTCTGCTGCCAGCAGGTCACCTGCTGCACCCCTCAAGGCTTCGGTGCCGAAACCCCCTTCGATCAAGGATGTGTCTACAGAGAGGGGGAGAACTGCTGCCGCCGCCGTCTAAGCCCACGTGAGAACAGTAAAGGGTGTGTAAAGCAGAAATACTTTATTAACTGACAGATCTGGAACAGACTGAAAAGATTGAGGGTTCACCGGGCAACGCGGACTTTGCATGACATGGCTACGCAACTCAAGCGAAAAAGGAAACCGAAGAAGTCAAGGGGATGAGCTGCGATCGCCAGCTCCTCGTGCATCTGACATTGGCGCGCCCCAGTTTTACCAGACTTTAACACCTTTCCCCAGAAAGCGACGGCCTGTCTGGCCCTGCAAGCATGCTAATATCCCCCAAGAAGTTTCGGGAAGCTCTTTGAACCCTGCCAGAGCACGCCATTCCCCTTCTCGTCTTCTAAACAGACCTGCTCGCGGGCAAGTCCCACATCCCATCCAGCCTCGCTCTTTACCGACGTGCAGAACATACTCTGGACACTCGTGCTCCAGCCACTGCGGATCCCAGAGGCACTAACAAGTGCGGACTGGGCCATACAGACACCTCATCTAAGAGCAAAGAAGGAAGAGTTATTTTTTGTTTGTTTAAAGTAATGCCATGGGGGGGGGGGGGTTAAAACCAGAGTTAGTCTTGTCCTGATTCCAGCTTAGGATGCATAGAGGCAACTCCAAGCGCTGGAGGACCACGGCTCCAAACTCCACTCGCCAAGACCCAGGGTGAGCTTCTATCAAGCCTTTCCTCGTGAATAAAAACAAAAAAAAAATCTGAGTAGAACTGGTGTTTTTGGTGTGGGAACCATACAAAGGGGGGGTGGTGTTAATCAAATCCTTTCAGTGCTGCCTCCTGGAATTATCCAGCTCGGAGTGAAATGGGCAAGTCTCAAACTCACAAAGAAAAACTGTTCAGTAGCTTTTGCTCCCCAAAGCTTTCAGGGTTACAGGCTCTCGAGAACTAACCGTGCTGCTGCACGCTTTGAAGAGTCTTCACCGAACCAGAGGAAGGACGCGCTCCCTGGGCCTCTGTATCTTCATACCAGGAACGTCGAACAAATTTTTGCATAAATATTTCAGCGCAGGACTCTGTTTAGAAGGGTGGCTGTTGCTCCGTGAGGCTATGTGGTCTAAGCGAGGGCTGGAAAATTGACCTCAAAGTACAAAGAAAGAACATAATAGATAAAAGAAACACACATACATAATAGATGATGGCAAGATAAAACTTCCAAATACTCTTCGGAATAAAATGACACAAACATCCAAGATACGCAGCTGAGGTCTAAGAGAACGAGCCTCGATAGCATCTGCTCCCATTCCAAAGAACAGCCAAGGGGATCCACGCAGTCCAAGGGCTCATCTCCAACAGCAGCGGGTGCTTAGGGGATGGTATAAAACCAAACACGCTGTTATCTGCTCAGTCTGTGATCACTGAGATGTAATTACCACCCTACAAAAGGCATCTTTAAAAATGACTTCTTCCAACGATTGTTAAAGAACACCAGGAGTCAGAGTTAAACTCTTTTATTTACTTTGAAACATCGGTTTAAATTTTCAGTTACAAAGTCCAGTCTAGCAATAGCAAGCTGAAAGTACGTTAACGGTTCTTTATTACACAGCCCTTTTGTGACACACTAGATTGTTTGGTTTTACAAGGCACTGCAAGAACACACTGAGAAAAACAGAAGCCCCAACAGATTTAGAATTGTAGCTCCAAGAGTCCTGATAAGCATGAGACCGGCAACACCTGAGATACCCAGACAGACAACCGCTTATTTCACCACAAGTAACGAACGGAGGACCCGAGAGGCTGAGCGACGCTGTAACATGCATAACGGAGTCCGAACAAAACGCCTAACCTTAAAGAAGAGACGGAATAACCTTCACGAATTTGGCCAACCTAACCGAGAGTGACAACGAAGTAGCAAACACTGGGGTTTTTTTTTTTTCCTTTGTCAGGTCCGAGTGTGTGTCAGAAAACCTCGAGAACTCAATTCAGTGCAGTTTCTGAAGAGCATCCTTGGATAAAGGGGATACCGAACAAGTTCAGCAGTTTCTCCCAGTGCCGAAAGCCCAGTCTTTCCATCCACCTTATGTGCGAACGGCTCATCTGTCCCCATCACCACCACTCTGCTTGCCAAAAGTGAGCCCAGCACAGGACAAGGCACTCCCTGTTTAATCAAAGTAAACATTTGCGATTTAAGAAGCTGGTGCAATAGAAAACCTGAACGTGTATTTAAGTAGCACAGAGTTTTATTTAAGGGCAGTGTATAGTTTCATTTCCTATATTTAACTCCTATCTATGGGGAGGCATTTTCTTCTCTACTTTGTCTTAAAATAGACTGAGCAGAAGCGGATCTCAGGTTTCAATTAACACAAAGAATTAACAATATCCTCAGCTTTGGAGGTTTGGCGGAATATCACTTTCTTCACATAAGACACTAATCAGACATGAATACAAGTTTTTTTAAGAAAAAGTGCACTTTATACTGCAAAACATTAGGGTTTCTGGTGCAAAAATAACAAATCCATCTACGTCAAGCTGCGTACTTATGTTATCAACCAGGGGTATTTTATCCAAGCCAACAGATAAAGTTCGAAAGGAAGCCTTGCTTAATTTCTCTCATTAAAACATCATCGGATAACATATTAAAGTAAGTAAAGGAGACAATAGGAAGGAAGTTACTTTGTGAAAGTATGTACAAATCAATTGCCGACAATTTTATTATCTGCACTGCGGGATGAAATCTGAAAATCATAATTAAAAAACACCACGCAAGCGTACTTTCTACGTCTGAACATACTGGTTTCCAGTCAGCTTTCAAACACTACCACTCACTCTTAAAGTAGCTTAGTGTCCGAGCACCAGCTGCGTGGTTAGAGAGTTAGAAACACACTATAAGTTAAAAAAAAATGCACGAGTCACAAGTTAAACCATGAAATAACACAGTCAGACCGTAATCGCCGCTTTAGTCTAGCGCTAGCTCTTGTGTTAGCAGGGAATTAACCAATTCAACTCATTTACATGGTTTTCCCGTTTTTGGTTTTACGAAGCTCCTCCTACTGCAATTCATTTTACACGTTTCATAAGAAAGCCCGCGTACGAGGTCAACGAATCAGGCACTCAATTAAATGAAGATTGAGTATTAGAAGAAACTTCAGTGGATTATAACTTTTTTAAACTTTTCATCAACAAAAGTAACAACACTGGGAGTCCGTGCTGTCCATTTGCGAGTCTGCAGGCCTGGAAGCTCCTGGGCTTTTATTCCAGGCATGGCACTGCGTGCCAGTGGCCCGGAATAATCCCCTTTGCCAGCTGACTGAGGCACTAAAAGGTTAAATATTGCCTGCACAACCGGCAGAACAGTGAGAGACACACGGGAGTCCGAATGCTACATCTAAGCGGGACTGTCTAGGTAAGTAAATACAAATAGCACGGTTTCCTACCTGACTTACCACAGTACGTGCAGTACAAACCCTACGGAGATAAAGGTAAGCTGACGTATTAGATCAGAGCCCTGGTTCAACGAGTCTGGTTTTTTGCTGCAGGCAGCACCCAACGCATCAGGCTACGCTTTACAACGCCATGCTGCATGCAAACGCCTTCTCCATCTCTGCAAGGAGTCAGCCAGGAAGCATTTATCTCAAATTTACTCTAGACGCCTTGCCTTTGAATTTCCCTCCTCTTCGGGGTGAAAGCAGAGCAACCGGTTAGTTTTCATGAAGTCTTAAACTTTTGAACACCCTCAGTCAGGTCCCTCCTGGACGGGCTCTTGAAGCTCAGCAGTTCTTGGCTGCAGTCTCATGTCACAACCACACTCAGTACCTCTAACCATCTTCATGACCTTTTCGTCCTTTCCCACTACTACCACGTTTAGGAGGAAGCAATCGGGTTGGGGAATACTCCAGATAAGCGTGAACTGCTCTATACGATCTCACAGATTTTGATATCCTTTCCAAAAGCTGCCAAAAAAAATGCAAATAGCTTCTGTACAATGGGTGTTGACCTGCAACCAGATCATAGAATCACAGAATATCTCAAGTTGGAAGGGATCCATAAGGATCCATCAAGTCCCCCACGAGTCTTTAAGGTAAAGAAACTTTCAAGCTCACAGTTTCTTTTTGCTGTGTTTTATAAAGTAGATTACCACGTTTAATTCAAAGGAAATATCTCCCGACATCAGCGCCACCAAATTATGAAGGAGTTTACGAGTATCTGGAGTTCCTCAAAATCCTCCGCAGCATTTAATAACTGAAACAATTAAATTGTCATCACCAAACTTCACCAACACGTTAGCCAGCTCCTACTCCAAGCTGTTGGCAAGCAGATACAATGACATCAGACCCGATACAGTGGAACCTCCCTAATTCTCTCTTCCACACAAAATATTCTCACCCCCGTTTCTCCGTGAAGCGTATCCCCAGAGACGATTCTGCAGTCACAGGATTCTAAAACTTCACCGGCTTTTACATTTTACAAATTGCAGGCACAGTAATTAACACTAAACCTGAACTTCCTACGCTTACTCACTAGCACGAAATTTTTTGTGGTTGGCGACAGGTCTCCCAGTCAGTGCAAATTAGCAAATTCTATTTATTGATATCTGGAAGAGAAAGCAGATAGTAAGCATTACACAAAACATCAGCTTTTTGAAGCTCTGCATCAGTTTGACGTCATATTTCCAAAGAAAATATGCACCTATAGGAAAGGCATTATGAATTAATGAATTTAACAAAAAACTTTCAAAAAAACAAAAGTATTTAATTTAGGTCAGATTAAATAAGATTAGTTTAATGCCATTTTTAAAAGTTTCACTATACAAAATTGCTCTACCACCAAGACACCCTTTACAAATACAATCTCTGAGGACTAATTCTCAAAAACCCAAAAAGATTAAAAAATAAATTAAGTTTTCTAAGAAACTGATCACATGGAAGCTTCACAAAAACAGATTATGAGGAAACGCACAGCTCAAAGTGACGCCCAAGGCAAAGTATTTCCAAAAATGAGATGTTTAACACTGACACGTAGAAGGTCAACCACTGCAGCCCTTAGACAAACAGCAGTCACAGAAATTGGCTCAAGATTTCCCCCTTGAACAGCAGAGCGGACCCAAGAAAGAAAATCTATAGGTGTCGAACAGGACACAACTCCACAGGCTGAATAAACTAGCGTGGAAAGCCGTTCTCCCCACGCAGCCACCGTCTACCTTCCCTGCCGATGAATTTGGAGCCACTCCTCCTCAGCCACATCCAGGGGGGAGCTCCAAGGCTGCCGACTCGTACGCTCAAAGGAAGCGCAAACATTCGACAGACACGGACAGGCAAGGCACATCTCGCTTAGAGACATTTATCACTAACGGAGCCCGACCACCGACCGGCTCCAACCCTCTCTGCTCAAGGCGAGGGCCGGCCGGCAGACAAACCTTCCCCGCGGCACCCACGGGCATCGCTGGTCCAACCAGCCCTTCCTACGGCCGCTTTGATTCCACGCTCATTTTTTCTGTCATCGCCTCACTAAACTGTTGATCTTCCACTCCCGTTTTATTCACAACTACATTACACGTAAATTAAATAGCATTACTGAAAATTACTTAAATCAATCGCTGAACTTAGCAGGATACGTGAATTACTCCTCTTTTAAAAGTTTAGCAGCTAAGATACACTGATGACAAAAACTTCTTACCAGATAAAGGAATAAACCTACAAGACAAGTAGCTCAACTATTTGCAAAAATGTGTCAAATCATGAATATTTAAACAAAATATTAAATATAATAAATTACTAATCAGAAAGTCTGCCTGCCTGCTGACAATCTGACAAGTGCTACTCCGTATTTGAATGCAAAAGAGAATATTTACTTTGAAGGCAAACTCTTTTGATCAGGAAAGCCTGTATAGTAAATACAGCGGTAATTTCCTCGGTAAACCAGAAGTCTATCCAAACATCTTCAGACACAGGTCCCCTTAGCAAAGTTATTACGACCGCAGAAGTCTTCGTCCTCTCTCGAGGGTTACAAGGAGAAGTGGTATTTCCTTTGTCACTAGACTTCTACTGGAAAACAGCAAGTTAATGGCAGCTCTCACTGAGAGATACTATAGCAGAATCATTCATAATTAGAAAAATTAAAATTATGGTATTTTAAAATGGTTCAAAATGTTGGGTTTTATATATATATATTTATATATATATATTTGCAAAAGTATTAGAATCAAATCACAGACCTCTTCATTTAAATGGCCCCTCAACGAGACCTACCGGTCATCGATTACCAATTTTGTGTCTGTTCCCACTGTAACATCATCTGTCTTTCGCTGGAGTCTTCTAATTTGGCAGCAAACCTACACGCACAACTAGCGTCAACCAAGTCTAAAGTCCTGCTTAGAACCTGCATGTACGCTTCCCCAAATTAACTACTGGGAAAGTTCACACAAGAAGCAGCACTTCGTAACCTCCCATTGGGAGGGGGACACTCATAAACAGCCCGGAATACTCATTCTAAGCAAAATTCCTAGTTTTCAAATAATTGCCTCTGGTTTACAGACAGCGGGAATAGGTTTAAGATTTTAGATTTGATTTGGCAGAATGTCTTCGAATTCACACGTTTGCATATTTATGCCTCTAATAAATCAAGGTGGCAACTTAGAATTTAAGTTAAACATTACTCTTCTAACCTTTAACAAGAATGAAAATTTATAACTAAGGAAGTTATAAATTACTCAACCTTCACCTTAAAAATAACAGCTAGCACCAAGAGTCTAGGATAAAGATCTCCTGCGGAGAAAGTGGCCTTTAGCAAAGCTATTTAACCGCTAATGATTTGTTTTATACACGTATGAAACAATGTGTTTTGTACAGGAGGTATATGGTTGACTTGAGTGAGGAAGGTGGCATCGAGGGCGTAATAAAAAAGACATTTGGAAATATTTGGCGCAAGTTAGGCTTATACTGTGTACAAAAAAAAAAAAAAAAGCTACCTGCTGCTCCACAAGAAAAGGAACCCAAACCACATCCCTTCTATCTGCAGCTACCAGTTAACCAGTACGTTACAGAGGGCCCTACGAATATTTGGACAATGTGGGGTGAGAAATCAGTGCGTAAAATATTTCTCCATTTCAGCAAAGCAATTTCGAAGACTCCTCGTCTCCACCAAGCGCTGTTTTACAACAGACAAACCCACACCATTCCAACTCTTTTCAGTTGTACTTTTACATTACAACCTATAATTCAGGCCAAAGAGGGAAAAAACCAAAACAAAACGAAAGCAAACCTTTCAACTTAAGAACTAGTCATTAGAAGACTGGGTTATCAATTCCCTGCACCTGAACGCCAAGTCCAGGTGAGAAACTTTCCATCTGCGCTGTATTAGACTGGTCAGTAGCTGTCACTTGGCTGACAGATAAGCTCTGGATAAAGCACAGCACACACACTTCAGTCACTTCAGAAATGAGTAGTTGCAGGTGTTTTAAAGAAGAGATTTTGAATCCTTTGTTGCCTAGGCTGAAATGCACACATTTGACAAAAACCGTCAATTTCTAGAAGTGGAATTTTCCTTTTTGAAGTCTCCAATTCTGGCTCTGTACGTTTCAGACCGTTTTCCCCAGTACTTCGGTAGCAGGGAAAATTTTGGAAGTGCAATACTAGGATAGCTTCTGCCCACTTTCAGTGTTCATGCTGACAATTGATTTTGTCTTCAGAATGCTCCAAAACATCCAGCATTTCTTCTATTATAGCCTGTAGTGCCCGACCCAGCTGTTCTGCGGTATATGGTTTTCCCAGCGGAGGCACATGAACAAAAGCTGACCTCCCACGGCTCTGGTATAAGGAAGTGTAGTAAGTGAAGTCACAGAGGTATCTGAAATACAAGAATAGAGCTTATTTAGCAACAAGTGACAAATACAGCGTGCCAACTGCAGGACAGGATGAGCTGTATAGTCTTATCATTCAGCATTGCAGCAACATCCTGCAATGAAGAGTGGAATACAAGCCGGGTATGGCGAGTCTGCGTGATTGCTTTAATCAAATCCAGGACAAAGAAACGTAAAGATCTCTCTTTTTGCCCTGATGATCGGGTAACCACCGGAAAATAGATGGCATTGCCAGCCCCATGAGAATTGAAAAGCATATGAATCGTACGGGCCTCATGAGTTGGGCACGAAGGGAACACGCATTGCCGTATGAGTCTATTTTCCCCATTGATCACTGGCATCCCGTACCTGCCGGCATCCTTAGATATAGTGACCGTGACATCCAGCCCCAGCGCTGAGACTCTCTTGCAAACCGTGTCCATGTCAATAATGGAATCGATGCATTCTGGGCCACCTTCTACGCAACACTGAGAGCCTGGGCAGAAACGGCAGTTGTCTAAGCCTTTATAACCTACATTATGGCCACACTTCTCCAGAGTTACAGTCGTAGCCATACCCGAAACACCTACATGAACCACCAACTACAAGAGAAAAGAAACAAGTTAGATCAAGTGAAATACAAACGGTGGAAAATCAACAGCCTGCTATTCCCAGTTAAAGACTGATGGAGTTGTTGCAGGAGTTCTTGCATGACTATCACAGTAACAAGTCATTTTATCAATGAACTCGTGGGTCCAGTACAGAACAATTCTTCTTGTTTCCCCCCCCTCCTGGCCTAAATTGTAATTTAATCAGGGTAAAAATGAACGTTGGCACGTTCTCAGCCGAGCCCACTGCTGGAGCAGCCCAGGTGGCACAGACTAACTGCGAGCTGTCTAGACAGCCCTTTGCAGCGGCCTCTTCACACCGGCTGCTCCCATTAATTGGAGCGCTCTATTCTGAGCTATAAAATTCTACAAATTCACATGTTCTCAGGACAAAAGAGGAAAAGATCTAGCGAGGGACTCCCAGTCTGAATATACATTAAAAATGGGACTTCACACTATGCTCGTTGCTGGAAGCATGACAGATTTCAACCACTTGCCCTGTCTTTTCTCCTCCTCCCTTTACTCACTCACTTGTGGACTGTGCTTTTTCCACAATGCAGGAATGAGTCTTTGCACTGTCTGGTATTCAACTGGGACTTCATAGACGTGCAGATCCACATCATCTCGCAGTCCTAGCTTCTCCAACTCCTAAGAACATAAGGAAATAAACAAAACCAAGATGGTCAGACACAAGCTCAGCAGATGATATACTTCTGGAAGGTTTAATGGCAGAGTGAGTCTGCTGCGAGGGACTAACATCAGCTTACACTACAGGCTGTATAATCTTGTAAACAGCACTGTAAAAAAAACCCCAAACAAACCACGTAAGGGGGAACAACAAAGGCACCTCTCCACCTGCGTTAACAGTCTTCACCCACAGGACCGTTTGTTTTGCTCTGATGTGTGTATAACAAAGAAATCAACATTTAACTGACAATAGTTATCAGCAACACCCACACTCAAAAGAAAGGTTGGCTACATTATTTATAGAAGTATATAGTCATATTCACTTCTTGAAAGAACTAGATATTATGTAGAGAAAGTTGAATTGGGAGGATTATATTCATCGTCTAAGTTGCCCTCTCTCAGGACTGCTGGCCTGGAGAGCAAATGCACATTTGTTTCCAGATAAAGAGCGCTCAGGGTTAGGTGACAGTACTACCAAGCTGTGATTCTGTGTCTGTGACTCTCCACAAATATTAGCAAACACTCCTCACATGAGAAACTGAAGCAACACTGGCACAGCCTCCTCAACGTATTTGTCTTACTTTTATTTTGGCAGAATCTGGAATACAATACAGCCTGTTTCTGAAATGTAAAACAGGTTTCCATCACTAGCTTTACCTATACCTAATATATTGTACATAATTTTGCAACATGAGCTGTTACCATTGTAGTGATACAACTAATGCAGTAAATTATTTCTCTCTCTGTAACGTTAACTAAAGCCATGCCTTGAAAACATCCCAACTATCCAGGCAATAAACTTAGCCAATTTCCTTTAAACCTTTTAAAACACAAAGTGTCAGTTAAATACCTTGTGAAGACTTCTTTAAAACCAGAGGGAAGAGGGAAGAGCTTTCCCCTCCCCCCCAGTATACCTGACTGGAAAGCACACTGTTTCATCCCAACACTGTGAGTTCCCTCTACACACAGCCCATGGTCCTGGACACTTCTCCCTTGTTCTTCTTTGGTCCCCGTTTCAACACGCTGCAGTCTCACCAGTAAGGCTTCAGTTCGAGGCTAGCTCATTTGGTACTTCAGACTCTACCAGTCTAGCCGAGAACAGGACTTCATCAGAAGTGAAACCTTTCAGAACCATCAAACCCAAACTTTCAAGAACTCGAGGAAAGGATACACCCACATGGTCTGAAGCCTCTGAAAAAAATATGTTCTTAAACAAAATCATCAGCTGAGCTCAAACCTAGGAGCCTTGTGCAAGTCTACACCGGGAGGCACTTTTCCAGTGGCTGAAGTGACTTCAGATATCGTGTTTAATGAGTTCCAACAGCATCTAACTTGGATCAAGTTTCCCTCTGGTGAAGACAACATTTTTTGGCACTCTGAAAAACTTTACAGCTGCTTTTCAACACCAGTAAGTGACTGTACATGCCACAAAACTAACAGCCTTAGTCAGAGTCCTCCCATAGCTCTGTCTCCTCTGGAAAGAAGCTGCAAGTGCATCCTTCTCTCTGAAGACAGAAGGAGCCGTGCGCTCTTGCATCTCTGTCGCCAGGCCTGTGTTTCAGTTAGAAGAACCAACTCCAGTCTTTCACAAGTTAATGCACAGCAGAAGCTTGTCATCTGGTGCTGCTCTTCTCCTCCGAGATATATGTCGCTTGAAAAAGGCAAGCTCACTCGCGCCAAAAGCTCAAAATGATTACTTGCGCGAACATCAAAGGGGCTGCATGCACAGCAAGAAAATAACCTGCAACTCTCACATCCATAAACCGCTGCAGTTGTTCCCATGGATCTGAGGTAGAAACAGCAATGTAAGAAGCCATCAAACTATCAAAGGACATTTCAAAATATTCTGGAATGATTAAGTTATCTCTATTTCAGGTTTGGATTCGGTCATCAGAGCCAAGAGCTGCTCTTCCATGCAATTCTTAGGCTTTATTTTCCTGCACACACAGATTATACTTGCAAACTTCAGGCTAAGGAGTGCAGATTAGCTATTTTCAATGAAGCTTACTCAATTTCAAATCTTGTATTTCCCTAGGTTTAAAATTCTTTCAAATTAAAGACAGCTGAAAGGAGAGGACAAGTTGAGGTTTTTAGACTCCCCCATTACAATCCTACCTCCTCTATATAAATGTGAGCAGTATGTTAGTATCCTTTTTTTCTGTAGTTACCAGCATGAGTTGTTTCTCTACTGAGAAAAAAAAGCCGCTCACACTTGTACGGACAGACCACAGACAGTGTAACAAGATTTAAGATAACTAAAACACCCAGCAAAGGCAAGAGTAAGACTTTCACGGACCAGCAGATATGAGCAACAACAATGATAAATCACTTGCTCTGGCTCTGAGGGCAAGTCTGATATTAAAGGCTTGCTGTATTGATTAGTGTCTGGCACACACAGACATTCATTACCAGAGATGGATGCTAAGTGATGTTTCATCACATCTTCTTTACACAAATCTGCCTTCAAAATGTTAGCTGGTTTATGTGGTGCGTTAATAAAGTAAGTAGTTTACAAATGAGAGTATTCAAATACAAGTCAGTCTCTTTAGGAAGATCTCCAGAGCGTTAATTGGTAGGAATTCATCATCACTTCTCTAAAGAGCGTGAAACAGCTCCTAAAGATGAATTTGATCGCGGAAAGTTTTACCGGCTGTGCAGAATGAGCATCTACAGCGAGCAAGAAACCTCGGGCCGTACGAGCCGCACCATCAGTGACAGCTACCTTGTCCAAACGCAGGCACGTTAAACCTTAGCTTTACAAATTCGCAACTTTTCTTTTAACCAAACACAGCGTTCGCGCGCTTCCATTCAATAATAAAGATGTACACTGGCCCCCAGACAACTTATTACCCACAGCCTTGTATACCTGACAAATATAGAAAAACGAACATGTTTGACCGATTCCCTGACCCCTCAACAATGGTTGTCTTTGTGAGCCTTTAATATCCTTATCAGGTCTGTCTAGACACCCTGACAGCAATTGTCCTTAGTAATGTCAAAACGCACTCTGACCTCTCTCCTCCTCCTCCGGCTCAGCCAGAAGCACTTCGGGGGGATGAAGGCAGGAGCCCATTAGCTTCACAGTCCGCGGGGCACACCTGTGTCTACACCTAAGTCGCACCGGGGAGGCCAGAAAACGCACTGAACAGAAAGCCCGTTTCAGTAACTTCTTCTTGAAAGGAAGGTCCCTCCCAAGCAAAAACTGCAGCTGAAAAAATTCCTCAAATGAAATATTAAAACGACGAAAACACAGAACAGCAAATCCACGTTAACACAGAATATTTTTACTGCAAGCCTTAAAAAAAGAAAGCAGAAAGAAGTTATTCTTCACGCTGAATTTCTAGGAAATCTCTCCCCGACGCGTAAAAATCTCCAGACGTTTCATCTTCACATTATTAGATTGCTACCGCCACTATTTAAGGTACCCACGTGTAAAAATCATTTAGCTTTCAAAAACAAACAGCTATACTAGAAATTCACTGCAGTCAGAGGGAAAAGACACACCGCATCCAGGTTCTAGATAAGAAGCCAAATAAAACCAAAAAGAGGACTGGAAGGAAAAGCAGAGAATTTTATCCTCGGGATGCAGGATAATAAAAGATGTAATAAACCAGAACTAGCTTAGCCCTAAAGCTAGGAAGGATTTACAAAGATTGTTTAATTGATTTTTCTTCTATTAAAATGCAGATCACACCGTCTGGGATTCAGAAACTCAGACACGCCTTTGTGTCCACTCAGCTCCATGAAGTCCCCTGTCTGAAACTTGCACAATGCCCAACTCGCATGTGCTCAAAGACATGCTGTTCCTTTTTGTCTGGGCCTCTCGGGGCTGAGACAGGGTAAGGAAAGGGAAATCCTCCCCGCTGCCTGAAAGTTTATGTTTTTAGTTAGAAGCTAGCGTGAGCTATTAAAGAGGACTCGGAGGAAGATGGGCTCCAACACAGCAGATCGCGCACCACCAACTCTAGTTCTATACTCTCAAAACACCCCCAAGCCCATAAAATGAATTTAAAATGCACGTGATTACTTCATCTATCAGCCACACAGCTGAGCATCCACCAGTGCCTCGAGCTGCTGGGCTGAAGGAATGACACGCCATTTCTCTTCATAGGAATTATACATTAGGTTTGTTTTTGTAAGCAGCATCAGAACACCCACTACTCTTCCTGTCCCAGAAGCACAAGACCCTTTTGTCTATCTCCTCTAGAATAAAAGTAGCTTGTTTACAATAACTGACATTACATGAGTAAGAACAAACCAAATCGATCAGCCTCACTACTAAATTTCAGTAACGTGCAATTTTTTTTTCCACATACACAACTTGCATTTTTCCCCAAACTCAAACCGAGCAAACCCTAACTCAAATATATTCATTTCCAAAAGGCTCTTGGAGGCAAAGGTTTCGTCTTCTCATACCAGCCAACACATTAGACATCTGGACATTAGTTGACTGTAATTGATTAGAGTTTGTGATTTAATTTAAAAGCATTCTAAAGAAGATATTAATCTCAGAGCTCTGAAGGGAAGAGAGATGTGTTGGGGAGAAAAATAGATTTAATTCCCTGGGCAACTGTACTAAAAGGTACCCTTGAATTCCCAGTAGCTTTGCCATAAACCACATCAGGAGTGACAAATAAGGAAGAAGCGGGATAATGTGGCAGCACTGTCCCTAGCTAGTGTTTTTACAGCAAGCAACCTTAATTCCTCAGTTTAGCTAGGCATCGAGCAAGAGTTTGGTTTCTTCTTCTTGCCTCAGTTGTGAATATATCAGTGTTACGCAGACAAACACGCTCATGCAGATACGCAGCTACAAGTGGCATAAACTTGATTTGTTCGAGCGCGTACGATCTGCTCGAGCAACCATCCTCCACCAGCACTCCTGTCTCCAGCAAGGTCCAACTCGGTCAGTCAAGCATCACTTGCTGCTGCTGCTTCTCAGCAGAGAGGAGGCTGGCTCCGGAGCAACAAACACCGCCCGATCACCCCACGGCTCCTGCTTCACCCACCGCAGCCCACCGCGGAAAGCAGGCGGTCGCAGAAGGAACCGAGGGGAGAAAGGAGGCAGCGGCGGCTGCTCTGCTTTGGAGTCAGAGTCCTGACACTCAGACCCATGTTGGACGACTCTACAGTATGCTTGACTCCACAAGACTATCAGCTGGAAGTCTCATTAGGGATGAGACTTGGCTTAAAGGCTAACCAACTTGCCCAGATTCAAGCTAAAACTGAGAGAAAAACATAAAAATTCTTCTGGGTTTGTTTATTTATTTTGAATTCTCTATGGCAGAGGAAGATTCCAGGCTCCCTGCCCCATTTAACATCTTTCAAATCTAGGGAGTTAGCCTATGAATTCCTTACTTGCCTTAGCTACATTAACTCAGTCTCATTAAATTCTACTAGCTAAGGGATTGTTTTCTGAGAAGTGAATAAAACATTATCCAGCTGACCATCTGGATATCTGGAGTGAGCTGGTCTCAGTTAATAAACTGGGAAGACAAGTTTTTATAGAAGAGCTGCAAACTAAAATTGGTACGGATACGTTATCAGCACGGCGCTGTTTCAGCTTGCTAAGAACGAAGTTACGGCGTTACCTGAACTGCAATCCAACTGGCATTAACAGCGTGCTCTCCAAATGGACCAAACCCTGGAAGAGAAGCAAAAATCCACAGTGATGAAGTCATCCTTACAGGTTTGACTAAACTCAAAGTTGCAAAGCAGTCTGCGCTTTCCTGGTTTATGCATCCTGAAAGAAAACCCGCTTCTTCTAACGCCCAATCCCTATTTACTTTACATCCAAGTACTAAATAAGAGACCTTCACATAAATGTTTGAACTATACACCTTTTTCTGTGAAGGAAAACAATAGCTTGCCTCAAAAGAAACTCTTTTTTCCCCAACAGACACAGGGGAAGCATATTCCTTCCTTCCTGACCAGGTTAGAAAAACTTATTAACAGATAAGTCGACCAATGTCACGGAATGAGAATCATCACTGGATTTTCTATTCCTGATTGTTTTAGCCCACAGCAGATGCTTCCACAAATGTGGACAAGCCTGTCTCAAGTATTTCTCCTCTGCTCAGGTCTTCACCAAGATCTCTGTTAGCATTAGTTATGCCTTACGAGGAAATAAACAAAATGCCGCTGACAGCCCACCTACACCAAACAGCAAAGGTTATGGTAGCATTATCAAAAATACTTACTCACCACATCTAAATTTCCTAATGAGTAACTTAGAGTTAACTAGTAATCCATAACATCTTTTCCTGAGCAAGCACACAAAGGTTAGGCAATTTATCTGGGTGCAACGTCAATATGCTTTAATTTAAAATGTCAGAGTTACCCTATGAACCTAATGCAATTAGGAGACATAAATTTTGCCTAACTCGTGAAAGGATTTGAGAGGGACTACAAATATTATATGACATGTTAATGGAAACATTCTATTTGCTATCAACAGTAAGTCTGAGGTTATACTGCACACGACGACGTAAGGAATTTGCACAGCGTGGGCTCGTCCACGCTGATGGATCTCTTACAATCTAACCAATGTCGATATCTCCCCAAAATAAATCTCCCAAAGGTCTCCACAAAAACAAAATGTAGGTGTGTTTTCCTGTGAGCAAACCTCCAGTACTATTAAGACAAGCTACGACTGCAGCACAGGCGAACAAGTCGAATAATCAAATGCCTTTTCAGATGTCTCTGCAATTCAGGGATGTCCTACACGACTCTCTGGAAACAAACAGTCGCGACCTGCTAGGTTTCATTCCTAAAGAAATTGTGATAGCCTTACAAAAGAAATAAAATACATCCACATTTCTTTTTAACAATTCAGCCACTGGAAGGCTGAAGTTCTACAGGTGCCCACGCATGTAACGTAACCCTCTTTCTCTGAAGCCAAACGCAAACTGGCACAAATACAACTGGGGGCTATTGCTCCTCTGACTCATCTCCTATATAGATCCCTCGTGTTATCTCTTTCGCAGAAGATAAGCAACTTTGTCAGCAGCATCAAACTCCACCGAGCATGCCCAGGAGCTCCTCCGCATCCACAATAGGGCCCTCCAAGGCTCATTAGCAGTAAACCAGCTGCAGAGATCTTTATGGGATTATCTCCTTAAACAGTTCTAAAAAAGAAATTGCGCACAAATAACACTCATCCTTAGCGAGCACATGCTTGTAACTGAACGGGAACACAACGCCATTGCTAGTCTTAAAAAGGAATTTAGCATGACATTGACGACACGTTATCAAATACGGGTAGACCTGACAAGATAACCACTGCATTTTAGAAGCAGACTTCCCTGAAAACAGGGAAAAAAGAGAGAGAAGTAGTATTGCAAGCAGCAGAGTATTTACTGACGCAAGTTTTCTGTTTAGTCACTGCCAAGTGCGGCCGCTCAGCACTAGATACGGGTTTGGGAAAGCCAGAATTTGCCACCTGCTTCTTCACTCTCCGCAACTGTTCTCTGCAAAGACACTTGCCTCCAATTAAAACCGCTCCAGCGCATCGACGACAACGAACCCCTCGCCCCCGCGCTTGCTATTCAAACGGCTTCAACTTCAGCTGCTGGGGGGGAAGACCTGAATAGTTTCACCGAGTTCCCCATTTGTCACAGAACTGCCTTCCCCACAAATCAAGCCGGCCGGCCTTTGTACCCCGGGGAAAGGAGCCTGACAAGCTCTCGCCTGCAACGCCGGGGCCTTTCATTCCCTCGCTTATTCTTCCCCGAGGCGCTTCTGCCGTGCTGCGTGGGTGATTTTGGTAACAGCTTCGACACCTGGACGGCTCAGGACGGGGCAGTCAGCGAGCAAATGCCCCCCCGCCATGCCCTGACAGTCTTTCCCACTCGTTGGGAGATTCAGTCCCCTTCTTTCCCCAACCAGCAAACCCTTGGGGAGGATCAGGGATGGAAGAGGGGGATCCCAAAGCCCCCCCTGCCTGGCCGAGCGTTAGGAAAGCCGCTGCAAAGCCCCTCACCAAACAACACACCCCTCCCCAGCTCCTGATACCCCTCACCGACAGCAGCCCCCCCTCCCCCCAGACCCTGCCCTCCACCCCCAAGGCTCCTGCTTACCACCCCACACAGAGGACAGCCCCCCCCCGCCCCAAACAGCCCCCCAGGGTACAGCCCCCCCATCCATCCCCTCCGTAGTCACCCCCTGACAGGACAGCACCTCCCCACCCCAGCTCCTGGCCATCCACCCCCCTCACTCACCTCAGGGAAGGGGTCCTCCATCTACCCCCCCCCCCAGCCCCCCTCATTTACCCCCTCACCGCTCCCCCCCTCCCTCAGGACAGCCCCCCTCATCAGCCCCCCTCAAGATCTCGGCCCCCCCCCACCAGGACAGCTCCCCCGGTCGCCCCGTACCAGTCACCACCACCGCCCGCCGCGGCTTCTCCATCGCGGCTCCGTCCCGTCCCGCCGCCGCCGCCGCCGCCCCGCACTGAGCGCGCGGCCCCGCCCCGCCACCGAGCGCGCTCCGCCCCGTCGCCTAGAGCGGCCCCCCCGCGCGGCCACAGAGCGCGCTCCGCCCAGCCGCCTAGAGTGGCCCATGCCCGCCGCTTCCGCCGCCGGGCCGGAAGTCGCTCGGCGGGAGGGGCCGGGTGGCGGGACCGCTTCGGGGCGACCCGGGAGAGGCTAGGCCCAGAGTCGCTTCACCGTTGAGCGGCGCCCTCCGGGCCTGGGGGGAATCTGTAAGGGGCTCCGGCCCAGCCGCCTCAGCGCGGGCCCCGGTGGAAGTTGGTTAAACCGTTACAAAACGCTCTGCCTGATCCACGCGCGGGGCTCTCCTCCCCCCGGGAAGGCTGGGGGGGGGGGCCTGGGGAAGAGCACGAACCGAGGCCTGGATCCGCGGGTACCGGGAGGGGCCGCAGAGGACGCCGGGAAGCCGGCGCGTGCACCGCGGAGCACTGTGGGTGCGCTACCGCTTCCCGCCCCGCTCTTCAATTTGCGGCGCTGTCGTAAAGGCGCGGACCGGGCGCCGCGGCGTTGCTTTACGGCTGGGGGCCGTATTCCGCGCTCTGATTGGCTCCGCCGGGGCCGCGCCGCGCTCTGATTGGCCCCGCGCGGGGCCGGGGGCGGTTTGAGCGGCAGCGCCCGGCGCGGCGGCGGCTCCGCGGCTCAGGCACGATGGTGAGTGGCGGCGGGGCCGGCCCGGCGGCGACAGGGCCGGGGACTCGGGGACCTGGAGCTGTGGGGAGGGCCTGGAGCTGTGGGGAGGGCTTGGCTCACCTCTTTCCGCCGCCGGGGGCGGTGTGCCCGGTGTCGCGGTCGGTGTCCCGGTCCCCGGCGGTGCCTGAGGCCTCTCTCCTGTCTTCCTCTCGCAGCTGCCCCTGTCTCTGCTGAAGACGGCGCAGAATCACCCCATGGTGAGTACCGGCAGCGCGGCCCAGCCCCGGTCCCACAGCCCGCCCCGGCTTCAGGCTTACCGGTGCCGTGCGGGTGACACCGGGGCAGGTCCCTGTACTGGGGTCGGGCCAGCGCCCCGTGACTCCTGTCTCTTGCAGCTGGTGGAGCTGAAGAACGGGGAGACGTACAACGGGCACCTGGTGAGCTGTGACAACTGGATGAACATCAACCTGCGGGAGGTCATCTGCACGTCCCGGGTAAGGCCGGAGCCCCCCGCCCCGGGGTCACCCACCCTCCGCGTCCCCGGTGAGCCCTCAGGGAGCGTCCCCAAGGGTGCCTGACCTCCGGCCCTGCAGCCAGGCCGGCTCTGCTCTAGCTCAGAGGCCATCACTCCTGTGGAAGTGCGACTTCTGCCTGAAATGCAAATTTAATATAGTTATTTATAATATCCATAGCGAAGGAACGCACTTGTCCGCGCAGTTGCGCGGGGCGGCTCTCTGCACAGCACAAACGCCGTGCGAGCGTTTCCCCCATGAGAGGGTTCTCAGTGCGGGGCCGGGGGCCGCAGGACGGGGCACGAGAGCCCGTGCCGTGATGCTGAGCTGGGTTTCCCAAGAACGGAGCCTTCATCTGCTGCGTGCTGTCTGAGAAGCGAGGTCTGCTTCAAACGCCGCGCTAACTTTTATTAACTCGTTTGTCTCTTGCCCTCTAACTCTCCACATCAAAACGGAGGAGCCTGTTGTTTACCTGCGCCGAGGCTCTGCGCCGTCTGGTACTTTTGCCCTTGGCCAAAGTTGCTCCAGAAGATTGTGATCTGTGTTTTGGGCTTTGACCTCAGTCAGAAGCGTCTGGTCTTGTCCCTACCAGCCGTGCGCTGTGGGAAGCAGCGGCTGGATGGATGTCAGCTGTTGCTGCTCTTTCCCTGCCCCGGAACATCAGAGCTCCATGGGAGAGACTGGCAGAGATCCTCGTTCTTCCAAAAATCTCTCTGCAAACGCCCAGTACCTGTTGTCTCCACAACAGGAAAGTTTTGAGCGATATTGCTGGGGCACGGAGGCACGTTTTCACATCAATGTGACAGAGTAAACATCTTGAGCGAGGTTTGAGAGGGACCTTTGGGGCGGAGCAGCGGGGCTTAGAAATTTGTGGGCGCACCTTGGGTTGTGGCAGGACAAACGGGAAAGAACCCGCTGTCCAATTTAGCAGGAGGGGGGGCTAAGAGGAGGTAACGGACGGCAAAGCCTTAGCCGTGCCCACAACACGGGTGACGTGGTCGTTCTCCTTGGGAAGTCGCTTCCTCCGGCTCTGCGCTCTGCTGTGGAGGAGCAGTAGCTCATCTTTTATTCCCTCTGAGTGATCTAGAGGGATCCTGTTCATGCAGCAAAGCAGCCGGGCTCGTCAGCTGTGCCTCTCCCCGCCTTAAAACATCAAAACACCTCCAAAGCCCGGGTGAAAGCGGAGCTGGAGCCGCTGCCGGGATTGTACTGGTGGCACTGGTGGGGACTGGCCGCTAGATGGCACGGAGCGGCGGCGGACGGGCAGCCCCGGCCCGGGAGCCGGTTGTTTACTCCGGGGAGGCCGGAACGAGGAAGCGAGGGAGCCTGGCTCCATCCCTTCCTGCATCCCGAGCCAAGGAGCAGCCAGGCAGATCCAAGGCAGGGTGGGGTTTGCTGGGTGTCTTTTGGAAGAGGACTGTTTCTCTCTGTCTTGTCTTGTGCGCGAAGGACTTGCCTGTACAGGCAGAGTTGCCCCAAATAACTCCTGGGGTTGGGGGCGGAAACCGACTATTTTATCCCAGGAGAGGAGGAACGAGGCGTTCTTGTTTAACCCACTCTTCTGGGACATGACAGATGCCTCGTCCACGTGCTGCCACTTGAGAATCGCTGGGCTCCAGCGATCCCATCTGCAGCCAAACCCTGACGGAGCCGCTGCCGAGCCGGGGCTGCGGTGGCGGAGCAGGGCGAGGTGGGTCCCCGTCCCTCCTCCCAGTTACATCATGGGCAGCCGAGTTGTTGTTCAGCTTCGACGCTCGATTCCTATTCCCACAGCCGCCCTCGGTACGCGGGAGGTGAAGCCCTGATAGGTTGTGTCTTAGGAAAGCCCTGAAACTGCATTAAACAACGTATAGAGGCGGCTGCTCCGTAACTGGGCACCTGAAAACTTTTTTTTATATAGATATATAATCTGTAAGCTCCTTATTTTCCCCAGCTGCAGTTACTGGGCTCTGGTGGCACACACCCCGCAGCCAGCTGGCTCCGGACCTGCCTCGCTGCTCCATCCCCACCCCAGAGGAGCGAAGGAGTGAGGTGACTCCCAGCTGAGGCTGCTGGAGAAGAAACCCAGCCGTGCATACGCCTTTGCCGCAGCTGCGTTTTTCTTGCCAGAGCTGGTTGTTCGTAGCCGTTGTGTGTAACTTACCACCCTTGCCTCTCTAGTCCTGCTTTCAATTCCCTTCTTGTACGAGAAGTGCTTGTTTCCTCAGCCTCTTCTTCCTTCATTTTCTGCGAGTGTTAGAGGCAGTTGTGGAACAAATTGAAACTATAGTTGCTCGCGGCTGAGTCCCCTCCCTCCCCCCCAGGTTGTAGGGCTACGTGTTTTGGAGGAAAAAAACCCAGCCTTTTTTTGCAGCTAGTTACAGATAATGCTTTCAGAAAAGATTGGCGGAGCTGTCACGCTCTCCAGAAGTGATGGAAATACTCAAATGCCCCAAAAGTGATACAAAAGCACCAGGTTTTGTTCGCAGCCTAACGCGTTGCTCCCCAATAGGATGGAGACAAGTTCTGGAGAATGCCAGAGTGCTACATTCGTGGCAGCACGATTAAATACCTGCGTATCCCCGATGAAATAATTGACATGGTGAAAGAAGAGGTGGTGTCCAAAGGCAGAGGCCGTGGTGGGATGCAACAGCAGAAGCAACAGAAGGGCCGTGGTGTTGGAGGTGCTGGACGAGGTAATGATCCTGTTTGTTTTTCAGCTCGGAGAGGGGTGAACGGGATCCCTGCCTTTAAATTTCACCTCTTGTGCAAGGAATGGCTCTTGCTTCTCGGCTTTAAACCTGGGACTGTGTGTCTGGGAGAAGCTGGAGCCGCTCCTGTGCGAGATCTAGCCGAGCGAGTGTGTTGCCTCGCTTGTAAGGCAGCCTGTGCCAAAGAATGGAAAGGATTCGTGCCAGGGATGTGCCTCCCTCATTAGCGGGGTTGGGCAGGAGCTTAAGAGAGTCTGAACTTGACTGTTTCTGCCCCTCCTGGCTAGTTCGGGAGCGTGGCCGTACAAAACCGGTGTCTGTTAGCTTAGCAAGTCTGAGAGGGAAACAAATGGCTGTTCTGTTTGAAAATAGACTGGGCTCTGACCATGGCAGTGATAGAAAAACATCATCTTTTCTCCCGTTATAATGAGGCCTTTGATCTCCTGACTTGTTCATTTACTTATTTTTTTTAAAATATCTGAGGGTTTGTGTTCCTCCTGCTTGACGTGAGTAATTCATGTTTCTGATAAAAGGGGAGGTTGCCACTTAGGAAGAAATAGGTCACCAAAACAACTCTGCCTTCCCTGTCCCACTTCGTGTGGTTAGGTGATCTCGGAGCACTTCAGCTTGGGGATTTATTTGCTCTTTTCTCCCCAAGCTGTCCTGCTGGAAGCCCAAGAGCCGTTTCTCTCCTTTCCTGCTCACCCCTCCTGCCACGTCTCTGCGATTTGCTTTGTGGTCACCTCGCTTGGCCCCGGGGTTGCTCTCGGTACAGGCTTAGCCTGCAGTAGGAGCTTAAAATCCTGAGTGCGCTCCCTTGCTACAACAAAATTGGGTTTGGCCTGGGAAATCTTAGGTTTTAAAAGGAGCCCTGGGGACTGAGACACCGGCGGGGGAAGTCTCTCTGCAGAGCACCCGTAACGAGCTGCCTGCGTTTTGACTATGCAAGGAATCCTGGTAGGACGGCTGGGATCTACCTGGGGCCATCACGCCACGCTGGGACGCGCGACGTGCAGCGTCTCCGACTCCCAGGGACTTCTGGAGGAAAAACCCCTGCGATTTCTGCTGCCCATGCTACCTCCTGGAAGCTCCGAGCATGCAAAAGTGACCTTTACAAATCTGAAGGCGCCTTTATTTTTCCTCCTTCCCTTTTCAGTGTCCAAAGCACTTGGCATAACAGCTTTTTTGGATATGGTTATTTGGACAAACATTTTAGCTGAAATATTTTCTCTGCTGTGGAAATATCCACCTTGTGGAGAGCAGAGCTGAGCTCTGCTTGAGGTGGAGTTCCCTGCTGTTTTGATGTGCAGCTTAAATTCGCTGATGGAATATTTTAAAGGGAAGCTTCGGCATTTGCTAATTAGCTAAAAGGTTTGGCTCTCATTACTGAGACATGAAGGGAGGAGGGGAGAGGAAAAAAAAAAAAAGGCAGGACAATTTTGTTGAGAGGCCAGCAGGCAGAAGTAAAGCTATAATTGTGCACACAGTTGAAAGGATTATTGTTTCTGACACTGGTAACCCTTCGTCTTTTACTTCTCGGCTTGCCAAATTGAGAAGTTCAGCAGTCTTTGCTCAGCTTCGCTGGGAGCAGCCGGAGCCCTGCGAGCATCCCCAGGACTGCGGGGTTAGGAGCAATTTTTATTTATTTGTTTTTTTTAACCTCTGGTTTAGACACATCTCCTGGATGAAGCAACCAGAGCAGAGGGCTCTAGAGCAGCTCTTCTGCCTGGTGCCCGGACTGGCTCTCCTTTGGGTTCTGCCTTTTGTCCGGAGGTGGCTGCCAGGGTAGATCCACAGTCCCTTTATCACTTGCACGCCAACATAGAAATTACTGCCTGGAATTGCTTTCTGTTTGGGGTGAATCTGAGCAGGGAGGGGAGGACAGGGTGGGCTCAGCAGATCCCATGACAAAGCTTTTGGGTATGAGGATGCTCGTATGCCTGCAGCGGGTCTCACCGCAGCCTCCCGGTTCCTGCTGCCTCCCTGGCAGTGTGCGGTAGCCGGTGTCCTCTCTGGAGCGGTGGATCGCTCTCTCCCGCAGCGAGGCGGTGACGGAGGGATGTATTTTCTGGTTTGTAGCTGAGCAGTCTTCAAACCGAGTCACCCTCTTCGTTGCTTTTGTTTGCCCTTACAGCTTTCAGGGGACATGGTATAACCTGACTCATCCCACTGGATTTAAAACGTGGTATCACTTCCTTGGTTCCATTTTTCAGAAGAAGTTAACTTTGATTTACGATGGTCACACAGCTAGCCAGAGGGCACGTTAACACACTGGGGAGGTATTGTTGAACTTGCTGGTGAGCGGGGATAAGTTTATGCACCTCGTAAATACGGGGTCTGGCACTGACAAGGGAGAGATCTAAAAGTCCTGTTTCTGCTTCTAAGACTAGAAAATAGGCGTGCGTTTGGGTAGAACATAAATAACTGTAAAGCTCTGAGCGGTTGGGAGACGTTGCTGCCTTACAGTGATGCTGTTACATCCGTGTTCTTTCTTTCTGCCCCGTAGGTGTGTTTGGTGGCCGTGGCCGAGGAATACCGGGCAGTGGAAGAGGCCAACAGGAAAAAAAGCCAGGCAGACAATCAGCAAAGCAATGAGAAGGCTGCCTGCAGCCTGGCCGGGGACAGTGCTGCGATGCCGTTTGGTTTTTATCACCTCAGGATTGCCGTGTGTTCAAAAGCGTTACCTTTCTACTCTTCCGTCAGTTGATCAGTGCCCGAATCATGTAGTTTGGAAGCCCCTCGCAAGTTAGTCTGGTAAAGTGGAGTTATTCGCTCCTTGTAGTCAGCAAGTCATTGGAAATATTTAAAAAAATCATTCCTGGTTAAGGACCTAAGTTCTGCCTTCTCCTGAGAGTGAAAACAGTATTTAATTTTTCAGGGTCACCAGGTTTAATTTAAAAGATTATCGTGTACAGTGCTATAAGAACGAAGGCAAATACTTTCTGGATTGTTTGGATTTTTTTAATACTTGAAACTTGGGAAGCTTGTTGCATTTGTAACAGATGCGAGTGTTTTGGTTTAAAAAACACTTAACTTGAGGCTCTTGTATCTTTACGTGAGTAGTCTTAAGGGTTTGGGTTTTTTTAAAAACAACAAACTTTTAAGCTATTGCTTATCTTCTGTTTCTGGCCAGTCAGTTCTGTCTGTCTCCTGTGGCTTAAAGGAGAACTTGGGATGAACATTGCATTGGCCTTCAAGGGTTGTTTCCAAGAGAGCTTTGTGATAAATGAGGGTTTCCCAATTAGTGCATTGCTAATTTGACTTCAGGTTAGAAGTTTCCTTTAAAGGAAAGGGTTTTCTGTGTTTTCTTGCGGAAGGCTGGTGTGCCCCTTACTCTTCATGGGTGGGTTTTTTTCTGAAAAGCAACCGAGCTGTTGAGCTGATTTATTTCCCCCCCCCACTTTAAAAACTCTCTCCCTCGTGCCTGCGACGCAAAGTCCTGAACTCTGACGATATTTCTCAAGCTTATTTCTTCTGGCACCTAGTGATTGACTTCACTATACGTACTTGTCATTTCCTTTTCTCGTCACTGATTATCTTTCCTTGGGGACACAGACCAGCGCGTGAGCCGGTCCCTCCCGTAGGTTAAGAAAGCTCCTGTGAATTCCCAGCTCGGGTGCTCCGGTCTTCCGTCCCACGGGGTGCAGGGTCCCATGAGCAAAATGCACCTGCAAAATATCCTGGCTGATCTGAATTGAATGTCTGCGTGGGGGCACGGGGGGAAGAAAGAGGGCTCTGGCTGTGCCTCAACCCCCTGGATGGATGAAATAGCTTAATTTTAGGGGAAAAGCTGATGTTGTGACTTGTTCCAAACAGGTTTTTTTTTTGTTTTGGGTTTGTTTTTTTTTTTTTACAACTGATTCCCGTATTGAAGCCTACTCTCTGCCATCACCACTGTATTGAAAATGAGTAAAGAACATGCTTTTATATAAACTTATTTTTTTAATGTTTATAGAACTTGTGCACAGTGGTGAGTAGGAATAAATCGCCAACCTCTACAAAACGACTCCCTCTCTCTGTCTGCAACGGCGCTGACCCCGTGCGTGCTCCCGCAGCCGGCTGGCTTCGCCTAAACCCTTGCTCGAGCCCTGGTATAAGTAATAAATTGCCAAGCGGACGGGCTAAACCTTTGGTTTCTAACAGCAGCCGTGTGTTCTCCGTGACCGCCTTTCCTCGGCAAGGCGTTAACCGGCAGCGCCGGCGCTCGATCCCCATCCCGGGCGAGCCGGCTTCTGCCGAGGAGCCAATTCCAGGCGATGGGAACGGGGCACGCGTGTCCTCCCTCCTGGAAACTCGGTCTCAACGTAAACACCCGTGTGGCATTTAACAAAGCCCAGGCTGAGCCCTGTGTCAGACTTTCCCTTCCCAACCTGCTCCCTCCCTTTCGAGTCCCTCCAGCCACAGAAACTCCATGTGTTACAGCTGCCCTGGTGAAAAAGGAAACGACTGCAGCGCTGTCTGGATTTAAGCTCTGCTCTGGCCAGATAAATCTTCACTGCAACAATGGGACCTTTGGCTTCGGCTCAGGGTAGAGTCCTCCAAGTACGCCTTATCTCCTGGCGAAGCTCTGGGGTCAGGCGTTGGAGCTCGTTAAGTTCTGCTTTCGTTTAATTACAACCACGGGCTTTAGCAGCCTTCCCTGCTTGCCTCTCCCCTTCCTTTTTCCACCTCTGTAGGAATATTTTTGTCCCGAGCCGCGGCGCAGCCCCTGCGAGGGCAATTGGCCCCACGTGGCAGCAGGTTGGGTAGAAGATGGCTCTGCGTGAGAGCGGCATCGAGCCTGGGCGTCGATGCGACGCTCATCTGTGGCTTTGGGCCTTTCTGCCCCAAAAACGGGCGTCTGGGGCTGTTGTGTGCTCCAACCCTTCCCCATGGCAGCGCGGGGAGGGGTGCGGGGAGGCAAGCCACGGCTGCAAAAAAAAAAAAAAGCCCAAAACAGGGAGGAGCGAGATAAAAGCAACAACCGGAGAGGAGGAAAAAGGTCTGAGCCTTGCTGCCGGCGTGGGTGGGTGTGCGCAGCCTGGCAGGGCGAACGCGTCCCGGCCGGAAAGACGGGCTGGGTCGGAGCGGGGGGGGGGGGACACACACCCAGCAAAGGCCACCGTGGAAACCCTCCCTGCTCCATTCCCCTGATATTTTTGTGGTGGCCGAGCCGGTGGCAGCTCCGGCAGCCGCGGGGCCGTGGCTCCGGCACTGCGGCACGGTGCTGCTGGCCGCCCCGCGGTGACTCATAACTTCTGTGCCTCGACGGGGAGGCAGCACAGGAATAGTTACACACCAGCCGCCTGCGACGCGGAGGGAGTGGCTGCCGAAATATTTCAGGGCTGCGCTAAGCAACTAAAAATACACGTCAAACCCTCCTCCTCCTTTTTCCTTTTTAAATGTGTTTTCTTTCTTTCTATTTTTTTTTTTTTTTAATTCTTGTTTTTGATTGTCGGAGGCCCCCGCGCCCGGGGGCAGCGTGGCCCCTCGGGGCTTCCTCGGGGGACTGGTGTGGGTTTGGGGGCAGGCGCTGGCAGCCGGCGACTTCTTGTTTTCCCGGCTTGGTTCCTCTCTCCCTCCCTGTGGCGATGACCAAGAGGTGGCTTCCCCTGTGCGCCTGGTGCCTGCGGTGCAAATCCCGGGGCGGCAAACGCTCTCCTGCTTCTTCCCTTTTCGGGGGGGCGGCTCGGCGTTCCGGGAGGGCAGGGGGATGCGGGTGCATCCACGGTAGCTCGTGGGCATCTCGGCATCTTCCTTTGGGTCCAGGCCGTGTCCTCGGTCGGAGCCGTGGGTGTCGAGCGGCGGCGTGACACCTTGTCTCAGCTCCTGGCCGGAGCGGGATCAGGTGCTGCCGGTGTAATGGAGCCGTTTCCACGCAGGGAATGGTCCCGTCGGGGCCAGGGAAATGGGGAGAGCGGGAGCCACGCGGGGACCCGCCACGCTCGGAGGTGCGTGGATGCTCTGGTGAACGTGGCCCCGCTCAAGGCTCGTCGTGCCTCACCAAGGACCGGCGGCAGTGTGGGTTCATCCGAAATCCTCGCCGCCTGCTCCGGTGTAAATATAGCCGGCTGGCAGGTGGCGAGGCGCAACGTGACTCAGTGGGTGCTCGTGGGGACAAGCCGGGCTCCGACGCCTCCGGGAATAGCAGCTTCGGCCACCAGCACCCAGCCGAGGTGACGGTGGCACTGCCACCGGCTCCGTGGACGGGTCTGCCCTGCTCGTGCTCCCCACGGGTCTGCCCTCCCGGGAGGCGGAAGGGGCAGCTGAATCATGACCCTCATTAAACGCTCATTAAGAAAATGAAGCTGCTGGCTCGCCGCGGGCATCAGGCTGCCACCGGCGAGACAACCTGCGGTGTCTCCGGTTTGGGGACGAGGGACACGCGGGACGAGCACCACTGGTGATGGGGTGGGAGCACGTCGGGGGGGGCGGAAGACGCAGCAGCACGAGCCCCGGGGTGCTGCGACCCTCGGGGAGGGATGCCAGGGGGTGGCTGGGTTTTGCCGGCGGGTGCCTGCAGCAGCGGTTGGGCCCGGCCGGAGCGCGGCTCGTGGCTCGTATCCCTGGCCGCCGGCCAGCCGCTCTTCCAGGGAGGCCCCGGGGCCGGTTCGTTCCTCCCTGCGACTGATTAAAGCACCTACAGCCAAAGCTGGTTCTCATTTTGTCCCGCCGCAGCCCGGATTGCGATGGGGGGGGGGGGGACACACACGACACGCGGGGGTGCAGGCAGGGTGCGGGCAGGAGTACATATGTGGATGCCCATGGGGTGCAGGCAGCAATGTCCAGAGGTGCGTCCCCGGCCAGGGGGTCCCTGTGCGGTGCTGGGGTGAGGGGAGCCGCCCCCTGCACCCCCAGTCCCTGTCCCCCCCTCCTCAGTCCCTGTCCCTCGCCGGCCGGGTTTCGTCAGGACGGAAAGTCTGAACCTGCCGGTCCGGCCGCCGGCCGCACCCCTAATGACGGGTTTGCAGCGGAAACACGGATGGCGGCTTCACCTGGGAGCTCCTCGCCGGCCCAGCCCGCCGAGCCCCCGGGGACACCGGCACCGGCACCTCTGCCACCCTCCCTGGGTCAGGACACCGGGGACGGCGGGAGCCACGGGCTGGCAGGGATGGGGGAACCCCGGGGCACGGGGCTCGGTCGCGCTCTGGTTTGTTTGAGGTTTAATCAACTGGGTTTATTTGGGATTTAATTAACTGCAGCCGTGGCGGGAGGGTAGGTCCCTGTCGGTCCCAGCCCCCTCGTGCCTCAGTTTCCCCAGTGCCGGCACCGCACGTCCTAGCCCCGGGGGCTGCCACAGCCTTGTCCTGGTTGTCACTCGTGTCCCCTGCAGCCTCCCTGCAGCCAGGGCTGAGCCGTGCCGTGACCCCGTGCTGCGCTGCGCCGTGCTGTCCCCATGCCCGGTGCCGTGCCGTGCCGTGCCCCGTGCCATGCCATGCCATGCCGTCCCCACACCCTGTGCCACGCCGCACGCCGTGCCACGCTGTGCCAGTCGGCTGCGGTCGGGCAGGCAGGACGGGCACGCCGGGGCAGGGGCTCCTCGCTGCCCTTGCCCACACCGGGAGGGCAGAGGGCGCAGGGCCGGCACGGTACCGGCACAGCCGTCACCTCCGGCCTGGCACCGCCGGCACAGGGTCCCACCAGGCCCCCCACACCCCCAGGGCTGACACCGCAGATTTATCGCCCTCGTTAGCGCAGGCCTGGGACCATCTGGCTGCAATTAGGGGCGGCTCAGCGTCACCCCGGCCCCGGTGGCCCCGCGGTCCTGCCATGCGCCGCATGTCCCGGGCGAGCGGTGCCGGGACCCCTCGGCCTGCGCCGCGGGGGCCGCATCCTGCTGGCGCGGGGGGTTATCGTCGGTGACGTCAGCCGCTGACGCCGATCCACCCCCTCAGCCGCCCGCGGGCTTGGCCGGCCGTGACGTGCGACCGCCACCGCCGCCGCCATCGCTTAACTCCTTCCCCGCTGCCGGTTGAGCAGAGGCCCCGGGGGGGGGGGGGGGCCAGGCCCGGTTGACTCCCCGTGCCGCGGCACTGGGCCCAGCCGGAGCAGGCCGGAGCCGTGATGGCGCGACCCTACGGTGAACCACGGTTTGGCCGCCCGCCATGCGGCGGTGCCCACCGGTGCTCGCTGGGCAAACCCCACCGTCCCCGGTGCCACCGGGACACACCGGCGGCAAAACGTCGGGGCTGCGGTGCCGGGGCAGGGGGACGGACACGGGGACAGGCTGTGACAAGGGAGGAGCCGGGGGCACGCGCGCCATGGCGGCCCGGCCCGGTGTGTTTATTGATTTATCGCGCCCTTTTACAGACGGGGCCCGGTTCCCGGGGCCCGGTGCCGGTGCTCGGTGCCGGGACCCGCTCCGCCCCGCCCCTCCCTTTGTGCCCATCAGCCCCGGCGGGGCGCGCGGCGCGGGGCCACGTGACCGCCCCTCCCCCCTCCCCCCCCGCCCTGACGTCAGCCCAGGGGCCCTCGCGCTGTTGTCCCGTTTACCCGCCGGTCGCCCCGGCGACGGCGGGGGGCCAGGAGTAGGCGTGGCCCCGCCTCCCGGGGCGGAGGCCCCGCCCCCATGCAAAACGACGGCGGGCGAGGACGTCATCTGCAGCCAATGGGGGCCCGGCGCGGTGAGGTCACCGCGGCGGCGCCGCCTATTTAAAGCGGCGCGGGGGCCGCGGCGGCGGCAGACGCGTGTGTGCGCGCGCGCAAGAGCGGGGCCGCGGCCGGTGCCACCGGCGCATCCCCCGCCCTCCCCTCCCCCCCCGGCGCAGCGCTCGCCCCGTTCCTTTCCTTTCCTTTCCTTTTTTTCCCCCCCCCGCCCCGGCCCCGTTCCCCCGCAGCCGGGCGGGGGAGGAGGATGGAAACACCCTTCTACCATGATGATGTGTTGAGCGGCCTCGGCAGCGGCTTCGCCCCGTCCTCCGGCAGCAGCGGGCTCCTCCTGCCCTTCCCCGGCGGCAGCATGATGAAGAAGGACGCGCTCGGGATGGCGTTACCGGAGCAGGTGGCGGCGGCGTTGAAAGCACCGGGTGCGGCGAGCGGTGAAGCGGCGGGGTTGCTGGGCTCGGCCGAGCTGGGTCTGCTGAAGCTGGCGTCCCCCGAGCTGGAGCGGCTCATCATCCAGTCCAACGGGCTGGTGACCACCACGCCGACCAGCGGGCAGTTCCTCTACCCCAAAGCGGCCGCCTCAGAGGAGCAGGAGTTCGCCGAGGGTTTCGTTAAAGCGCTGGAGGACTTGCACAAGCAGAACCAGCTGGGCGGCGGCGCGGCGGGGAGCGGCGGCGGAGGAGGAGGAGGAGGCGGAGGAGGAGGTGGCGGCGGCGGCGGCGGCAGCAGCGGCGCGGGCGAGCTGCCCGCCGCCGGCCTGGCCCCGGAGCCGCCGGTGTACGCCAACCTCAGCAGCTACCCGGCGGTGAGCTACGCCGCCGACCCCGGCCCTTTCGCGGCGCCGCCTCCGCGGCTCCCCCCGCCGCCGCCGCCGCCGCCTCCACCACCGTTAAAGGACGAACCTCAGATCGTCCCGGAGGTGCCGAGCTTCGGGGAGAGCCCGCCGCTCTCCCCCATCGACATGGACACGCAGGAGCGTATCAAGGCGGAACGAAAGCGGCTGAGGAACCGCATCGCCGCCTCCAAGTGCCGCAAGAGGAAGCTGGAGCGGATCTCCCGCCTGGAGGAGAAGGTGAAGAGCCTCAAGAGCCAGAACACGGAGCTGGCCTCCACCGCCAGCCTGCTCCGCGAGCAGGTCGCCCAGCTCAAGCAGAAGGTCCTCAGCCACGTCAACAGCGGCTGCCAGCTCCTGCCCCAGCACCAGCACCAGGTGCCGGCTTACTGACCCACGGGGGAACCGAGGGGGGTTTCCCCCCCCCCCCCCTCCTCATGGCTTCCCGCTTCCCCCGGCCACAGACTTGAGGGGGGCCCGGGCACGGACTGAGGGGCCCCGCGGGACTGAGGGTGTGAGGGGAGGGAGAGGACGGAGGTCCTAGGGTGGGATTGGGGTGGGGTGGGTGGGGAAGAACCGGGGTGGTGGTGGTGGAAGGGGGGGGTGTGTGTGGGGGGAAGTGTGGGGGCCGCCCTCCCCCGCCCCGCGAACGGACTGAGGGGGAGCCCGGGCCGCCCCCGCCGGGACTCGCGGGTCCCCGAGACATTCCAGTCAGGCCCCAGTAAAACCCCGCGACACGGAGAGCCGCCTCTCGCTGTCTGCTGCGCCGAGGGGAGAGCGGGGGGGGGGGGGGGGGAAGAGACGGACACGGGGAACGGATGGGCCCGGCGGGGCCTGGCGCGGCGGCGCGGGCAGGAAGCGGCGCGGCCGGCTGCCATCTTGGGGCGGGCGAGGAAGGGGGGGGGGGGGAGAGAGAGCCGCCGGGGGGGGGGGGGTCTGGGGGGGTGATGGGGGTCGGAGGGGAGGGATGTGGGGAGAGTGGGGCTACCCCCGGGGTTGGGGGGCGGGGGGGGGGGGCTGTGGGAGCCCCTGGGAGGGGTGCGAGGGGGTGTTGGGGGGACTGGGGTTGCTGCAGGAGCTGGGGGGGGGGGGGGTCTTGTCAGGTGGTAGTGGAGGGTTTGGGTGTTGGGGGGCTCCCGTGGGGGGTGTCTGGGGTTACTGGGTGTCCCCGTGCGTGGGGAGGGGAACCCAGCTGCTTGTGGGGCTGTTGGTCCTGGCTGTGGCTCTGTCCTGGCTGCTGTCCTGCCAGCAGCCAGTGCCTCTGTGGGGGTGGGTTCACCAATCCCCCCCCATACACTGCCCTGGCACCCTGGGGTCACCCCATGGCACCCGGCTGGGCCCCGGTAAGGCTGGGCCTCCGCGGCTCCTCCCCGGACTTCTGGAACCGGCCTTCGCTTCCCAGCACCACCATCGCTCCTCCTCCGCGTCCTCCACCTGCGAGGCCCGGGCCCTGCTCCATCCCACGGAGCGGCACCCAAGGGATGGGACCCTCTTTCCCTGGAGCATTTGGGGACGGTGGCACGGACGGCAGGGAGGTCGGCCTGGCTGCCGCTGGGCTGCTCCGACTTGTTGCAGCCACGACGTGCCGTACCGTGCCAACACCGAGGATCGCCCTGCTGGCGGGGAGCCCGGCACACTGGGGCCCTGCCGTGGGCGGTGGTGGGGGGAACGTGGCCTTCCCCCGGGGGACCCGGCACGGTGCTGGGCCGGCTGTGGTTTGCCGGGAGGAAGCGCCCTTCCCCGCCACGCGGAAGCAGCCCTGTCCCAGCGCGGCCGTGCTGCACCCCGGATGTGCTGCTCTGGTACGGAGACAGATGGGACGTCCCCAGGTCCCCGTGGCAGAGCCAGCGCAGCCCCATGGCTGCGTCCAGCAGTGGCTCTAAGTGTCCCCATGTCCCTGCATACCCATGTTTCCAGGTCCCTGTGTCCTCATGTCTCTGTGTCCCCATGTCCCTTTGTCCCTGTGTCCCCACATCCCACCCGGACCCCTGTCCTCCTCGGGTTGATGCAGGCAGGGATGGCTCCCGGTGCCCGGGGTGGTCTCACGGTCGGTGGAGGGGCGTGGGGGAAACTGAGGCACGGGGTGGGGGGGGGGGGGGATCCTCCCGGGGCCCGCAGAGTCCCGGGGCTGCGGCGCCTCCCGGGGCCGGTAGGGAGCGCCGCGGGCGGGGTCGCCCCCGCCTCCCCCGGGGCGGATAAAGGCGGCGGGCGGCGGCAGAGCGGGCCCGGGGCGGCGGCATGGCCCGGGGCGCGCTCTTCCTCCTCCTGCTGCGCTGCTGCGCCTTTGCCCTGCTCGCTACAGGTACCGGGGGATGGGGGGCACCGGCCACCGCGGTGGGGCCGTACACCCCGGGGGTCTCCGTCGGGTCCTGGGGGCACTTGAAGGTCTGTGCACCCCGCAGCACCGGGGGGGGGGGGGGGCTGTGTGCTTCCCGGTGGCACCGGAGGGTGGGTCTGTGGCCTCCTCCCCACCCAGCCCTGCAGCACCGGGCACCGAGGAGGGGGTTCGGGTGCTCCGGGGCACCAGGGAGGTTTGGGGGGGGGGGTGTCCCGTGTGCTCCCCCGCACCCTGCACTGATGGGCTCACAGTGCTCTGGGGCCACCGGGCACTGGGGGGGGTCTATGTGCCTCCCAGGGCTGGGGTCACCGGGGGGCCCTACCATGCTCAGCCCAGCCCTGGGTGTTGCAGCGGGGCCAGATCCAGCCCTGCCCGGGGCAGCCAGGGACCTGTGGCACGGGGGTGGGCTGCACCCACTCCCCCGGGGGTCCCAGGAGGCTGTTGGGGACTGTCCCCCCCCGGGGGCTCACCAGGTTGGAGGTGAGCACCCTGCCTCTCCCGCGGCAGCACCAAAGGACAGGACGCAGCCCCAGTGCTGCCAAACCGGCTGGGCCGGCTGGTGCTCGCAGTGGTGTGGGTGCTCCGGCACCGCCTTGGCACTCTGGGGGCAAAAGGCCCCAGTACCCTGTGCTGCCGTGGGTTGTGCTGTGCCATGGCCCCCCATGTTTCCAGCCTGGGCCCCCAGCAGCCCCCCCCTGCACCCTGAGGTGCCTCGGCTCACCCGTCTCAACACGGAAGCTGATACCCAACGCTGGGTGCTTGGCCCTGGGTTCACTGTCATCCCAGCACAGGGTGGCAGCTGGATGGGAACAGCCCGTCTCGGTGGACCCGGCGGCTGTGGGGACCCACATCACCCAGCCATGCCAGTCCCCCTGGGTGCTGGCGCTGGGTGCCGGCTCTGCTGTGGGGCATTTCGCTCCAGCGTCCCCCGTGGGGCTGGGCTGGATCCACTCCACCTCTTTGCAAACAGGACTTTGGCAGATAAGGGCGCTGCCGGCACTGCCCAGCAAACGCTGCCACGTCCCACATGGCCATGGCGGAGCCCCCCTCACGGCCCGGCCCCGAGGGTGTCCGGTGGGTGCCGCGAGGGCCGGGCTGGCACATGTCCCTGTGCCGTGGCACATGCCCACCGCCGCCGCGCTGTTCTGCTCGTCCCCGGCAGTGCTGTGCCTGTGCTACAATGGCTTGGGAGGCTCTTCCTGACCCTGGATTTCTGGGATCCGATATTGGCTAAATCCTGGTTTTCTGGTCCTCTGTGTGTGGTGAAACCACCTGGAAAATGAGCACCACGAGGCTGGGAGCCGGGGCAGGCGCCGCTGCCCTTCCCGGGGCCCTGCCTGCCCCTGCCGGGGCCCTGCCGTGTCCTTGCTGACCAGCTCTCTCCTCCACGCTTTAGAGACAGTACGTGTCATCAATGCCAGCAGCACAGTGTCTCTAAGCAGCTCAGGGACAGCCGTGTCACCGTCTCCATCCAGGACACGGGGCTCAGCCACACCTCCATCTCCATCCAACACGACCACGGCACCGTCTCTGTCCCACTCAGCCATGCCCAGCTCCCCAGCCACGGGGCATCCATCCAGCTTGACAGCAGTGCCAACCTCGTCCTTGCCCAGGCCCTCTGGGCCGCCTCCTGCTCCCAGCTCACCAGCGCCCACGATGAGCCCCGGTCCCAGCAGCACCGTGGCCGGCAGCTCCGGAACAACACCAGCCATCGGTGGCAGCACCGCGGCCGGCAGCTCCAGAACAACACCGGCCATCGGCACCAGCACTGCGGCTGGCAGCTCCGGAACGACACCGGCCATCAGCGGCAGCACCGTGGCCACCAGCTCTGGAATGACACCAGCTATTGGCAGCAGCACCGCGGCCACCAGCTCCGGAACGACACCGGCCATCGGCACCAGCACCACGGCCGGCAGCTCCAGAACGACACCGGCCATCGGCACCAGCACCGTGGCCGCCAGCTCCGGAACGACACCGGCCATCGGCACCAACACCACGGCCGGCAGCTCCAGAACGACACCGGCCATCGGCACCAGCACCGTGGCCGCCAGCTCCGGAACGACACCAGCCATCGGCATCGGCACCAGCACCGCGGCCGGCAGCTTGGGTGAGAGCCAGGCTGGGGAGGCACCGTGCAGGCAGGGAGCCCCCAGACCTGCCCGCGGCCATGGGCACGGCAGCAGCCCCGGGTCCCCCCTAGACCCCCCACTCCGGGGCTGCACTCACAGGATGGGGCAGGGGGGCTCAGGGGTGCGGGACCCGGGTGAGCCCAGAGCCCCCCTGGGCTGCCCCATCCTCCTTGGGGGGGCAGGTTGAGAGCTCCCCCTTTCTCCCCCAGCCTCTGCGTTGCAGGACCCCGGCCAAGGAGGGTGGGAGGGCCCCAGGCTGGTCCCCTGTGGGTTGAGATGACACGGGAGCTGGGTGCCAGGTCTGTGAGGCGTGGGTCGGCGACGGCGAGGGGAGCTGGAGCCGGTCTTGAGCCCCCTCTCACCCCGAGAGCCGCCGCGGTGCTCGGAGGCTAGGCAGGAGGCTCAGCGGTGCTGGGTGGGTAAGGGGGTGCCTGTCTCACCCCCACAGCGCAGCCCCCCACCAAGCTCAACCCTGGTGTGGTCATCATCATCTGCCTCTTTGTCTGCGTGCTGGTGGGGGGAGCAGCGGTGCTGCTGGTGTGGCTGTGCCGGCGTGGGACCCCCCGCTTCCGCCACCTGGACGAGGTGCCCATGGTGCGTGGGGGGACCAGGGGGCGGCGGGGGGGCAGCGGGGCCGGGCTGCGGGTGCTCACCCCGCTCTCTCTCTCTTCCCTAGAGCAAGGTGACAGAGGGGTCCCCCATCGCCCACCACGCACCCAGGTGACCCCCCCACCGCAGCCCCCCGGGCTCCCCACGCTGCTGAATAAAGAAGCTGCTGCCTTGGCTCTGGTTTCCCGTCTGTGTGCTCTGCACCCTGCCTGGGGAAAACCCCCAGTCCTGGGAGAGGCCCCAACCGCTTTCGGGGTCCCCCGCACCAGGCTGGAGGCCCTGGGGTGCCCCCAGGCCGGGCAGGGTGGGTGCGGGGTGCGGTGCGGTGGTGCGCAGGGTGGTGGGGGCCGCGCAGCCCCCCCGGCGGGGTGGGATGGGAGGGAGCGCGCGGCCAGGCACGCACGTCGCCTTCCTTCTGCTCCGTTGCACTCGTCCGGGGCCGCGGCACGCCGCGAGGACCGCGGCACACCGCGAGGACCGGGTGCCGGTAAGGGACTGCGGGCGAGGGTGGGGGGCTGGTGGCAGCACGGACCCCGGTGCCAGGGCTTGGCATTGCCCAGGCTCGGGCTAAGGTGGCTCCCGGTGCCGGCCAGGGCGTGGGGGGCTCAGCCCTGGGGGACAGGGGGGCTTCGCAGGCACAACCAGCTGAGCCGCCCCCGGTGCGCCCCGGTTCCCTGGGGACGGTGGGTAACGGGTGCCCGTGGTTGATCATTAATGTGGCGCCGGTGGGTTCATGGCTTGGTGGGTGCTGCAGGCTGGGGGCCATCCTCGTGGCCTCGGGCCCACGTCCCCCGGGTGGCCCGTCCTCGTCCAGCCCTTGGGGGCACCCGGGGGGGGGCTGTGCCGGGGGGGGGGCTGGTGCGGGGCCCTGAAACCTCACGGGTGGGATAAACCCGCGTGTCCGGACCCCTGGGTGGCCCCGGTCACGGGGGGGGGGGCTCCCACGGCCAAGCCCCCACCGGCCACGGCTCCCGGAGCTCCCCCCCCCCCGCAGGGACGGTGATGCGACGGAGCCGGACGGCGCTGCCCTTCCTCGGCGCGGAGGTGAGACTGGCACCGGGGGCACCGGGGGCCACCGGGGGGGGGGCGAGGGTGTCCCCGGGGCGGGTGTCCCCGGTACGAGCGTCCTAGCGCCGGGCCCCCGGGCAGCAATAACCGGGATGGCGGCGCTCAGCAGGAGTTAATTATCCCCTTAATGGGCGGTTAATTATTATTCACCTCTGCGTAACTGCGCGCCGGCTCCGGGTTTTTTTCCGGCGGGGTCCCGGGGGAGGGGGGGGACGTGGGGACGGGGTGTCCCCTCCGGTGGCGGCGGGGGGGGGGGGGCGGTGTCCCGGCGGCTCCGTGCTCTGCGGACCGAGCCGCTCCCGGTGCACCGGCTGTGCCCTTGGCCCCGTGCCTCCCCCCCCCGGTGCCCCCGGGGTGCAGTGCGGCACCGTGCCCGGCAGGGGGCGCCAGCGCGCTACCGGCGCCCGGTGATGGGGGGGTTGCCGGGGGAGGGACCCCCGTGCTGCGGGGTGAGGGGGGGGGGACACACGACACACGGACACCGGGCAGCCCCCCGGGAGCAGCACCTTGCAGAGCTCCCCGGTACCCGCGCCCCTCACCGCCGCCCCGTTTCCCTGCAGCGCTGCCGCGACGCCACCGAAGCCGCCCCGTCGGGACCGGGACCGGGAGCGGGAGCGGCAGTGGGTGCTGTCCGCCGGCGTTTCTCCGGCAGCCCGTTGCTGCCGCCGCTGGGCTGCCGGTTGGCGGAGGCGGCCCGCGGCCCCGAGCCCGAGGGTGCCCGGGTGGTCTTCACCATCGAGGAGAGCGGTCCCAGCAGCGGCGACGAGTCCGAGCCCTCCCGGTAAGAGTGCAACGGGGAGGGGGGAGGTGTTTGCTCGCCCCGGTGGCACCGGGATGGGCTTACCGGGCAGGGTGCTGCCGTCGGTGCCGCTCCCGGTTTCAGCACCGGCGGGCGGACAGCGGCCCCGGGGCACCGGCACCGGCGGAGCACCCGGTGCCAGCAGCCGCCGTGGCACCGCTGGGCTTGGGACAAACCCCTCTGTCACTGTCCCCGCTGCTCCGGTGCCGGGATGTCCGTCCTGATTACCGTCTGTCCCTGTCACCCCCATCCCTGTCACCCCTGTCCCATCACCTCCATCCTTGTCACCTCCATCCCTGTCCCCCCCATCCCCATCACCCTGTCCCCATCCCTGTCCCCTCTGTCCCCATCACCCCTCCTCCATCACCTCCATCCTCGTCACCCCCATCCTCATCATCCCTATCCCCATCACCCCCATCCCTGTCCTCATCCCCTGTCCTCATCCTCCTCACCCTCTCCTTGTCCCCATCCCAGCCGGGTGCCACCGCAGGGCTGGCCTGGCCCTGCCCGGAGGTGACCTCGGTCCCTCCCGCTGTGGCTCGGCCCCGGCTCCGCTGCTGCAGGGTTATTTTTGGGCCATTCCACCCCCTGTCCCCCCCCCGTGCTTGTCCCAGCCCGGTTTGTGGGGACAGCATGGGGCTGGCACAGCCGAGGGACCTAGCTCCGGTGTCACTCGCCGTCCACCCCCTGCACAGACACGTGTCCGGCGGGGACAGCCGCAGCCCGGGAGGGGACAGGGACTGGCTGTCCTGGGGACGAGGACTGGTTGTCCTGCGGCCAGTCCTGCCCTGGCTGTCCCAGGGGCTGCTGGCTGCCAGGCAGCCCTGGGGGGGGCCAGCTCTGCCCCTGCCCCACTGTCCCCTGATGTCCCTCTGTCCCGGTGTCCCTCTGCCCTGATGTCCCCATGATCATGCTTGCAGTCCCTTGGAAGCGAGGGGGACCCCTCCACCAGGACCCCTATCCAGTGGGTTTCGGGGTCCCCGCAGGCGCTGCCGTGGCAGGGGGGCCCCGTTGCCGTCCCTCCTGGGTCCCCGCCAGCTGCTGGATATTTTTTGGGGCCGTCGGGAACAGCAGGTATCCATCCAGCTGCCTCGGCGGGCCGCGGCGTCAGGCTGGGCGGCCGCCAGCTCCCACGGCCGGGCCAGCGGCTCCCCCACGAGTGCCACTGCCACCGGCCGGGCCTCATCCTGCTGCTCCCTGTCCCCGTCGGGCATGGCCCCAGGAGGGGGCTCGGCACGGCAGCAAGGAGGGGCTGGGGGCACGATGTGAGCCCTGGGGCGGGTTTGGCTCTCACAGGTCCCTCAGTGGCACCGTGGCATGGCCACACCGTGTGTCCAGGATGCTCCAGGCTCAGACACGTCGCTTGGTGGCACTGTGGCACGGCCACACCGTGTGTCTGGGATGCTCCAGGCTCAGACACGTCACTCGGTGGCACCATGGCGTGTGCACACTGCGTGTCCGGGATGCTCCAGGCTCAGCCATGTCCCCCTGTGGCACCGTGGCGTGTCCACGCTGTGTGTGCGGGATGCTCCAGCCTCAGCCATGTCCCTCCGTGGCACCGTGGCGTGTCCACGCTGTGTGTGCGGGATGCTCCAGGCTCAGCCATGTCCCTCCGTGGCACCATGGCGTGTCCACACTGTGTGTGCAGGATGCTCCAGGCTCAGCCATGTCCCTCCGTGGCACTGTGGCGTGTCCACACTGTGTGTGCAGGATGCTCCAGGCTCAGCCGTGTCCCTCCGTGGCACCACGGCATGGCCACTCCGTATGTCCACGTCGCTCGGGGCTCAGCACGGCATTTTGCTGTGTGTCCGGGCAGAGCACCCCTGCCCTTTAGGGAGCAGCTGCCACCTCGGGGACAGCAGGGTGGCCAGTGGCAGGGGGCCAGCGAGGGACCACGTGCCCGGGCAGCCGGGTGCACACCAGGCCGGCGCAGCCGGGGGGGACCCGCTCCATGTGCCGGCTGCTGGAGCCAGACAGTTGTTTAATTTCCCAGGCGCGGGCGGGAGGGGGATGGAAAGTTTCCCGGGGCCGCCGGGGCCAGGGCTGGGACAGCCGCACGCTTCCTGCTCCGCACCGGCAGGCAGCGTGGCCTCACCGCCGTGCCGGGGGTCCCTGAGCTGCACCATGCTGCCCGCTGCCCACCAGTCGCCGGGGGCTTCGCCGGCGGCGTCCCCCCACAATTCCCCCCGCAATTCCCCCGTCCTCTTCAGGAAGCTCCTGATGAACCAGAGCATCCGCCTGCAGCGGCGCTTCACCGTGGCACATCCCCTCTGGTAAGGGGGGGGACGCTGGCGGGTCCCCGGCAAGGGGCCGTGCTCGGCCCCGGGCGGGCGGGAGGAGGCACCGGGCTGCACTGCCGGGACGGGGTCAGTGTGGACCCCCCCATGCTGTGGCATGTCCCCACGGCTGTGGGCCCACGGGGATGTTGGGGACGAGCAGGGGACAGCGGGGGTCACCACACAGCCAGGCGCTGAGGCGGGCAGGGGGGAGCCGCCGGCTGAGCATGGCTGAGCACGGGCGCACTCATTGCAGCGATGGCCAGGCAGGGACCCGGCAAGTGTGACAGGCATCTGCCCCACGGCGGGGGGGGGGCCGTGGCGGGGAGGGAGAGGGGCTTTTCCCGGCACAGCAAGGCACCAAACCACCCACCGCAGCACAGCCGGCACCTCGCTGCCCCCCCCCGCCATTGGAGCTATATAGGGTTTGGTTTTGGGGTGCTCCCCTGCCAGCACCCCGGTGTGCCAGCGGGTGCCGGCCCCACTTGTGTGGGCGCCGTGGGGATCAGCAGATCCCTCCTCAGCAGCAACAGCGTCTATTTATAGTGGCCCCCGGTGCCCCCCCCCCCCCGCCATCCGGCACCGCCTGGCGGTTATTAATGCCGACAGCCTGTCACCGAAACGAGGGGGTTTGATTTGGCACCAGCCCCGTGGCGGGGGCTCGTGTCCCCCCCTGCCCACCCTGGGGGCTCGGGGGGACTGTCCCCCTGGGGTGGCAGTGGGGTCAGAGGTGGTGGCACGGGGCCGGGAACAGACACGGGCATCACCCGCGGGGCCGTCGGAGCCACAATGCAGCTTTGTGTCCCCGGTACCATCGGGGACGCGAAGCAGAGGCAGGAAAACAAGGGGCTGCGGGACGGCATGACGCGGTGCCTGGCCGGCACTGCCGCTGCTGGGGACGGCCACGCCGCGGGGACCGGGGCTGCCGGTGGCACTGCCGGAGCAGGGAGATGCTGCCGGACAGCCGGTGCCCGTCCCGGAGGCACTCCTGCATCGGGTAGGTGCCGAGCTCCCTGCGGCGCGATGGAGACGGGGTGGCCCCAGTGGCACCCGCGCTTTCCCAGTTCACCCAGTGCTCTGGGGTGGCTCGTCCCCATCCCTGCGGTGGTGGCGGCTGCAGGAGGGGACAGGCACAGGGTGGCCCTCGCTGCGCCCCCGCGCGCAGCCTTTCCCATGACCCTGGGGCCAGCGGAGCAGGAGGGGGGTGAGGCGGCCACAGCCACCACGGGGACACCGCAGGGTCACCGTCCCTGTCCCACGTCCCCACAGACCCACACGGCTGGCAGGTGGCTCTGGTTGGGGTGTCCCCAGGCTGCCACCAGCGTGTCCCCGAGGGCCAGGGCTTGGCTTCCCCGGCGGCTTCTGTCCTTCAACGTCTCCTGGCTCTGTGCCGTGGCCGGGACACTGTCCCCTGCCCCGTGGGACACAGCGCCCCGAGCCAGGGTCGATGGAGGCTTTGGGGCTTTCGAGGAGTTGGGGCAATCGGGGACCATAGTGCTGGGGACAGGGAGGGGACGGGATGGGCAGGAGCCGGCCCGTCCCGGCATCTGTGGAGCCGGGGGCTTCAGGGCAGGGGGTCCTGTCCGACCTGGGTGATATGGCACAACCCGCCTTCGCTAGCCGGTGTCCCCAGTCGCAGACCTCACTGTGCTGGCAGGGTGCTGAGGGGGTCCATGTGCACTGAGTTGTGCCCGTTCTCAGCACCGGGGTGAAGGAGCTGGCGGGGCCACCGAGGCAGGGCGTGCTGGGCTGAATGGGACGGTGGCACGGAGAGCCCAGCAAACCTGGCGGCATCCCCCGGGCTGTGCCCCCACACCCGTGGCCTGAGGTCCCCATGCCACCTGCCCCATGCCAACCTTGTCCCCTCTCCCCTCACAGCTTTGACCTGCAGAATGGCCCCCCAGGCCGGGGCACGCTGGACCCCCAGGCCAGCCCGGGCGCGGGGCTGGTCCTGCAAGGCACCTTCCCCCACGGCCAGCGCCGCGAGTCCTTCCTCTACCGCTCCGACAGCGACTACGACCTGTCCCCAAAAGCCATGTCCCGCAACTCCTCCATCGCCAGCGACCTGTGAGTGTCCCCCCCCGCGAGTCCCCTGGGACTCCTGGTCCCCTCCCTGAGGCTCACACTCCCTTTGCTCCTGCAGGCATGGAGAAGACATGATCGTCACGCCATTCGCTCAGGTAGGTGCTGTCCCCGTGCTCCGGCGAGGAGGGGACACGGCCCTGCACCCAGCGCTGGGGTGGGTGTCCCGGGGGGTTCGCCTGACCCTAGCCCCCTCTCACCCCCCAGGTCCTGGCCAGCCTCCGCACCGTCCGGAGCAACCTGACCCATCTCCAGGACCGCACCGGCATCAAGTGAGTCAGCTGTGGGATGGGGAGGGCGAGGGTCTCGCCTGGGTGGGGACTCTGACCCACAGCAATGGGGGGGCACCACCCTGGGAGTCCCGGCCGCTCAGCCCCCCATGTTTCACAGGCGAGCATCGAGCAGCAGCCTGCCCTCCGGGAGCAAGGCCAGCCTCGCCGGTGAGTGCCGGGGGGGAAGATTGAGGGGGGGGATGACACGCTTTTGGGGCGAGCTGGTTGTCCCTATATCCCTGGGGATGGGTCCCGCTGGGCCCTGGGGGGGGGGGCAGAGCTGCGGCTTTGCCCTTTGGGATCCATGTCTGGTTTTCGGCAGCTCCTCCCGCCTGGCCGCCCTTCGCGCCGCGGCGGCGGTGGAAAGGCTCCCGTTGACGTCAAACCTTCCATTAATAAAACCCCGGCGGTGAGCGGGGCCCCACGGGAGCCCGGCTGCCCCGGGGCTGGCCGTCACCCCACGGGGACGGCATGGCACACCGCATGCTGGGGCTGCCGGGTGACAAGGACAGTGTGACGGGGCTGAGCCCCGCTGCCCAGGGATGCTCGACCCCGGCCCCGGCCGGTCCCCTGCATCCCTCTGTGTCCCCGGCCGCCCCGCTCAGGGGGTGATGTGAGCAGCCAAGCTGGTGAGCCCCCGGGCTCGGTGCGGCACAGCCACCCGCCGGGGCTCGGGGCGCTGCGGCCGGGACCCTGTGTGTGCCCCCGTGCCGGGTCGCCGTGCCGTCGGCAGATCCCTTGCCAAGCGGTGGGTGCCCCTGGCAGAAGATGCCCACCAGAAGCTCTCGCGGGAGACCCTGGAGGAGCTGGACTGGTGCCTGGACCAGCTGGAGACGCTACAGACCAGGCACTCGGTCAGCGAGATGGCCTCCAACAAGGTAAGGGTCCCCGGTACGGAGCCCCCCCATCACCCTGGGGGACACAGAGACCCCTGCAGCGCAGAGCCCCCGGGACGAGCAGCCGGGGGTCCTGCCTGCCCCCAGCACCGCTGAGCCCTGCCTGCTGCCCGCAGTTCAAAAGGATGCTGAACCGGGAGCTGACGCACCTCTCGGAGACCAGCCGCTCGGGGAACCAGGTCTCCGAGTACATCTCCAGCACCTTCCTGGGTGAGGACCCCCTCGGGGACACTGCCTGGTGTCACCTCTCTGCCGGCAGCAGGGCGGGCTTCGCGCCCGCAGGGACCTGGGCACGAATCCTGTGGCACCTGGTGGCACCGGGTGCCCTCGGGGACGGTATCAGCGGCCGGTCCCGCTTGCTTCTTGCAAAGAAATTAAATGGGGGGAGCGGGGCGGGGGGCTTTCCCAGGCGTCCCCGTGGGATTTGCTGCCTTGGGGGTGTCACAGCCTTTTTCCTAGCTGGGAGCGTTGGTGTATACTGGTGCATACTGGTGCACACTGGTGCGCTGGGGCTGTTGGGGCCGTCCCTGTGGCCCCGGGGAGGTGCCCAGGGCAGGGTCTGGGTCCCAAGGCAGGGGGTGGCCCCCGTGCAGGAGGGTGAGGGAAAGCGCTGGGCATCCTCCATACAGCCCCCCCCCTTGCCATGGTGTCGCGGTGTTATCCACGCCAGCTGATGTCATTGGCGTGACTGGGGGGATGCCGGGGGGGGATCGTGCTCCTGCCCTGCTCACGGCCCCCCCATGCCGGCCCAGACAAGCAGCATGAGGTGGAGATCCCTTCGGCGCTGGCCAAGGACAAGGAGAAGGAGCGGAGCAAGCGCCCCATGTCCCAGATCAGCGGCGTCAGGAAGCTCACGCACGGCTCCAGCCTCGCCGCCGCCGGCATCCCCCGCTTCGGGGTGCGGACGGACCAGGAGGGGCTGCTGGCCAAGGTGGGCCCCAGCGTGCGTGACCCGGCCGGCTGTGGGGTCCCCGGCACTGGCCCCGCATGGACTTCTGTCCCTCTGGTCCCCAGGAGCTGGAAGACACCAACAAGTGGGGGCTCAACGTGTTTAAAGTCGCCGAATACTCGGGCAACCGCCCGCTGACGGTCATCATGTACAGCATCTTCCAGGTGAGCATCCTAACGGGATGTCCCCATCCCCACGGCCGGATGGGGACGAGCCACCTCCCGCCTCCCTGCAGGAGCGTGACCTGATGAAGACCTTCCGCATCCCCGTCAACACCTTCATCACCTACATGCTGACGCTGGAGGACCACTACCACGCCGACGTGGCCTACCACAACAACATCCACGCTGCCGACGTGGCTCAGTCCACCCACGTCCTCCTCTCCACGCCCGCGCTGGAGGTGAGCCCTGGTCACCCAAGGCCACCAAGTGTGTCTGGCGGGGCCATAACACATCTCCAATGCTTTTTTTCACCATTCCTAGGCTGTCTTCACGGACCTGGAGATCATGGCTGCCATCTTCGCCAGCGCCATCCACGATGTTGACCACCCCGGTGTCTCCAACCAGTTTCTCATCAACACCAGTGAGCAGGGGTGCAGGGATGGAGCTGGGGAGGGTGCGGGGGACCCCGGCATCCAGGAGCCACCCTGGGGTGACCGATGCCGTCTCACAGACTCAGAGCTGGCGCTGATGTACAACGACGCCTCGGTGCTGGAGAACCACCACCTGGCCGTGGGCTTCAAGCTTCTCCAGGAGGAGAACTGCGACATCTTCCAAAACCTTAGCAAGAAGCAGAGGCAGTCACTCCGCAAAATGGCCATTGACATGGTACGGGGGGGGGCCCGGACCACCCCAGGGTGGGGGGGTCTGGGTTGGGGGGCTTTGTGGTGGGGTCAGGCTGAGCCCCGTTCCCGGCTTGCCATGCCCAGGTGCTGGCCACGGACATGTCCAAGCACATGAATCTGCTGGCGGATTTGAAAACCATGGTGGAGACCAAGAAGGTGACCAGCCTAGGGGTGCTGCTGCTGGACAACTACTCCGACCGGATCCAGGTGGGCGTGGGGACATGGGTGGGGAAACCTTCCTGGCATTGCAGGCCTTGGTCCTGGCTCCGGCCAGGGCTGCCGGGATGTCCTGTTTGATGCCACCACCCCTCCCAACCCCAGTTGGCTGTGGTCAAGGGCGTTCCTGGCACAGGGGCCCTGGGGGACAAAGGACTTCGGGTAAGCGACGCCGTGGCTGTGTCCGCAGGTCCTGCAGAACATGGTGCACTGCGCCGACCTCAGCAACCCCACGAAGCCGCTGGAGCTGTACCGGCAATGGACCGACCGCATCATGGTGGAGTTCTTCCGCCAAGGCGACTGGGAGCGGGAGAAGGGGATGGAGATCAGCCCCATGTGCGACAAGCACACCGCCTCCGTGGAGAAGTCCCAGGTAGGGCAGCGGCGTGGGGCCGGGGTGGGGGCCACAGGGCCAGGCTGGGGGCTCAACTCTGCCTTCCTCTAGGTGGGCTTCATCGACTTCATTGCCCACCCGCTGTGGGAGACGTGGGCCGACCTGGTGCACCCCGATGCCCAGGAGATCCTGGACACGCTGGAGGACAACCGGGAATGGTACCAGAGCATGATCCCGCGCAGTCCGTCCCCACCGCCCGAGGAACCCGGAGTGTCCCCCGCCACCACCGACAAGTTCCAGTTCGAGCTGACGCTGGAGGAGGAGGACGAGGAGGGGGAGTCGGACACGGAGCCAGAGGGGGCCGAGAGCCCCTTGGATGAGGACAACAGCGGCTCCAAGACACCAGCCACAGACGACTCGGAGTTGGCCGACACCGAGTACCTGTCACCTGGCCCCAGGGACCGAGACTTGCCTGTCACCCGCCCCAGGGACGTGGACAACCGGCGGGCGCTGGAGGGGACGCTGCCGAAGGATGGCGGCGGCGGTGGGCGCTCGGTGCCGGGGCCGGAGGGCAGTCAGGGGCTGTGCTTGGACACGGAGGGCAACGTCACATTCCTGCCCCTGAGCACGTAGCTGCATCGGCCGGTGGGTCCCCTCGCTGCCGCGGGGACGTGGGACTGGGCGCTGCCCCGGCAAGTGCTGGGGGCAGTGGAGAGCACCGGCACCGCCGGGACAGGGGTGGCTGCCGGGATGCGGAGGGACCCAAAGCGTGTCCCCGTGTGGGAGCTGGGCAGGTCCTGACAGGCACGAGGACGCTGCTCGCCCTCTCCCAGCGACTGTCCCCTGCTCCCACCCACTGTCCCCATCTACAGCTGCTGGGAACGGTCCCTGTCCCCTTCAGACAGGGCTTGGGGACACTGTGCTCCTGCCCCATCCCAGCCCTGGGGACATCGTGCCCCACAGGGCTCCAGGAAGAGGTCTCCCATGGGGCCAGGCATGGCCAAAAGCATTTCGGCGTCTCTCCGGGTGGCCCCTCACAGAACAGCAGCCCCACGGCGGGACGGCGAGGTGGGCGAAGGGTGCTGGTGACAGCCCCCAGCCCGAGGGACCTCGGTGTGGCCAGGCACCGGGGCACGGCACGGGCACGAGTCAGTGGTTTATTTATTTGGGGACAGGTTCACTTTTTAAAGCCTTTTGTAGCTCACTTTTTAATACAAGCCTCACCTAGGCGCACTCACACGCGTTCCTGTGGCAGAAAGACGTGTTTCTGCTCTGTGATCAGCACTCGAAATGCTGCGTTTGTACTTTGCACTTCGGGCCCTGGCGGGCGCTGCGACCCCCCCAGGCAGCCCCCGGGCTCCTATCAGTTTCTTCCTTCACCTTCCAGAGATTAAACTTGATTTGTTCCCCCCCAAATGTGAGCCTTGTAAGCGCCTTTTTACCGTGCAGCTGCCACGGAAGCCGTGGTCGTGCCGGTCAGGCCAATGTCCCCGGGGAACCGGCGTAGTGGGTGGCCCCGTCTCCTGCTGGGCACCGGGGAGGGCCCTGCTCTGTGTTTGAACAAAAGCGAGCTCCTCCCTGGAAACGTCGATCCATCACTGGCAAACACAACTGGCTAAGGTAAATATTTAATCGCCGGCTTGGCGCGGCGCAGAGCCCGTTCCCCTGCTCTTCCGCATTACTCCCAACGGTGATTTATATCTGCAAACATGTCCCCACCCGTGGCACTGCCCTGGCACGCAGGGCCCCACCAGCTCTCACCCACTGCTGGCCCCGTGCTCCCCCATCAGCAGCGGGGCCACGGGAGCCAGATGCTCCTTTCCCAGCCCAGCCGGTTTCCAGGGCTTGGCCGGGTGTGCCGGGTGCCGCACGGCCTGGCGGGTGGCTCTGTGCCATCCCTGCCTCGCGGGCGGGTGCTCGGCATCCCCCCCGTCTCTCCCGATGGAGCAGGGCCGTGTGCCAGCAGGTTGACAGGGACCAGACGAGGCTCCGTGCTCCCAGAGCTCCCTCAATGGCCTCATGCTGCACCCAGACCTGGCCCCAGGCTCTCTGCCGGGCTGGGGCCGGGAGCAGGGCAGGAGCTGGTTGAAAAAGCCCTTTTCACCCCTTGCTCAGCTGAAGGGCTGCAGCATCCATGCACCAAGGAGAATGGTGGAGCCCATGCCGGAGGAGGTGGGGGGCAGCACCCATGGCAGCTGGATCCATCCCTGCCTCCCGGTCGTGCCTTGATGGACTTGCCTGTGCAGTCCCGCTGCCTCTGGGGGCTCCGGGCCGTGTCCCTGCTGTGGGTGCTGCCGCCGGGCAGCTCCAGGGGATGGCACCCACCTAGGTGGTACCCACCCGTGGCCAGCGGGATCCAGGCAGAGCCCCAGAGAGCCAGGGGTGTCCGGCTCCGTCCTCCCACGGGCTGTGGCATCCTCGGCGAGTCCCCACGGCGGCGAGGAGCTGCACCAGGACAGAGGCCCTTGAGTCCCCAACGTTCAACACGCTGCCATAGGCAGGGCAGGGCAGGGCCGGCCTAGGAGGCACCCAGGGCCTGCCGGGCTTCGGGCAGGGCGAAGGCAGGCCCAGGCGAGGGAAAGGCCGGCGGGCAAGGGAGCGCCGCTGCCCCGGGGCCTGCAGAGCCCCCGGCCGGGCCCCCGCCGCCCTCCCGCGGGGCCGCCATATGCTGCCTCCCCCTAATCCCCGCTGATTGCCTCAGGGCGAGGGAGGACGCAGGGGGCCCGGAGGGACATGGCCGCCCATCTGCGCCCCCCACCCCAGCTAGGCCGGGCACTGGGGGCACCAGGCCTCACCTCAGGGCCTGGCGCCCCCATCAGGGGATAGGGTCAGGCTGCCCGTGGCTGCAGGCCTCAGGGGGGCCGCTGGCCGTCGCGATAAGGGGCCATGTCGTGACAGAGGAGGCTGTGAGGACTCGCCCCCTCCTTGAGCGGAGATGGCTCGCTCCCCCCTCCCACAGGGAATGGTCCGCCCCGCGCTCCCCCACCCGGGGAGGGGATGGTTCAGCCCTCGGCCCCCGCGGTGCAGCCGGACCGCACCACTGCGCGCTGCGAGGGGGGGGGGGGAGCGGCCCCCACCACTGCTCCGGGAGTGGGGGGGGGTCTCCTCCCCCTTTCCCCGCCCCACCCAGCGCGACACCCGCCGGCTGTCCATCACAGCGCGCTGCCGGCCAATCAGCGCTCCCCTCCTCCGGGGCCCGTCCGCTGACGTCGAGCTCTCATTTACATACAGCGCCCCGCCCCACTGCCCCCTCCCACTCCCCCACTCCCCCCCCGCGGCGACGTCATCCGGGCTCTGCAACCGCCGGGGCGGCGCGCGCCGCTGCTGCAGTTGCTGCAGGAGGAGGCGGCGGCGCGAGCGCGGGCTGGAGGTGAGCGCGCGCCCCCGCGCCCCCCCCCCCCGCGCCCCCCGGGCACCCCCCGGCACCGGCACGCACCGGCACCGGCGGCTGCACCACACCGGGGGCGGCCGGGCGGGCGCTGCTCGGGGATGGCTGGCGGGGATGGCGACTGCCGGGGGGGGGGGGGGGGGGGGGGGGGAATGCAGCGGGGCGGGGGGGGGGGGGTGCCGAGCTCCCCGCTGCAGGGGGTGTTCTCTCGGTGCACCGGGGTGCGGCGGGGATCGGCCGGGTGCACCGAGCTGGGGCCTGCGGGGAGGGGCAGGGGCTGAGCCTCCTCCCTGCAGCACCCTGCACCTCCTCCCTGCAGCACCCTGCACTCCCCCCCCCTCCCTCCCGCAGCACCCTGCAGCACCTTGCGCAGCCCCCGCCCCCCCCCCCCCCAGCAGCACCCTGCACCCTGCAGCGCCCACTGCCCAGCATCCCTGTGCTCCACCCTGCAGCACCCTGCAGCTGCAGCACCCTGCACCGCCCTGCAGCCCCGGGGCGAGCACCCACCTCTGTGCACCCCTGCCCGGCATCACCCCCCCACAGCGCCGAGCACCCGCCCCGCAGCAGCGTGCTGCGCTGCCGAAGCAGCGGCCGGGCTGAGCACGGCGTGCGGGGGCACCGCTGCAGGTGCCATTTTGCAGGGGAGATGTAGGAGAGGCTGCAGCGAACCGGCCGCCAGCTGCACCCCTGCCAGGGTCGTGGCCCACCCCGTGCCGGCAAACGCCGGGGTCCGCGCACCCCACATGTGCTGCAGGCGCCTTCTTGGGGTCCCTGCGTTGGGGGTGACAGGAGCCGGCCTGGCAGAGCCCTTCAGGGCCGAGTGACCCTGCTGATGGCAGCCCGCCTCGCCCTCGGTGATGCTCGCCCATCCCAAATCAAAACATGACTTAACCGTGCCCACGCCGGTGGGAAACGGCTCCGGACTGCGGCACCGGTGCCAGCCGGGACCTGGCATCGCGTGAGTTTGCAACCGCCGCCCCGGCTGTTCCCACGCCGTCCCCGTCACGGCCTCTCCTCCGCCTTGCAGATGGCGTCCGCTACCGACTCCCGCTATGGGCAGAAGGAATCCTCGGACCAGAACTTCGACTACATGTTTAAGATCCTGATCATTGGCAACAGCAGCGTGGGGAAAACCTCTTTCCTCTTCCGGTACGCCGACGACTCCTTCACGCCCGCCTTCGTCAGCACCGTCGGCATCGACTTCAAGGTCAAGACCATTTACCGGAACGACAAGCGCATCAAGCTGCAGATCTGGGTGAGACCCCCTGGGGTGTCCCCACCGGTCCCCAAGCTGGCACGGGGGTGCGTGGCGTGAGGAGGAGGTGGGGGGGGGGTTGGTTGGCGTGGGGCTGCTCCGCCGTTTGCCGGGGCTGGAAGTGCCGTGGGGTGATGCCGGGAGTGATGCTGGTAGGGAGAGACATGTCCCTGGGGACCCCGCCATCTCCCGGAACACCCCGAGGGGTGGCCGGACGCTGCAAGCTGCCGGTGTCCCCACGTCCCGGGGGGGTGACATACCACGCTCCCCCCCCCCCCCGCAGGACACAGCCGGTCAGGAGCGGTACCGCACCATCACCACCGCTTACTACCGCGGTGCCATGGGCTTCATCCTGATGTACGACATCACCAACGAGGAGTCTTTCAACGCCGTGCAGGACTGGTGAGCGCCCGGATCAGGCTCCGGGGACCTCCCCTAACCGTGTCCGTGTCCCCCTCCCCTCCTTCACGGGCATCCCCCGGCACCGTGCTCCCCCCCCGGCCATGATTTCCCTCTCTGCCTTCCCTGAAGGTCCACCCAGATCAAGACCTACTCCTGGGACAACGCCCAGGTCCTGCTGGTGGGGAACAAGTGTGACATGGAGGACGAGCGTGTCGTCTCCTCAGAGAAGGGCCGCCAGCTCGCCGAGCACCTGGGTGAGTAGGGGGGGCCACCCCGGCGCAGCCATCTTCCCACAGATAACTTAATTAGGGGCTTAATTCCCTCGCTGTAATTCTTCTGCTTCAATCGCAGCGGTGACTTGTCTGCCTAACGAAAAAAAAAAAAAAATAAGGTGTAATTAAGCCGCGAGCACCGGGGTGTGATGGCGCTTTCTATTACAGCCCCATAAACCCGCCGCTGGCTACCGAGAGGTGCCGGGTGGGGAAAATGGGGTGTCCCCGAGTGGGTGCAGGGGCAGGTTGCAGCCGGGTGGTCCGGGCGTGCGGCACGCGCAGCGCTTTAAATATTTAACGAGGGGAGGAGGAGCTGCGTGAAAGGTTTCCGATGTTGGGCGGCTGGGTGCAGGGCGGCAGCGAGGTGGGGGTTTGCAGCCCTGATGTGTGTGTGTCGTTTCGTGTCCCCCCCCCCCCCCCCCCTTTCCGTGTCGTTCCCTCCCCTCAGGTTTTGAGTTTTTCGAGGCCAGCGCCAAGGACAACATCAACGTCAAGCAGACCTTCGAGCGGCTGGTGGACATCATCTGCGAGAAGATGTCGGAGTCGCTGGACACGGCCGACCCGGCGGTCACCGGCGCCAAGCAGGGCCCCCAGCTCACGGACCAGCAGGCCCCCCCGCACCAGGACTGTGCCTGCTAGGGCCAGCCCCCCACCCCACCCCCTCACCCCCCCCAAAAATCGGTCAGTGCATCCCCCCTCCCGCTGCTCCCCTCCCCAAGCCCCTCTTCTTGGGGTCCCGCGGGGGCTTTTGCTGCTGATACCTCCGAAAGGGCTGCAGCCCCTCTAGGAGCCCCCCCCCCCAATTCAGTTAGGCTGTGCCCCCCCCTCCCCTTAATTTATTTTTAAGCCTGGGCTGGTAGAAAACTCCCCCCGTTCTGCTTTTAATCGCTCCACGAGCCCCCCTCTCCGAGAAATATTATTTTCTCTGTCTGTTCGCCACCGCCGGCTCCCATCGCCCCTGGTCCCGTCCCTCCCCGGGGAGCAGGGACGGGCCCCCCTGGCCAGGGTGAGGGGGGCTCTGACGGGCCCCCCAAAACCTCACGTCCCGGCTGGGAACTCCCCGTGTCCCCTCCCCAGCCTGGCAGTGGCCCTGCCTGCCCAGAGAGCTCCTGGGGGGCTCTTTGTGCCTGGCTCTCCTCCCCCCCCCCCAGATGGATGGATTATTTCCTAACTCTTGTTTATTTGTATAAATAGATGCTAATTTATGCTCCCGCCGTCTTCCTCCTTGTACATAAGAAAAACTCCGTGTAAATAGGCGTAGGAAGTGACGCTGTGCGCGTGACCTGCTGTGCTGTGGCCGTGTTGGTGCATTTATTATTATTATTTTTTTTTTTTCTCCCCCCTCAGTGTGGTAACCTTGCTTGTGAATATCACTTTTAAAAAAATCTATTATTTAAAGGTTTGAAAAAAAAAAAAAATGAAAAAAAATAAAACCACATGAGCGAGGCCAGCCAAGCAAGCTGTAGCAAATTAGCCCCGGTTCGAGGACGACGGGGACCTTTGCAGAGCCCCCGGTTTTGGCTCGTGGGGGTGGCGAGCAGGGCTCGGAGGAACATCACTAATTTGCTACAGGGCGTTCGGCTCCTCCTGTGTTCCTGTAGTACCGTGCTTCTGTGGAGACTGTGAATAAGTGGATATTCCTGTAGCGATGACTGACCCGGAGGTCTTGCTGCCCTCTATTTATTTTTCATGGAGCGCTGTGTCTTTATTTTACAGACTTCCCCCCCCCCCCCAGACCCCAGCACCATCTTCCTCCCATCTTCCTCCCTCCCCTTTTTCCTATTTTTTGTGAAGTTTACTTATGGAAGAGTTACACTGTACTGTACAAATGTCAAAAGTGTCAAAAGAGTACAATTTCCTAAAAATCACTGTATTAAAGAAATGTTGTGAAGAAATAAATCAATGCTGATCACCGGTTCCTCGGGGTCATTGCAGGCGGAGAGGGGGGCAGTGGGATGGTCTCTCTCCTCGGTGTCGATAACCTCGGCTCTCCTCGGCCCCGCGCCGTCGAGCTCGTTGCCGGAGAGGAGCAAAACCGATCTGGTTTCTTAATTAGCATTCACCAAATGGCTCCTGCCGTGGCTCAGCAGCTTGGCTCGCTGCGGTGGGAGGGATGGTGTTCCCCCGGGGGTGTGTGGCAGGAGGGACGAGGACAGAGCTGTAAGTAAGGCACAGCTTTAGGAAAAAAAAATCACATTTAGGCAGTTTTCATCGATGCTGGAAATAAATAAGTTCCCAGGTTAGGGAGCGAGCGTCCAGTTGGCCCAGGGAGCTGCGGGGCTGGGATGAGAGGGATGCTATGGTCCAAACCCGGCAAAAAATTTGCCTTAAAAACCCCCAACCGCCTCCGCGTCGACTCTGCCGCTGTCAAACCCGGCGGCGAGCAGGCGGCCGCAATCACACCGCTATTTTTATAAAAATCGGGTGGCTGCAGCCCAGCCCAGCAGAGCCCACGCGCGGCGCCGGGGAGGTGGGTGCAAGGTGGAGTGAGAAGGGAGCCGAGGCAGCAGGTGAGGAGGAGCCGAGTGACTTCTCCCCTCAGCTCCAAGACAAAAAAAAAAAGCAGCAGGGAAAGGGCTGAGGAGCAGCATCCCTCTGCCAAGCAGCCGAAGCGGGAGCAAGGCAGGGACGCGAGTGGCTGGCTCTGCAGAAAAGCAGAGGAGGGTGTTGGAGGGGAGCAAGGGGCCAGCCTTGCCCTGGAGAAGGGGGAAAAAAAAAAAAAAATCTGGCTGCAGCAGAGGGGAGAGCGCTGGGGACCTTCCCCGGGACGCTGAAGGCAAAGCGTAGCTGCGGCAGCTCCTCCCCGCCCCGGCAGCGCGGGCTCTGTGGAAGAGTACAAAAAGAAATGGCTTTACAGGCCAGCCCGTGACACGAGATTGGTTAAAAATACCCAAACCCATCATCGCGATTAGTAGATGAGTTAATCAGCAAGATCCGCTCAGGCTGCAGCGAGCTGCAGACGGCGGTTGCGGCGGTCTCCGGCCATCACGTTCGTTGGGTGGGTTGAGCCGCGTCCGCCGCGACGGCCAAAAAACCGCTCGCCGCAGGCAGGAGCCTCCAAAAAAGTCGCAGTCGCCGAGAGCAGCTGCCTCTTTACATCCCGACACCGCGCTGGTTCTCACGCGGCGAGTCGTGCTCGGCGCTCGGGGGGCTGCCAGGCTAGAAAATAAGAGAGACGGCGCGCGTTCGGCGCGAGCCCGGCTGGCCGCGGCGGCGAGGTAACGGCCGCGTGGCACCGTGGTGCCGGTGCTCACCCTGTGTTTGAGGTAGGAGAGGTAGGTGTCCCAGCCCAGCGTGATCACGTTGATGTAAACCACCCGGTACTTGGGCGGGACGAAGAGGAAATTCATGAGCTGAGCCGCCGGCCAGACGCACCAGTCAGCCTGCCGAGAGCAAAGAGCAGCCAGGCGCTCCCCGCCGGACCCCGGTCCACGCCGGGGCGGGAGGGAGAGCTCGGGGTGGGGTGTATTTACCTTGTAAAACTCCCAAAATTTCTCCTTCAGCTCCTCCCAGCTCTCCTCTAGAGACTGACCCTCCAGCGTGCCCATGCCTGCGGGGACAGACGGACGTCAGCGGGGACTGGGAGTGCTCACAAGGCTCCACGCTGGGGAGGGTGGATGGGAATTAGCATCTCAGCTGTGCCGGACACCGAAAAATGCCCAAAAAAACCCCCCCAAAGTGGGAGGGAAGGGCAGTGCCGGCACCAGCCAGAGGGAGGGAGCTCCAGGAAACCCACGTCCACCCCTCCCTGACCAAGGGAGGGTGACAGGCGTCATGCCAGCACCCACACACCGGAACACGTCACCGGCAGCGTGGGCCACGCTCGGTATTCAGCGCCGCCGACACAAGGTGGGTGCCGCGGCGTACCGAGGAAGTACCAGGCGCCCAGAGCGGGCGATGCCACCACCTGGTCGATAAGGACTTTCTTCAGGATGGTTTTCAGCCCCCGCACGCCCCGTGCCGGGAAGGCAGCGTCCAGCCAGAGGTACCAGTAGTGCATCAGCGGGCCCATGCTGCAGCCGACGGCAAACATGCGTCCTGCAACACAACACCGCGCCGCGGCGAGCGATGAATTATTTATGTGACACCCCCCGCCTCCTCCCCATGCACCCCCCCACCGCCTCCGAAAGCGGATCCGGTTCTGGGGAAGGCACAAAGGGAGCGTGGCTTTGCGTGGTGCCGGGGAACCGGACCCTAATTCCCACCCCGCCGTGATAACGAGCATGAATTAAACACCGCGTCAGGCTGCCCTGCACCCCCTCCCCGGTTCATGTGTACCTCCCCCCCCCCCCTCCGGGGTGTCACCTGTGCGGGCCACCTGGGGCTCGGTGTCCGGGTGCCGCCGGCGGTGCCAGGCCTGCTGCAGGGTGTCGCCGGTGGCCAGCAGCGCGCCGCAGCTCACCGTGTTGGTCAACAGCAGCAGGCGGCCGGTGAAGAGCGGCTTCCAGCAGCGCAGGAGCCACCGGCCCCGTGCCAGCATCCTGCGGGCAGGCACACCCCCCCCCGGCCCCCCCCCTGCCATGGGGGTCAGGGGGGATGGAGCCCCCCCTCCCCCCAGTTACCCTTGATGTAACGCCCCCCCATCACCCCGTGCCCCCCAGTCACCCCTGTGCCCCCCAGTTACCCATGCTGTGCTCCCCAGTTCCCCCAGTTAGCACTACTGTACCCCCCAGCTCCTCCTGTGCCCCCCAGTTATCCATGCTGTGCCCCCCAGTTCCCCCAGTTAGCACTGCTGTACCCGCCCAGCTCCCCCTGTGCCCCCCAGTTATCCATGCTGTGCTCCCCAGTTAGCACTCCTGTATCCCCCCAGCTCCTCCTGTGCTCCCCAGTTATCCATGCTGTGCCCCCCAGTTCCCCCAGTTAGCACTGCTGTACCCTCCCAGTCGCCCCAGTGCCCCCTGTGCCTCTGTTACTCCTGCTGTGCCACCCAGGCTCCCCTGCTGGACCCCCCCATCACCCCAGTGCCCTCCAGTCACTCCTGTGTCCCCCCAGTTACCCATGCTGTGCTCCCCAGTTAGCACTGCTGTACCCGCCCAGTTCCCCCTGTGCTCCCCAGTTACTTATGCTATGCTCCCCAGTTCCCCCAGTTAGCACTACTGTACCCCCCAGCTCCTCCTGTGCTCCCCAGTTATCCATGCTGTGCCCCCAGTTCCCCCAGTTAGCACTGCTGTACCCTCCCAGTCGCCCCAGTGCCCCCTGTGCCTCTGTTACTCCTGCTGTGCCCCCCAGGCTCCCCTGCTGGACCCCCCCCCATCACCCCAGTGCCCCCAGTTACCCTTATACCCCTCGTTTCCCTTGCTGCACCCCCCCCAGTCCCCCCAGTTCCCCCAGCTGGACGCCCCCCACTCACTCCGGTTATTCCTGTACCCCCCCATTTACTCCCCTGGGCCCCCCAGTTCCCCCTCCTGGACACCCCCCCGGTACCCTGCGCCCCCAGTTCCCCCCGTGCCCCCCACTGACCCATACCGGGACCCCTCGGGGCTCCCAGCCCCTCTGCCCACCCCCCCCGCTCACCGCCGCTCGCTTCCGCCACCGGCACCCGGAAGAGGGGGCGCATCCCTTCACGGGACGCCTTCCGCTTCCGGCTTCCGCCATGACGCCTACCGAGGCGCAGGAGGACGCCATGACACCTACGGAGGCGCAGGAGGGCGCCATGACACCTACCGAGGCGCAGGCGGCCGCCATGACACCTACCGAGGCAGCAGCGTTTCCGCGGGGCCGGGAGGAGGCCAGGCCCGGGGCCCCGGCGCCCCGCTCTCGCTCTGCCCCCCCCCCCCCCCGGCCCCGCGGCGGGGCAAGGCCGCCCCCTCCCCGCTCCCCCCAACACACCACTCCGGAGCCTCTTCTTTTTCCACTAAAACCATCCTTTTTTATTCGCCGCTCGCTCGGTGCTCCCACGCCGTCCCTCAGTGCCTGCAGCGAGCCGGGGCCTTCAGGGCCCCCAAGCCCCCACAGGCTTTGGGCTTCTCCCCCTGCCAGAGAGCGGCCGGTAGAGCCCCGGTGGGGACAGGGATGGGGACGGGGACGTGGACATGTCCCCCAGCCCCGCCAGCCCCCCCTCCGGACCCCCATCCCACCTGGTAGAGACGGCAGATCAGCCCCAGCAGTGAGGCCTCGGCCTGCGCCTGCAGCTCGTCCGTGTGCTTCTGTGGGAGGGGGCATGGAGATGGGGCCGGTCAGGGCTGGGGCGGGGGGGTCCCCGCGGTGTCCCGGCCCTGCCCGGCACCCCGGTTCCCCCCTCCTCACCCCCGCCGTACCCCGTTGATGACGATCCAGGGGACGTATTGGTGCGGGGGGTCGAGTGCCTCCGTCAGCTGGGCGTTGCGGTGCATCAGGGCGGCCCCCATGTCCCCGTGCATGCAGGCGGCGATGCGGCCCCTGTCCAGCTGCGGGGCGTAGACCTGCAGGCACTGCCGGGGAGAAAGCGGGGGGGGGGGACACACGGGGACGCACACGGGGAGGTCAGGGGGACGGGGACGTCCCTGCGGCGGGGCACGGGGGACGGGGAGGGGGACGTACGGCCTCCAGGTTCTTGGTGACGGAGCTGCCCGACTCCAGGCAGAAGATGACGGGGAAGTAGGTGCTGAAGTTCTTGGCCTCGTGCATCAGACAGGTCTATGGGGACGGGGCAGGTGGTGAGGGGCCACCTTACCCCCCCGTACCAGCACCATGGGGACAGGGATCGTCACTGTCACCTCGATCAAGTTGCCCAAACACTCCTCCGGGCCGTGCTGGCACTGGAAGTGCCACTTCCCGCTGACATTCCTCTCCTGCGGGACCAAATGGTCTGAGCTGGGCCGGCAGTGCCAGGGCGAGTGCCCGCAGCACCGGGTCAGGCCGGCTCCTACCTCGGCGTTGCCGTAGGGCACCAGGGTGATGCTCAGGGCCTCCTCGGGCAGCAGCAGCCAGGCGGCGAAGAGCTCATGGACCAGGAACCCGCGGCACGCCGGGCACAGGCTCTCATAGAACAGGCTCAGCTCCACGGGGGCGGCCGCCGGGCGCGAGAGGTTGGCACAGCGGCTCTCCACCTGCGTGCGGGAAGGTTTCGGGGTATGCGGTGAGGGGGTGCAGATGCAGCCCCCTCCCATAGTTGCAGGGGATGTGGGGCAGGAGAGGGACGAGGGTGTGCAGGGCCAGGAGGGAAGTGAGTAGCCAGGGGCCTCCTGCAGCTGCAGGATCCTGTGCGCTGCTGGCCCGCAGCGCCGGGGCTTTCCACGGGAACTTCCCCAAAATATTTTGGGGGAAAACATATCCGGTGGGGCCGGGACGTGCCTGGGTGGGGGCACGGCCCAGCACCCACCGCCGGGTGGTGGCTGCAGCCCCGTGGGGCTTGCAGGGCGCTGCCAGACCCGCCGTCACGGCAGTGTCACCATCCAGGGATATTCAGGGCAGAATAAGCCGAAAAGCTGTTTTATGCTGAAAAAGCAGAAGTGCCAGCGGCGCCTGGGGAAGGGTTGGAGTTGGGGTCCAGCTATAGCACGGTGCTTCCCCGGGGATGCTGGCAAGTGCCGTGGTGCCGGTGTGGCACGGGGGCTCTGAGCATCCCTGTGGCATGCCAGCCTGTGCCGTAGGGATGCTCAGAGCCGGCACTTGCACCAGGTACCGTGGCCGGGTGATGCCCCGACACCGTCCCCGCATACCCCATCCCCGCTTGCCGGGCAGGCACCCAGCCCCGCGCGTGCCGTTTCGGCGGGACGTGTCCCCACGTGCCGGGCAGCCCTGCCCTGCGTGGGCTGCCAGCGCGGGTGGGCAGCCGGGGCAGCCGGGGCAGCCCTGGCACCGGCGGCTCTGACCTGGCAGGCGACGGCGATCTCCCACGAGCTGCACCAGAGGTGGGCCGGGTAGTCACAGCCGGAAAAAGCCACCCCGAGCCCTGGGGCCAGCAGGGCCACCAGCACGAGGAGAGCCAGCGGCACCGTGGGGGCCATGGGGACAGTGGGGTGGCACGGAGGCGAACCCGTCCCGGTGAGGACTTTTAAAGCCCGGCTGCGCCCGCCTCCGCGCGCCCTTCCTGCCCAGCTCAACCGTCCTCCTCATGTGACGCCGACGCTGCTGACTCACACGGGGCCACCCGGCTCCGGTCACCCCATCCTCGCTGTCCCACCCCAGCCCCGAATCGGAGCTTTGGGGTCCCAGCCCCTCGCCCCAGCCTCGCCGGCAGCAGCCGCTTCCCCGCAGGTTGCGACAGGTCCGGAACAGAAACCCAACCCCGAGCAGCCCGCGCTCGGCGTCTCCCAAACAAGCAGAGGGGTGGCTCCCTGCCGAGCCCCCGCGGAGCCCCCCGCAGCTGGGTGCGGGTGCCGAAGCACCCCCAGGCTGGCAGCTCCGGGTGCGGGCAGGGGGTGCTGCCCAAACCACCCCCCCCGGGGCTCATTTCTGGGGCCGAGCGTAGAGGAACCTCGTACTTCCCCTGCTGTTTATAGCCGCTGTTTCCGGCCATTTCTCACCCCTTGGGGCTCAGCTGCCGCCTCTTCGCTTGCCCGGCCGCCGAGCCCAGGGCTGGGCCCCTGCGTGCCCCAGCCCTACAATACGTCCGGGGAGCAGAGTCCTGGCACAGCCCAGCACCGGCCGGGCGATGGGTCACATCCTGCACCCCGCCCCGGAGCTGGGGCACAGCCCCAACGCCCTCCTGCCTCCGCTCCCCCGGCGTAACACCCCTCCCACAGAAATCTCCACAGCCATTTCATTAATTCTGTTTATTTCTTTCTTTTTTTTTTTCTTTTTTTTTGGGGTGGGTTTTTTTGAAGTACCGTACAAAAATCCTCTTACAGTAACAAATACTGGGTTTACATTAGTAAACATCAACAGAAAGAGCATAGAGAACTACTGCTGGTAACAAACAGCTCAAGTGGCAAGTTATTTATTATTGCATATACCTAGGAACTAAAATCTCAGGAGCGCTCACGCAGCCGCCACATCCTCTCCGAGCACAAAGCCTCCGCTGACACGAGAGCCCTCGGTGGGGTTACACGGGGGAGCGTGGAGCATCCCGAGCCGGGACACGGAGGGACAAGACCCGAGCTGTGCCCCGGGGAGCGGGAACGGCCACGTTGCACCCACGGGAGGTGGGTGCGCGGCTCGGTTGGGGGGGGGGACACGGGCAGGGGGGAAGGTCACAAGCAGCAAAGCACAGCCCAGGGTCTCGAAACACACCGCTACCGGGTTCATCCGGCGGCGTGAACAGCACGAGCGAAAGCATCAAAGGACAAATCACAACTAGCTTATTCTGGGGGAGCTGCGCTGCGGGCAGGGAGCTCAGGGCTTGGGCTTCCATCCCAGGGGGAGCCGAGGGAAAAGCTGCGTTTCAGGGAGCCAAGTCAAGCACCGTCAGGGAAAGGCAGCCCTGGGGAAGGGCATTTTCCTCCTCATTGTACACAGGACTTGCGAGCAGAGCCCCGTTGGGGATGGGCCACGGTGATGGGTGCCAGCGGGCAGGAACGGCGGTGCTGGAAGATGCAGAGGGGTGACTGTGACCGCCCCCGCCGTGCTCACGCTGAGCTACCCACGCTCGTGGGGAGGAAAAGGCTTCGGCCAGGTGGCAGGGAGAACAGCAGAAATTTCAGCCGAAAGGATAAAAAAAAAAAACCACCGTCAAAAGAAGCTGGAATTTCCCCGGCTAGCAGAGCCGGGGCGAGCACCAAGCGAAGTGTCGACAGGCGACGGCTTGAAGCTGAGACTCTCCCAGATGCTCAGCAGGCCCTGGCATGAGCTGGGAGCAAAACCCCCCGGCAGGACCGGCCCTGAGCTCACGTTGGTGGGGTGGTGGGGGGACGTGGACCCCGTGGGGCAAGCGGCTGGAGGATCCCATCCGCCTGCAGCCTGCCCTGCGGTGCAAGGAGGTGCTGGAAGCGCAGGGACGAGCGCAGGACCGGGGCAGGACCAGCACAGAGTCCCCAGGCTGAAAATGTGCCACCGCAACCGGTGCGGGAGCCTGCTAGAAAGCTTTGGGGTGTTGGCACGGCCCCCCCCGGCCACCCCACAGACCCCGGGAGGCTTCTGCAGAGAGGGCTATGAGCACCGGGCCTCCCTGCCCCATTCCCAAGTGCTCTCATCTCTCACATGTCTCAGCCCAAACTATTCCTTTAATTATCCCTGACAGCTTTTCCCAAGTAATCCCCAAAGCCAAACGCAACCTCTCCTGGGCTGTGCGCCCCGCAGCTCCCCCGACCGACCCACCGCCTGCCCCTTCCGTGGCACTGCGGCACCCGAGCGCACGCCCAGGCTGCGGTGGGTCAGGGACAGCACTGCTGTCCTGCATCCTCAGAGCACCAAACACTGACAAACCAGAACCAAAAAACACGGCCCAGGGCCCGGAGAGGGCATGCAGAGCAGGGAATGGGGTCTGTACAGTCAAGCATAGGAGCGCTGCCGCAAGCAACGGGAATGGGACGTTTGCTCTAGCAATCCCAGATCCAAAAGGATCTGGAGATGAGCCCGGAGCAAGGCAAGCAGCAGAGCTGACCGGGGAAAGGAGGGACAGCACGGTCCCCGACGCAGACGGCACGTCGAGGACAGGAGGCAGGCAGAGCATGAACACGCAGCACCCCGCAGATCCGGCGGAGCCCGAGTCGCAACACAAAACAGAAGCAGCAAAGCCTACGGCATCCACCAGCCCGTCCCGAGGACGCAGCCCCCAAAAGGGAAAGAGCCCCTCTGGCAAATCAAGAGGACGATTAATGCTTTCTTCAAGCCAGGCAGACAGGATAACCCAGTAAAACAAATGCCACCACGGCCTCAACTCTCAGCCCAGGTCCAGCTTTTAAAGCTCTTCCACGGCCACCTCCGTTGCCCTCGAGCCCTCGGAACTCGGACACAACAAATCCCTGCCTGCACCAGCCAGCTACGACGGGCAGCACTACAGCAACCCCCAGCTCTTTCTCCCCAAGTCCCCATACAGTACTCATGATTATAAGTGCTTTGCATACATAGTTCGACATCATGCATATACATTTCTATGCGCTAAGGCCCTTGGCCCAGTGGAGATACCGTCCTCCTGCAGCAGAGAGGTCCTTCATTTTGTGTAGGGCTCGTAGTGTGCATCGGACTCCGGCCCCCTCCTGCTTCAGCTGGCAGGACCCGAGTCTGCAACAGCCTGGCCAGCTGCTGCCCACGCGCTTGCATATTGTAGTGGGAGTTCAGCAAACACCAGTACTAGGTAAGCAGCCGATTACAAAAAGAACCATATTTACAGAGCTACAGTTAGCTTCAACGGGTTACGTTTGCAGAGATTCACCGAAGACAGCCGGAAACAACGAGCTGTGCATCCCATAGATTCTGCCGGGAAAAACACGGGTACCAAACATGGATTTCACAGCTTAGTTGGCACAACTAAGGCGAGAGACTAATCGCTAACCGGATCCTCCCTCCCCAGCCAGCAACACTCAAGAGGTGGTTAGGACACCAGGGAACAAGATGGTGAGGTGGGGCACGGCATGGAGCAGAGACCTCGGCCGAGAAGCCCCACGGAGGATGGGGTTTCTCCTTTCTAAATCAGTCTCTGCACAGAAGAGCAGCACCCCTCGTACCAGACATCACCGCACCCTGCAAGATCACCGAGGGAAGTGAGAGTGGAGGACGCACGCACTCAACCGCTCAGCGGAGCCTCCTCCTCTGCTTCCTCCGGCATCCAGGCAGAGAGCCCCTCGCTCAGAGCAGCGCTTGTGGCCGCTCGGCCGGGGCGGTGACCGACGCCATAGCACACCGAGGAATCGGGAACCTAAGCTCTACAGTGATGCATAGCGGGGCGACCTGCCAGCAAGAAGGGGATCTGACCTGCTTATGGGGGAAGGGGAAGGGCTGTGCTCGCCCCCAGCGATTCAATCACAACTGGATCCCACCTCCTAGAGGCTGGAGCCCACTGGGAATCAACGGCCCAGCCTTTTTGTCCCATCAGCCAACACGGGTTTCAGCTACTGACCAAAAGGGACATCAGGAACGGTCACAGACATCTCAGAGGCTCTGGAGGGGCAGGAGCACAGAGACTCAACTATACAGGGTGCAAGAGTCCAGAGCCAGAAAGCAGCGCCCTGGGGAGAAGCTGAAGGCAGCTTTTGTGTTGTGCACGGGCTGCTCATCTGGCTGGTGGCTGGGAAAGGACCGGGTGAGCCAGCGTGACATTCAGGGAGTCGTTGTGCTGCACCAGGGACGTGTGCTTGTAGTGCAAGACCAGGTCCTTGAGGGAGGCGTAGAGGTTGTAGGGTTCAGCAAACCCGTAGCCGGTCGCCGTTTTGTAGATCACGCAGTGCTTGGTGTCACCATCCACCCTGCCAGGGAGACAAGGGAGCAGGGGTCAGCAGCACGTCAGGGAGCCCCGCCGGGACAGGGACAGCAGAGCACAAGCAGGCGTCACCAAAGCAGCCCAAAGATATATCTGGCTCTGGCAGGAGGAGCCGAGGCAGCCGGGAGACCTCGGGGGAGCCCAGCCTGCCAGCCGACGCCTCCGCCAGCCTCCAGCATCTGGCGAGAGAAGGGCAGAGCGATGCGGGAGCACAGCCCGCGCCAGCCCCATCCCGCCACGTCTGCGCGGGGGTACTCACACCACGGAGCAGGCGTAGCATCCCTTCTGGCTGCTCTCGCGGATCAGGAAGGTACCGTCCCGCTTGCCGCACAGCATCTCTTCTGCCTGCAAGCGGTTGATCTTCCCCACGTACCACGTTCGTTCCTCGTGGTGGGGCAGCTCCTCCTCGTCATCCATCATGGAGTACTGGCTGCAGTCGAGCACAGGCAGGGTCAAAATCCCTCAAGTTTGGGCACGTGGCCCCCACATCTCCCCTCCCACTGCTCGCTGCCGTCACCCCTTCCAGCAGGGAAGATGTCCTCAGCTCCCAGGCAGGGAGATGGGACTTGCCCACGGCCCTGGAGCAGGCAGAACCGGCTGCGTAGCCTGCGCTCCTGCAGCCCCCCACATCCCACAACGCGCGAGCAGGGACACTCACTCCTCCGTCTCGTTCTTGATGCCCAGCCACTCGTTGATTTTCTTCTGCCGGGCACCCTTCTGCGTCAGCCACCTGGGGAAGGAGAGGCAGAACTCAGCGCAGGCAGCGTGCCCGGCCTGCGGCGTCCGGGCCAGACACCACTCGCGCAGCCATCACCAGAGGGCAGCAGCCGTTCCCCTTTGAGGGATCGCCGTGCCCCGAGGCTACACGCTGCAGGGCTCGCTCCTGCACCAAGCAGCCTGCAAGCCAGTCTGACAAGCCCCAAAGCCCTCAAGGAGCCAGCTGGATCGCTCCCGGGCTGGGCTGGAGGGGCAGCAGGGCCCCGCTCCCAGCCCTCCGTGGAGTTAGGGACTACGTACACCAAATACTGGTCCCGCAGTTTGCGCAGCTGCATGAGGTCTGGCTTGAGGCTGTTCATGCGCTTGTCGATCTCCCGGTTCTCCGAGGCTTGTTTCTTCAGGTCCTGCTCCAGCTTCATCTTGCTGTCGTGGATCTCCGTGATGCGAGACTTGAGCTTCTCCGAGTTCATGAGGATCCTGGGAGAAAGAGGGGGGGTTTAGGCTGTGAGCCAGAGTGGGGGAGGCAGAGGAGGCAGCCTGCCAGCTCCAGCCCACAGCACGCTGCTGGAGAGACAAGGATTGCGCATGCCTCGGCTCTGCGCTGGGCCAGGATGATCCTTCCAGCCCTCAGAGCCCTTCCCCAGGCAGGGCAGGTCATCGCCAGCCCCCGTCCTCACCGTTGCACCTCCTTCTCGTTGCCCTCCCGACGGAAGCGCTCGATGTACTCCTTGCTGCATTTCTCCTGCGTCTGACACTGCTCCTCAAAGATCTTGATCGTCTCGTTGAAGGCCTCGATTGCCGTCCTCTTCATCTGCAGCTCCTGAAAAGGGAGGGGAGAGCTGAGGAAGGGGGAGCGTTTGGGCAGTTTCTGCCCATTTGCATCCCCTCTTTCCCCCTCCCCAAAGCAGCACTGTCCTTGCTGCAGCCAAAATATCCCCCTCTTCAAAGCCCATTCTCTGGGGAGTCCCCTCAAGTCCAGGGGCTGACAAACGGGGCAGCGGGTGCCCGATCTCTGCTCTCCTCTGTGCGCAGCAGCGTGGCTGCCAGCGATCAGGGGATGTCAGGGCAGCCCACGGGGAAGGCAGTGCCTGCGTACCTGGGAAGTGCGCGTGTACTCCTCGTACAGCAGGTCGTACTCCCAGCTCTTGTCCTGATACTGCTGGTGATAGACCTTCAGCTGCTCCCCGACGGCTTCCACGCTGTCCTCTTTCACCACTTGGTCCTGCCACATGCACAGCCTCAGTCAGGACCTGCTCCTGCCCTACAGCAGCCCCTCTGCAAGGCAGCTGGTCCCACAAAACCCCACCAGCCCTGCAGGATGCCTGTCACCCCACAAAGCAACGTCCCAGCACGGGGGAAGGAGTGGGACATTGTCATCTACCAAAGGACCAGGGATGGACGAGCAAATGCCCCTGGTTCAGGCTGCGCTGGCCAGCCGTGTCCCTGCGGCACAGGCCTCACCTGCTGGTACTTGGAGATGGGGTAGAGGAGCCTGGTGTCCAGCTTGGCGTTGTACTGGGCGAGCGACTCGTGCCGGTAATGGGTGATGAGCTCTACCACCGAGCCGAAAGTCAGGGGCTCTGAGAAGCCGTACTTCCCTTCCCGGTGAAAGATCTTGATCAGCTTGTTATTGCCTCCCTTCCTGTAGCGGGGAGAGGAGAGAGGGCACTTACCACCACCCCAGCACCCTACACCGGCCTGACGTCCAGGCAGCCGTAAGCACAGGGACACGTGCTGACAACTCCACCCCAGAGCAGCGGAGGCTCTCGGGGGACCCCAGTGCCCTACCTCAGCGTGAGCGTGTACTCTCCCTGGATCTTGCTGGAGGCATCGCGCACCAAGAAGGTACCATCCGGCGTGTCCCGTAGCTTCTCGTTCACCTCCTCCCTGCAAAGAACGTGATTGTCACGGCCTGTGAGGTGCAACCAGAGCTCCCCTAGATAACTCAATGGACAGGGCACCCAGGACGTGAGCTGTCAGCCACCCCCTTACCGAGAAATGTCACCCCAGTACCACTCGGCGTCCTGCAAGGGCACGCTGTTCCCGTTGGCCAAGCTGGCTGCACTGGGCTTTGGCTTAGGTGGTTTTGGAGGCAAGGCTGTAAGAGAAGGAGGGTTGAAGCAAGGTGAGCCCAAGTCCCAGCTCCCCACAGGCAATCCCTTGGAGCGCCAAGTCCCTCTCCCTGCAGTGACTATCCTGGGAAACCCCCTTGGCCGCCACGCTGCCAGGAGCTGCTCCAGGCACATCTACAGCAGCAGGTGAACGCCTCGAGCCGGCCTCCAGGCACAGCCGGGCTACAGAAATGCCCTTGGCAACCCGCTCACGGGGGCAGAGACTCCACACCCACGGAGCACAAACGCCAGCGCCTCGGGCCCCAAGGAAGGGGCATCTCAGTACCTGGAGGCAACTGTTCTGGCTCCAACTCCTTCGTCTGCAGAAGTATCTCCAAAAACAGCACGGAGAAGTCAGGGCTCAGCTCTGGGCTGCGGGGAGAGAGGAGCCAAGTAAGAACAGTGGTTGTGGGGGAGAACTTGGCACTACTCCCGTGCTCCCCGGGCAAAGGAGCAGCCGGGGTCAGCTGGTTCATCGCAGCTGCCAGATCCCAGGCTGACACAGAAGCAAGGGCTCTGCCCTGGCTTTGAGTCCACCTCTGTGTGCTCCCAGGAGTTTAATCCCACGTGCGGCAAGGCAGGGACTGCGGGCAGACCTGCTGTTACAGGCTGGACTCCTCATCCTGGCAGGCACAGCGGCCAACGCTCGGTACACGGCTGGAAGCCGAAAGCCTCACGTACCTGGCGCCAGGCAGCCGGAGGAGAAGGGGGCCGAAGATCTCTCCCAGGGCCCGAGGGTGGAGGCTGTTGCTCTCGGCCTGCTGCGATACCTTCCCCAGATGCCGGAGCAGAAACTGCAGGGTGAGCGTGTTCTGGAGCGGGACCGCAGGCGACTCCAGGGCCAGCAGCAGCTGCTTCCGGCAATTCTCCGGCTGGGGGATCTCTGGGGAGAGAACAACACACGATAGAAAGGCTGGGACAACCGGCACCGCTCTCCACGCTCCGGCTGCGTCACAGCGTGGGAGCGCTGTCAGCAGCAGGGGCCGTGTGCCAGACCCCATAGGGACAGAACTTATTTTAATATCCCAAAACGCATCCGTCCTGCCCAGCCACCCGTTCCCAAGCGCGGCCAGGGGAGGCCCTTACCTTGCAGGACACGAAGGATGTCTCCGTGCACGGACACCGGCACCACGGGGGAGGGCAGGTCCTGCAGGTAGCCTCGCAGCGCCTCGCCCAGGGAGTGCACGTCGAAGGGCTCCGGGTCGCCCAGGGTCCAATCTGCCAGGGCACAGATTTCTCATGGGTGGCGGGCACAGCACCAGGCACCCAGCCGGCAGCTCCGGTGCTGCCAGCACCCGTCCCAGAGACCATCGCACACCACCCAGCCAGCTATCACAGGACACGGCAGCCCGGCACCACAAGGGAGCTCAGGCAGCCAAGCAGCCCACAGGACAGAGGATGCCTGGAAGTGCCCCCTGCACCCCAGAAATAAGCTGGCTCTGGGAATCCAGGCAGGTGCCCCCCGGGAGGGGGTAGAGGTCATTTCGGGTGCCCATACCCTTTGCCCCGAGCCCTGCCACAGGAATCCCGGGCACGCACAACTCAAGTGAGAGTTTTGTTCCCTGCTGCTGGTAGAGACAAGCGCAGACTGACCAGCCACACGCTGAAACCAATGGGGAAAACATCTCCCTCGAACCGTGCCGTCCCACAAACGCACGGCGCAGGCTGGTGGGACAGCACATAAAGCCTGTCCCGAAAGCAGCGCGGCCAGAGCTGACAGCACCGCGTAGTTGGGGTTTGCAAGAACGTCTGCGGAAGGGGACAAGCCAGCGCGACGCTGGATGAGGCCCAAGCCCAGCCGAGAGGCAGGCAACTCCGAAGGCTCCCCGGCAGAGACATCAGCTGCTGGCACAGCGGAGCCAAGGCTCCAGCCACCAAGCTGAGCTGAAAGATCCTCCCCTGCTTATTAGTGGCGTGACAGAGCCAGAAAAGCCTCCAAGCCATCAGCAGAGTACCCCGAGAGTGGGGCACCCCGAAGAGACAGCGGGAGACAAGCACAGGGGTTCAATTGTTGGCCTGCGAGTCTCCGAGCCGGCGCCACATCCCTTTGCTCCAGCCCACAGACGGTGGCAGGAATCCCCCCCTCTCCCATCCCTTCCACGCGAGACGGGGACGTGTCGGGACAGGGATGGCCCAGCCCCGCAGGCAGCGTGCCAGGAGTCAGGAACTGCTGGGGACAGGCGAGCCTGGCCTGGATTGCATTACTGCTGGCGCTGTCACATCCACTAATCTCCTCCATCTGAGCCGATTCGCCTCCTCACCACGCAGAGCTGGTTCTTACCGGTTCTCAGCGCTTGCCTCAGTTCGGAGCCAGATGTCCTGTACAACATCTCGCTGTCTAACCCTGCAGAAGCGGGGACACTGCTGTTAGCTGCGAGCCGTGCAGCTCCCAGCGCACGCACCGTTTCGGTGCCAGCCTGGCACCCGCGCGCCGGCCGGGCAGCGGCTGCGGCACGGCTAACCAGGCCTGGATGGTGTCCAAACCAACCTCCTGCAGATGCTGCCGCAGCCCCCTTGGCCCCCAGGACACCCGGTTCAGTGGCCCCGTTTCTCCCCCATGGCACAGATCTGGGCTGGAAGTCGTTCCCAAACCCCAGCACCCATCTGGGGCACGTAGGTGTCCTGCGTGCAGACCCAGCACCCTCACCCCAGGCCTCTGTGCAGGACGGCGCGGCGGGGTCAAGCCCGGCTCTGGGGAACAGTGGCTCAAGCCAGGGAGGAGCGGGAGGGCCTCCCCTTCTGCAGGCAGCTGCGTCCTGCATGTCCCATGGAGCTCAGTCCAACGCCAACAGCTTTTAAAGGCAGCTGCCTCCCCCTCTGCCCTCACTGGGGGGTTTCGGGGGGTACCAGCCCCTCAGTGCTCAGCATCCCCTCTTACCTTTCTTCTCAATAGCTTCCACCAGCTTCACCAGCAGCGGCGGTGCAATCTCAGGAGGGCTGAACTGCTCCTGCAAGTCTGGGAGAGGAGATCCTGGGGAGAGGGAGGCAGAGAAGGGGTCAGCTCCAGCTCAGCCCCCAGCAGACGCTCTACAGCGGAGCCAGGCCGGGGCACAACCAACACTGCTCCCAATGGCAGCATCCGAGAGCGAGGAATGCCGTGGCCCCTGCCATGAGGCCGCAGCCCACGCAAACACCGCACGGCGGCTGCGGGGAACCTGCGAGCTGGCCCAGAAACCAGCACAGCGCTTGTTGAGTCCAGCCTTGCTCCGAGCCCCCGACGGTGTGTGCACAGGGGGATCCCTACTGCTCCCTGCAGAGGCTAGGAGGCAGAGTGTATCTCCCCGGGGACCCCAGCACCCCAGGCAGGCAGCGCAGCAGTTACCAGGGCTCCTGGAGCTCAGGCCAGGTTCGGTCCCTGCCCAGCACAGGGGCTGTGCAGGGCTGACAGAGGAGCACAGCCAGGGAGCTCGCTCGCGGTGGTGAGCTGTGATTAATCCAGCGATTCAGACAGAACGCCATGTCAGCAAATTCCTGCCCTTGATTGCTCGTTTAACATGGAAACCAGCCCTCTGCCTCCCCCTCCCCGCAAACCCACAGCCTCCATGCAAGCTGTTACAGGGCGCAGACAGCCCGCGGCACAGGACCGGGGTCCCCCGCTTCCTGGGGGATCCACGGCCCCGCATCGGGTGGCATTTCACTGCCACTTCTAGAAGATCTTGAGGTCCCGGCTCCGGGCACCCCCCTTCCCCTGTGCTGGAGGGGTGATGCATGCCGGGGCAGGAGCACGCAGGCCCGGCCGGGCAGCTGCCAGCGGGACGCTTGCCGAAGGATGAGCGGTGCCAGGTCCCGTCTCGCTTCCAATTGAGCACCAGCCGGTGCAGGAGGCTCCTCTGGGCCAGTCCACAGCACCAGGCAGACCCTGGGGAGCCCATGGTCAGTGAGGACACCCAGCACGCTCCACTCTGGGGAGGCAAAGCCAAAAGGCTGCGCCCCCGTTGCGAAACAAGGCTCTGTTGTCATGGATCTGACCCGAACTCGCCCGGTGTGGTCTCGCCACGAGGCGCAGCAAGCTGAAACTCCGCACCCGCCTGAGCCTCCTGCACCCACGGCCTCGCGGGGAGATGAAGCAGCTCGTGTCGGTGCAGCCACGGAAAGGCGAGCAAACGGGGCAGGCACCCAGCAGTTCTGCAAGGGCCTGTGCTGTTGGGGGTCAATCTCCAACCAGAGAGAACCCCTGGGCACAGGAAGGGGCCCAGCATGGTGCTGGTCGGGGTGGGGAAGCTGCAGGCAAGCTAGCAGGCTGGCAGCTCCAAGCCTGACCCTTGGGAAGGGCTGAAGGGAGAGTAAATACTGGTGCTGCCCACGTGGCCCGGCAGGGAATGTGCTGCTTCAGCAGGCAGCAGCTTGCCTTTTTTTTTTTTTATCAGGCAGCCTGTGCCGGAGCCAGCAGCAGCTCCCGAGCCTGCCGGGCTGGGCCGCTGCGAACAAGGCTGCTCACAGCACAGCCGGGGCAGCTGCGGAAATATTTCCGAGCCGCATTTTCCGCTCGTGTTCTCTGCGGAAGGCAAACACTAGCAGCTCGTAAATTCACCGGCAGAAAAGGCTGGGTCTCACCGCTCTGCAGGGCCAGCCCTGCTCCCAGGCTGCGTGACAGCCATGGCACTGGCCCTGCTCCACGTGTGACACTGGGGAGCTAAGGGATCCCTGCCAGCCAGGGCAGTACCCGGGAAACAGGGCAGAAATGCCGCCAGCTATGAGCTTCGTGGGGCAGCCAGGAGACATCTCTGTACCTCCCAAAGTGCAGACCACGAAGAAATAACACGGGCTTGGCTTAAATACAGTTTCTCAGTTGCAAAAATGCGTCTCCCCACCAGCAACCCAGCAGGCTGCATGTAAAATGGCCGTGGGCATTTGAATTGCCACCCTGCAGGCCCCGGCTGTGCCCAAGGTGGAGGCTGGCCACGGGGATGCACCCACCAGGGACAGGGACAGGGCTGGCACCCCCCCCGGCATGGCCTGGTACCCGACCCTCACTCTGCTCCATGCCCAGGCAGGATGCAGACAGGCTGGCTTTTGGTTTCTTTCCCAACCACATCTTTTCTGTGTGTCAGGAGCTTTGGCACGTATCTTCTTCCACATCCCAAAGATCCCCACCCCTGTGCAGGGCAGCGGCTTTGACCACCCAGACACACCTCCACCAAGCCTCGCTCGAGAAGAAGAGGAGGAGAGCTCACGAAGGCATAAATACAGCCCCCGAGGGAGCGCAGGGCTGAATGCAGGCAAGGCCGACACATCCACCGCAGAGCATGTCCCAGGCTCCCAAGAGGAGCTGCTTTCTTGGAAAGGCAGGTTGCGAGTGGGATGACTCAGGTCAGCGGCTCTCGCTGCCAACCCAAACGCACGGCCCGGCCGCATTCCCACCCTACGGAGACGTTTCCTGGGGCCGCCCCTCTGGCTCCGGGAGCGGGAGCAGGAACATGGGAGGCAGCTGCGGGGAGCTGCACCAGCCCCACCACCCTGATTTCTGAGACAGGGGCTCCTCTCCATTCCTTAAGACCCCAGAGATACTTCACATAGCTATAGAAGCATCTGATGGGATAGCCATGGCTCGCAGGCAGAGAGGGACGGGGAGCATGCAGGACTGCCAGCCAGGAGCGTGCTCTGATGCCCACCAGCTCTTGCTGCTGACCCTACTCCTCCCGTGCACACCAGCACGAGGTCTTCTGCAAGGCCTGGGAAGGCAAAGCGTGGCTATCACCCCTATTTGCTGTCTCAGAGCACCCGGGGGCTGCTGAGCCCCTGCCACAGGGTTTATGTGCCTGGCAGTAAAAAAAAAATAGGCAAAGAGAAGGCAGCTGCTACAGCTCTATGGGCAGCGCTGAGGCACGACGGCTCTCCCAGCTCCCGGACCGGGTCCGTGCCAGGCTGGGAGGCAGCCGCAGGTGCAGGACGGCCCATGCCTTGTCCGAGGGCAACTGCCCAGCCCCAGCGAGAGCTCTGCGATCCGCGGGGAGGGACGGGTGCCAGGCAGACAAGCAATTAGCTCCAGTTCTCGGAAGTACTCTTTTAGACCCTGACTTTTCTCCTCTTGCCCAGAGACAAGTAATTGTGTGTCTCAGCAGGGCTGAGCGGCTCTTGGCAGGGAGCAATGCCCCGGGCGCTCCAGAGGCAGAAGCAGGGAGGTGGTTGGGAGAGGTCAGGACTTATTCCTAAAGCGAGGGAGCAGGGCAAAACCCTCAGCGGAGCAGGGAGAGGGACCAAGGACCACAGGGATGCTGGCTGGTCACAGGCCAGAGAGGGAGAAAGATCTTGGAGAGGTAAAAGTGAGACAAGGCTCGCCCCAAGAAGCTCGGCTAAGCAGATTGATAAAGCTGGAGGAACAACGTGCTTTTCTCTCGGCCAGGATTGAGCGTGAGCCCACAACCCCCAGGCAACTCGACCGCACTGTTGCCGGCGGGGGCAAACCAGTGCTGCCGAGCCGAGGGCTTCACCGCTGTCCTGCAAAGCCACTCACACACCCTCGTCCATCGCACACCGGGAGCAGAGGTCTCGCGGAGCAACACGGCACGCAGCAGGGCTTACCTTGCTCCAGAGCCTCCTGCAGCCGGCAGCCGCTGGCCCCCGGCGTTGCGGGCAGAGGTCTCTGCACTCGGGGCCGGTGAGAAGGGACGGAGATCTTCACAGGCCCCACGTACTCTACGTAGGTGCCGGGAAAGTCACCCTTCTGCTTGGTCCGCTCGTTGACGCCCAGGATCCACCCGATCTGATTGGGGGTCTGCTCATCCCCGTCTTTGAAGCCCAAGGCTTGCAGGGCCCCCTTGCTCACCACCAGGATGTCCCCAGGCAGCAGATCAATGTCCTCCTCGCGCTCCTTGCGGTAGGGGTAGAGCGCGCGGTACTGGAACCCATCGGTGCTGCCCATTCTCTCTGCCGCGGGGAGAAGGGCTCTGAACGGTGAGGCAGCGTGTTTCGGGTGGGAGAGGAGGGATCTCAGAGGCAGCTCTCCCCCATCAGCACTCTGAACGTCTCTGCATGAACCAGCACCTCAGGAGCCTGGTCCGGGTGCCCCGGCGCGCTTAGGTGCAGCCCCTTTTCCTTAGCTTGAAACCACGATTCAACCAAATTATGGAGCAAAGGGAGAAGGAGACAAACATAATCCAGCACTCGTGAGCGGGCATGCAGCAAAGAAACAGGAGATCAGGGTCCGCTTCACCAAAAAAGAAGCAGGTTTCTTGGAGTCCGGGGGGCAAAAGCACAGCGGGCTTCCAGCCCAGAATGGTGTGGCATGCTACGTCTCCCTTCCTAATGCCTGCGAAGAGAAGAATACCTGTCACTGCACAGCCAGGCACCCCACATCCTCCCAAGACGCCAACATTCAAACTAGGGGTTCATCTGAGCAGCTGAGAGAGGCAGGACTCGTTTCTCTCCTACCAACCAGCCGACGCTGAGCCCTGGATCCAACCAGGACATGCTAATACCAATTTACACTCCCAAAAGCAAGAGAGGAGCCAGCGGCTGCGGGCAGGAATGCTACCTCCTCTCTGCTACAGTCAGGCACCAGCTCTGCATCTTAAAGAGGCTCACTCCTGCTTCTTCAGCTTACCCTCCTCGAAGCACTTATGCAAACAAGAAGACAACAAGTGGGACAAAACAGCCTTTATGCAAGAACTTTTGCATACAGAAAAGGGTGACCCTGCAACCACCAGCTGGAGGCCCCGAATAGGAGCAAAACAAACAGATTTAACCTTTCCTTGTTAAATCGATTAAATTTCACAGTTCACCTTTACATCTCCCCATGCAATCCCCCCCCAAAGTCATTTTCTGAAGGTAGCTGCCCACAAATGTAGGTTAACCAAGCTTTCAGCGAAAGGCTTTCGAGATGCTTTGCCATTCCCACAGAGCAGCACTTCAAAGCTTTGCTCTGAGCAAAGTAAATTTTTGAACTTTTCAAAAGCAGCAACAGCATCAAGTGCGGGCACGGGTCCTTTTCACAGAGATGGAGGTGAGAGGAGTTAAAATAATCTTTAGAAGCCTTCAAGTCTACTTAGAGTTGCTAACTGCCTTTCAGCTATTCAGAGAGAAATTGAAGAATATGCTGCCTGCCCTGCCCAGAAATCCACCAAAAAGAATAAACCTGGGTTATAACATGTTGTTGAAGGGATGTATGAGCTGGGGCATTCCCACCAGCCAGGCACGTCCTCTTTTCCCATCCCCTCCCGGCTGCACGGGCCAGTTTTCCACCTCCCCCAGGCAAATCCCAGCATTCCAGTTCCCGCAGCCACGGCATGCAACCAAGGACCGGACCTACAAGGCACCGGGGCAGCCAGAAACCAGCCTTCCCAGGGACACCCTAGGCCTGCTGGAACGCTGCAGGTCCTATTAACAGCTTGAGCTGTTTTGGCCCAGAAACCACCAAACCCAGCTCAAACTCTTGAGTCTCATCTGAAAACTATTAGCGAGCAGGAAGGCGCTTCTCAGGGCTGCCGGAGCCTCTGCAGAGGGAGGCAAGGAGGCAAAGGGAGCCAGGGCACCCTTCCCAGCGGGGTCAATGCACAACCAAGCACGGCATGAAGCCAAGGCTGTTCCGACCGCTGGTTGGACTCTGCAAGAGGCACTAACGTTGGTGATCTGCAGTATTTCAAAATAACCCTTTCGGGCCAGGAACACGTTACAGTTCACATCCGCTACAAGCCCCCCTTTCCTCCTGCACGTGCTACCACCCCTGCACGCTACCCGAAAGCCTGAGATCGGTGCGAGTCCCCTGAAAGAAGCCAGCTTCACCTCTCCGCAGCCAGGCTCTCCAGCCTAGCACCACACTGCGGGCTCCTTCCCTTGACAAAGAAGAAAGGCACAAAGAGGCCATGGCACATGAAACCTGTGTGGCAGCCAGGGCCCGCGCTAGTTGCCTGAGCTTGGGCAAGCGTCCCAGCTGGCTGTCTTTGCCATGAATGAGCAGGCACTGCCCTCGGGGAGGTAAGACACTTGCGGCCAGGCTCTGGTGGGTGGGGAACAGGATTGAGCCTGATCCCGGTCACTGGAGAGCTTCTCCGGAGCTCCAGGAGCAACACCAGGTTGCAGGACTTATGGAGAGACCCTAGGGATAAGGGGTGTTTGTGGGAGAAGCAGTACATCCCAGCACAGCCGCCGTGCAAGCTCCCACCACGCCGGGATGGCAGCTGCAGGGAATTCGCAGCGGAGCCCACATTTCCCCAATCCAACTGGCCCCGGCCAGGAAAATATTACTTCATAATCCAGAGCATAAAGAGAGATTTATGACCAGGCTCACTGCCTGCCCCTCGCCCCTCTGAACACTGCCCGTCAAGGTCCGATGCAGCCGAGTCGGCAGCGCCGGGGGGCACTGTCTGATTGCCAGGGGCCCGAGCAGACACTTCTTGCTGGGAAAGGTGCCGGCAGCTCCCGCTCCTCCCGGAGCGGACAGACCCCGTAACGCACCCAGAGGCAGCAGATCCCAAACCCAGCAGGGCCGATGCTCCCCTGCAGGCACCTCCCCAGCTTCCACCCGCAGATCCCAGCCTTGACCCCAGGCGCCTCAGACAAGCCGGTGCAGCCGAAGAGGCTGGAAGGACAAAACACTCAGCCCTGGCAAACTTGTTCAGTAGCTTTTAAAAGTAGACCTGCATGGAGGGGTGGGAAGAGGAGTCGCTCCGGAGCACCGAGTCCCTCCAAAGAGCAGGTCCTGCAGCTCCCGCTCTGTCAACTCCTTCCAGCCTCCTTCCCTGCGGTGGGAACACAAAGACGCAGCTCTATGCCACCCTGCTCTCCACGTCCCAGTAGGTCACTGGGCACATGAAAAAAATACAGATGACTTAGAGCCAGCCTAGTCCTGGAGCAGCCTCACCTGCCTTCCCTGCGCTCAGCCCATGCGGGGATCGAGCGCCCGTGAACGCAGGTGAGGAGCCCCCCGGGAAACCCAAATCCGCATGGCTCGTGCCAGCACTGTCCTCTCCATGGGAAACAGTTGTTCTCCGTCCTGACACGGACCCAGCGAACGGCTTCCCAGGCTGAGCTGCGTGTGTGGGACAGCAGCCGCCGGTCAGGAAAGCTCTGCACCCCACGGAGAGCAGCTGACCGAATCGGCGTGTCTTTGGGGAGAGGGAATGCACACTTCCCAAAGCCCTTAAACAGCTCTTTGGAGGGAAGGCGAGTTGGGGAAGGCAGCGCCGAGAGCCTGGGACACGCACGAGCCTGTCGGCTGGAAGCACACCTCCGAGCCGGGGCTCTGCGTGCGCAGGAGAGAGGGAGCAGCTTGCCAAAAGATTTCAGCTGGGCCCGGCTCCAGGTTCACTCGGCTCTCGGAGAAGAACCTCGTGTGTCCGTGCTGGCGAGCACTTGCTTAGGCTGCTCTGAAAATCCCATGCATCAGACATCTAAATACCTTTGGTAAATCTATCTCAGCGCCCAGAAACAATCCCTTGATTCATTAACTGCTGTCAATACTTCCTTTGTTTAATACATCGGTTTGAAACAAAAAACACATTACAAGTCTTTTTGTGTGTGCCCAGCGCATAAATAAAAGCATCTTAATGTTTTAAATGTGGTTCCTGTGCTTTTTAACGCAGTTCCAAATGCAGTTCAAAGTGCAGCTTGACTCGAAGTGAGACTGAGCGTTACTTTCCCTCCAGTGAGGCAAAAGAACGCATAAAAATATTTAAAAGAAGAATATGCTTACAACAATCCACACAGCTCAAATCTTTCCAAGTTACATCAGATCCTTAGCGAGCAAAAAACCACCAAATCAAGTTTTGAACTGCAAAACACTACGTGTTAATGGGTTACAAACAATAAGAACAAACCTTTCTTTTAATAAAGGGAGAAAAATAGGACAATGCAACTAGGGATGGAAATAAAAATCATGCCCTATCGTGACAACTGCTGCTGCACCGAGTCTTTCTGACCTATGCAGCCAGGGCAGCTCTGCTGGCCCCGCATCCCACCGGAGCGGCAGGAGCCGGTGGTGCCGAGCATGCCACGGGTCACGCTGCGCCCACAAGCAGCTGAACCACTGAGCAGCACCGGGGCGGAGAGGGCAAGAGCTTGGCAACCCCTGGTTTATAATTTGGGACAGACAGCACAGCAATCGCCCGTGCTCCCGGGGAGCTTCCCAGGCCGGCTCCCTCCCTGGCCCTGCCGAAGAGCCTGAACGAAGACTCGCAAGGCTTGAGCCACAAGCGAGGCCGCGGCAGAGGCGGCAATGCCACGACGAGCTGCGGAGGAACGAGCCGGGCGAGCCCGCAGGGAGCTGGCGCGGGCGGGAAGCGGAGCTGGACACGTTCCACCAGCTGCCCCCGGGGAAGCGGCCAGAGGAGCAGGGAGAGCCGGAGCCGTGCCAGGGGCTCATGCTCCCAGGCTGGCGACGGCCACGGCACTACCAAGCCAGCCGGTATTTCCCTCCAAACAGCGAAAAGCGGCAGAGGAGGCGAGTTATGCCATGAGCCGTGCCCAAGCCAGGCCTGCTGTCCTGAGAGTGACCACACCGCAGCAGAGGCACGGGGCAGCCGAGGCCATTTTCACCTCTTTTCTCACCAAGAAACACTTCCCATGCAGCCGGCAACAGAGCCCAAGGAGTAGCAGCGTCCTGCCCAGGGCCACCAGCTGCCGTTTGCCAGGGATACAGAGCATTTGCTGCTCAGACTTATGTTTCATTAAATATTGTGCTTTACTCACTGAAGCCCAAGGAACTGAAGGAATATCTGAAACATTTCACTGAAAAAGTAAATGTTACGGTTAGCAGGGACCTGAGGAGCCTAACAAATCCCTGCCTTGGGATGACCGATACCTGCCTCATTTTTGAGAGACATCTGGAGGTCTCAACGACCTCCTCCTCAATGGCTGGATAGTCCAAGAGCATCTCAGGCAATCTGCAGACCTACTCCAAGTCTTCTCTTACTGTCTGGAGGCTTCTCCTGACATCAGACATTCTTGCTTCAGTTGAAGCCCATCCTGTCTCACCCACCTCAGGGACTTTCTCCTCCTCCCCGCAAGAGTCTTTTACTTGGCCGGAGACTTTTATACACCGGCACCAAGCAGAGAAGGACCAAGCACCCTATACTAGCACCATCGCTTCACTCCAGGCTCCCTTTATACCAGCCCCCAAGCAGCAAGAACACACTGCTTCCATTTTAGGAGCATTCATGGGGCTGGGTTTAGGGACTTTTTTTCAGAAATAAACCCGGGAGCTGTATTTTGGCTACTTCCCTCAAAAATTACAGTTCTAAAAAAACTGAGTACATAAAAAAAAAAAAAAATCCCACTGCTCTTGCTAACTTATCTGCTTAAAATCACAGTCCTCGGGGTATTTGGAATTTATATGACGATTTATTAGCAGCTCTGCACAGCGGCAGCAATCACATGAAGTAACCTACAAGGGGAGAAGCAACCACATTAGCAGGCTAGCATTATTTGGGTATTGGCTGAGAGAGGCAAGACCTTCCAACTTGAGAAATCCACTGCCCCTTCCTCTGTTTGCTTTTTATCTTCCATTACTCGGTTACTTTAGCTCCAAGCTGCAGCTCCAGATATTCCCAGAGGAATTAAGAGCCCTCAGTATTATAAATACTCTTTTTCATTGTAAACACACCCCAAATGCTCGGAGCGAAGCGCCGGCACTCTGACACGGCTCCAAACTGGCTCCGCAAACCGCTCTGCTCCTCGCTGCATTCCAGCTGAGCCGCGGTTTCTCTTCCAACGCAGAGCTTTTGTCCAGCGAGACCCAACTGCGGGCAGAAAGGATTTTTCTGTGTGCTTAAAACCTTGTTCTAGCGAGTTAAAAACCGAGGGTTTGGAGCAGCGATCACCTTTAGGAGAACCGAAGCCTCGCTGCGAACCGCACAGGCAGATCGAAGCACGATCTGCCCACGTCAGAGAAGAGAGTCACCAAAGAAACCAAACCATGGCTTGGACTTTCCCACATCGTGGAAGAGCCGATGACTAGAGCAGAGGCCAACCCAGCCTCGGGGACACACCAGCCCTTCGCATGTTAGGGAAGGGTGGGGGAATGGCCAGGAAAGCAGTGATTTAGGCTATATTTACTCAGCTGTCTCCATTCTCTGCTCTCACAGAGAAAGTCACAGGGCCAGTTCCCCAGTGGCTCTAAGAGCTGCTCGGGAAATAAAAGCCGCGCATTAATGGGGAGGAGAGGCGGCCATTCCTCTGCCACGCCGGGCAGGGATGCCGAAAGGCACAATACTGGTGCCACTCCAGCTCTTCGCAGCTCTCGCAGAGCTCATTTTAGACAGGTTTCCCCCCAGGTTTTATTTTCCATTGAACACGGACCCTCAGTTTGGGAGGTATGTGAACACGGGAATCTTCCTCTTCAAGGGGCTGAGAAACATCTGCAGGATCGGAAGAATCGCAGTGCACAAGCCTCACTGGAAGGAGGTGGGCTAGCCACCGTCCCAGAGCCAGGGTTTGGGGGCAACTGTGTCTACAGCCAGCAAAGCCACAGCCACCACCCCCAGGCTGGACTCCAGCACATCCAGCCGGACAGGCGCATCCCTGGGCCATCCGGCCCCAGCCTGGGGTCTGCTGGGGCAGAACCATGGTGGGAGCAAGCCCTCAGCCCAGGCTGGAGCCGTGCAGCCCTGACAGGCTGCTTTTCTCCAGCTCTGCCACCCAGAGAGGGTGCCCAGGACCCAGCACCCTGCCAAGGGGGGGTGTGTGTCCCTGCATTGGTACCACTGCAGGGAGAATGGCACAGAGGTCCCCGTGCTGGCACTGCTGGGGATGGAGATAGCCTGGGGGGGATCGGGGGGCACAGTCCTTGCACAGGGAGGGGACAGGGACAGCCCTGGCACCACGGCGAGGGACACACAGCTCTGCCCCGGCACCTCGGGGCGGGGGGGACAGGGCCAGCCCGGGGGTGGCACGGCCCGGGGGTGGCACTGCCCTGGCAGCTGGGCACCCTGCGCTGGCACCAGCGGGAGGGGGACGGGGACAGCCCCGGTGCTGCCCCCGGGGAGGGGGCAGAGGTTCGGCCCGGGGGGCTCGGCGAGGCGCTCCCACCCAGGGCCCCCGGGGCGCCTCACGCTGAGGGGCCGCGCTCACCGCGGGTCCCGGCACCGGCCCGCCCACCCGCCCGCCAGGCCCTGGGTCTGGGTCTGGGTCTGGGTCTGGGTCTGGTTCCGATCCCGGCCCCCCTCTCCCCCGGTCCCGGCCCCCCGCTCCCCCGTCCCACCTCTCCGCCGGCCCCATCCGCCGCCGCTCGGCTCCAGCCCGCTCCTGCCTCCCAGCCCGGCGGCACCCTGGGAAAGGGCCCGAACGTCGCCGGAACGGCCCGAACCCGCCCCGGAAAGACCCGACATAAGTCGGAGAGGGACGAACCTGCCCGAAGCCTCGGCGGCCCCGCCCCTTCCCCCGGCTGCCGGCCGCGATCGGGGCCACGCCTCTCGCCCGAGCCTCTCCGGAAGGAGCCGAGGGATCGCCGGCGCCAACCTCCGCTCGGCGTTGCGGGAGAGCGCGGCGGCGCCCCCTAGCGGCGGGTGGGGACCGCGGATCGAGCAGTGCACCAGGCACCGGCACGGCACCGGGCACCGGGCACCGGGCACCGGGCACCGGGCACCGGGCACCGGGACTGCACCGGGCACGGCACCGGGCATGGGGCACGGCACCAGGCACCGGGACTGCACTGGGCACGGCACCGGCCATAGGGCACGGCACCGGGCACCGGGACTGCACCGGGCACGGCACCGACCATAGGGCACGGCACCGGGCACCGGGACTGCACCGGGCACGGCACCGACCATAGGGCACGGCACCGGGCATGGGGCACGGCACCGGGCACGGGGCACTGCACCGGGCACAGCACCGGGCATGGGGCACTGCACCGTGCATTGGGACTGCACTGGGCATGGGGCACCGCACCAGGCACGGGGCACTGCACCGGGCAGCACGTTGGGCAGTGGGTGCTGTGGACACGGGGTGCTGCATTGGGCACTGGGTGCTGCACTGGACACTGTGTGGGGGACTGGGCACTGCAGTGGGCGCTGGGTACTGCAGACACTGGGTGCTGCACCGGGTACTGCAGTGGGCACTGGGTGCTGCACCGGGTACTGCAGTGGGCACTGGGTGCTGCACCAGGCACCCACAATCCAGGCCTGGGGCCGGAGCCAGGCTTAGTGCCAGGCACGCCGCTGGCAGGGCCATGTTCCCCCAGCCCTCCTCACCCAAGCTGGGGCAGCTCCGGCCCCCACCAGCCCCCATTTACCCCTCGCCATCACCGCATGCAGCGGGCGCTCCCTGCCCAGCCACGCTCCGGTGCTGGCAGCACCGAATCCACCCCCCCAGCTGCAGACACCACACCGCGGCTCATCGCAAGGAACAATTTTAATACAACATAAAACTTCCCAAAGGTAAGAACAGAGCCGGGCGCTGGGCAGGAAGACACGGTCCCCTTGGCTTTTAAGACATTTTCCATTAAAAAGATCCTTTTCCTGCTGTATCCACACCACTGGTGCATGGCCAAGTCCCCCTTCCCACTCTGCCGGTGGGGAGGGGGTGCCTAGTGTCTCCCCCAAACCCCGCTGCCTTCCTGAGACCTTAATACAGACAGTGGAGGAAGAAGCAAAGGAAACGCCGAGCAGCTCTGGCTGCTCGTTTTTGGGGGTTAAACGGCACCGGTTGAACGGCGGGAGAAGCAGGATACAGAGCCTGGCACAAACCGCACGCGCACAAAATAATCCAACACGCAGCCGAAAAATCCGCCGGCTGCTTCGGGGTAGGAAATGTGCCTGTCGGCAGTGGCACGGTGATGCCCGACAGCAGGGGCGTCAGCAAACCGGGGACGGTCCCCCCCATCGCCAGCACGGTGCTCAAAGCACCGGGGCGGCAAACCGCGGCGGGGGGAAAAGCCGGTACATGCATTATCGAATGGAAATGTTTGTATCATAGAAAACAGTAGAAATGGGGGGAAATGCCAGGCTGAGCTGTAGTTTGCTGGATAAAAAGCGACGGGGGAGAAGAGGGGGGTGAAGTTTCCAAATTACAAATGAAGAAGCAGCACAGGCGCTTGCTGGGCTGGGGATTTTAAAAAAAAAAAAAAAAAAAAAAAATTGGCTTTTTATGGATGTCCGTACGCACCGACTGACGAACACCTCGGGCTGTGGTGGCAGAAGAAATGCAAAGAGCAAAAAACGACCCTAAAAATCCCGTTAGTATTCACATCCAATTGCTGACCCCGTGGGGAGGCCTCTGCTTTTCCCACCTGGAAGGCCCGATGGAGCCGGGTGGCTCCAAAAGGCTCCGAATAAAAGAATTAAAACCTTTACATCCGCTATACGCTTATAAAATGAACCATATGCATCATCATACGATGAACCATATGCATATAAAATCACCCATATGCATCCCAGCTTGGGCTGCCAGCGTTTGGGGGATGTTGCTGTGGGTTTTGTTTTTTTTTTTTTTATTTTAAATATTACAATTATCCCTCCCTGACGGGGGTTTCTTAGGAGATTTGGGGTGTTTCCAGCTAAAACTGAAGTCAAAAAGTGGGGAAAAGCGAGTGGGTCTTTGCAAGGTTAGAAAACAGCGTGTCATCCGGCTGGGAGCTGGGAGATGCACGGAAAAGCCTGGGACCCCCCCGGGGCCGGGTGGGACCCTGCGACGGTCCTGCACTGCCCATTTAGCTTATAAAAAGTAATAAATTAATTAACGAATATTTGCATCGAGTCCTTTCTATACACAAAGGTTGGGGCCCTGCCGGGGAAACGCCACCGCCGGAAAAGCTCCCGCGTCTCTATAAAAATATGAGCATCTTTCGGGGAGTACAAAAAGCCTTCGGGGGAGGTGAAGTGCCGGGGCGCAGCCAGCCCGGCCAACGCCGACGTCCAAAATGGCTCCAGGGATGTTTATCTCACAGATAAGCCGCGCGGGATGGGTTTTTCGGGGAGGCAGTGGGATGCCACGGGGAGCCTGAACCATCCCTGGGTGTCGGCGTGGGGCTCAGGCGTGCTCAGCCCCGCTCCATTTGCTGCCCCGGGGTGCTGGGAGCTGAGCACCCGCCGGCTCCTGGCCCTGTGTCGGCAGCGCCGGCGGCACCCGCGGTGGTTGCCGGTGGCTGGTTGCTCTCTCCCCGCAGTTCCGGTGCTGCTGGGAGCCGCGGTCCCGATGCTCGCATCCATCCCGCCGTGGTGAGGAGATGCTGCCGGCCGGCTGCTCGGCGTTGCCGATGGGGTAGAAGCCCTGGCATTCCCACTCGGCTGCCGCCAGCTCCTGCTCATCGCTCTCGGAGCCCTGCACTGCGATCTGTGGGACTGGGCTGGGCTTCGGCTTCGGCTCCGTGCCGGCCGTGCCACCACACTGGAGAACAACACCCTGCCCGGCTTCTCTCTTGCTGCCGTCTTCGCTTGCCGGCACCGGCTCTGGCTCATCGAAGCTCACTTCTTGAACTGCTTCTTGCTTCTTGAAGGAGTCCCGGCGCTCGGAGAGGTTCAAGCGCCGCATGACTACCACCTCCTGGTCCCGGTCATGCCTCTCCCCAAGCCGGGAGCTGGTGGCGTGATAACCGTGCTCCCCGGCGTACGCCGGTCCTTCGCCCTCCCCGATGGCCTCCCCATCCATCGCAGGCATCTCCAGCCCCAGCTTGCGGCTGCCGGCGGTTTTCTTCTCCGCCAGGATGGTGACGATCTTCTCGGCCGACTGGACGCGTTTGAGGAGGGGGGAGCGGGGGCAGTCGGCGCTGCGGGGTCGCGAGCTCTGCCGGACGATGGTGGGGGGGACAGGGTCTTGCCCTGGAAGGAATGGGGGGTTTTGGGGTACCCGAGGAGCGGGGATGGGGAGCGTTGGGGAGAAGGCGGGCGCTGGGCGGAAGAAGGGGTGCAGGCGAGGGGCGAGGGGGGGATGCTGCTGGTGGATTTGCGCCGTCCCACTTTGTAGCGTTGCCCACCCAGTTTGGGTGCCAGCCCGTGCAGGGAGCTGGGGCGCACGTGGCCGGCGGGTGACGTTGGGGTGCTGGAGGAGGGAGAGGTGCTCTGCGGGGACACAGCATCTGCCGCACAAAGAGAAACACGTCACCGCGAGGGATGGATGGACGTATGGCATCCCCGCCATGCCCGGAGCAAGTATCGCCCCCCGCCACGGGTTGGGGTACCTGGGGGCAGGTCGGGAGCGGGGCTGCGGCAGGGTGTCGCGGGACCTGGGGACAGGCTGTGGGTGGGGGACTCCGGGAGGCTCTCGCTGGAGGACAGCGAGTGATGGAGACCGGAGGAGAAGCTGCGGCTGGTGTGCAGGACCGATGACTGCTTGGAGATCTTCTTGAAAAGGCATTTTCTCCTGGTGGGGGGGACAAAGGTGGTGGGGAAAGGAAGAGCCTCGGCTTCTCCTTAAAGCTGGTGGCCCCGAGTCTGCCGAGCCAGTGCCGGCAGGACCAGACCCCGCTGGACACCCCGGTATGGCAGAGCCAGAGCATCCTCCCCCGGTACGGCACACCCCGGGACAAATGCCATTTCATCCCGCCCTGGTTCTACCCACCTGTCCTGGCCGTCCCTTTTCCTGCTCTTCTTACTCCTCCGTGCCATCCTCGTCTTGGAGCTGTTTTTCCGAGCGGGACCGATTTTAATGGAGGTGTTCTCCAGGGCGGTGGTCCGCAGGGCCACTTTATTCCCGCTCTGAGGGGTGGAAAATGAGTCATTGCAGTCCAAGCACCGGATCCGAACCGGCTCCTGCCTCGGCTGCTGGCAGAGGCAATGCCGGGGAGCCGCTGGATTGATGCACTGGTGCCGGGTGGACAGAGCAGTGCCGGTCACCTACCTTCAGCAGCAGCTCCACGACGTCCCGGTGAACTAAACCCAGCACTGACTCGCCGTTCACATGTGTGATGAGATCGCCCGCTCTCAGCCCCGCTTCCTGCGCAGGGCTCCCCTCTTCCACGCTCTGCAATCAAAAGACCAAGGTTTTATTCAGCTACAAACCTACGTTTCCTCCTGGGGTTTTCCCATCGGGAAACGTGGTATCCAGCACTGCCAGTGCCTCCCCGTGCAGAGCCCAGGCCACGTACCCAGACCATATGGTGGACAGTATAGACGTCGCTGTCCCCCATGTAGACGCGGATGGCTCGCAGGGTGAAGCCGTACTTCTTGCCGGAGCTGTGGATGATGATGGGGGGCCGCAGGCTGGCGATGGCGAGGGATGAGTCTCGGCTTGGGGAGGAGTCACGGGAAGAGGGGTTGGATGAGAGGGAGTGGGGGAGATGGGGCTCATCAGGGCGCCGCTGCCGAAGTCGTCTGCAAGCAGGAGAAACCGGCTCAGCCCCGGAAAACCACATGGCAACCGCCATCCGGCAGGATAAACCGCGCAGCACATGGACCTGATGTGATGATGAGGGACAGGGCTGAGACGGAGGCGGATTTGGGGACGCGGCTGCCCGGCGAGGATCTCTGCCTGTCCGGCACGTCCTTCTGGCTGCTAAGCCGACGGCTCCCGCCCGGCTCCAGGCCCCGGGGAGTCGAGTTTTTGGTGCCGGTGCTGTTGCTCCGGAGGCGGATGCGGTTCAGGCTGACGAGATCAGCTGAGGGGAGGAGGGAGAGTTTGGAGACGTGGCGAAGCCACCTCATGCCGCATGGGACCCCGGCTGGCCCCGGAGCATCCTCCACCAGCACCCACAGCCTACATACCGGATAGCGCCGATGGCTTCACCGTGCTGCCGGTCCCTGCGTCGAGATCTCCCAGCACAAACTTGGGTCTCTCTGGCTTGGAGGATGCCACGCAAGGGCTTTCGTCCTCCGAGGAGAAGGCAAACTTGGGCATGGTGTCCAGGCTGTAGGTGCTGGGCAGCGCGGCGGGGCTGCGGCTTCGCTCATGCCGGGAGGTGTACGGCGTGGAGCTGCAGGATGTCCAGGAGCGGAGCCTGCACGGGGAGAGCAGGAGGGCTCGGGACAACCACAAATGGGCGAGGGGGACAGCACTGAGCTGCTGCAGCACCCCCAGACACATCCCACCGATGCCTCTGCAAACCCTCGGTGCTGGCACAAAGCCTCGGTGCTGGCACAAACCCTCAGTGCCAGCACAAACCCACATCAGCATTGCATCCCCCATTGCAGCACGCACCGGGGCTCTGTGCCCGCCAGCCGGCTCCTGTCCTCGTCTCCTGAGTGCCTGTCCCATCGCTCCTCTTTGTCCTCGCCGTGACTCCGGTCGGAGGACGAGAGGCTGAGGTTGGAGTTAACCGCCAGGAATTCGGAGCTGCTGTACACCTGAGGAGGAGACAAGCTGTCAGCAAGGAATTCGGGAATCCCCAGGCACTCCGGCGTCAGCCAGGACACCAATGCTCGGCACGACCGTGCCAGCCGCAGCGCCCATCGTTTCGGATGCCGGAGGAGGGATTGGAGCACCTTGCTGAAGCGATGGGAGCAGGAGGAGAACTGCCCGATCTCCACGGACGATTCCTCGTCGTTGGTTTCTTCATCCTCCGAATCCAAGTGGCGGTACCTCTCAGAGCGAGCTGAAAGCACGAGCCAGAGCAGGCAGGGCTGGCACCCTGCCTGCAACACACCGTGTCCTGCCTGCCCGCGGCACCCCGGTGGGACCTGCACCCGTGGGGAGCTGTATTACGGCTGACAGCCCCGTCCCAAATCCCAGGAGAGTTTTGGGGTGAGAAAGTAAGGGGTTTGGTAAGGCTGAGCAGCCTGGAAACAGGATTGCATCTGTTTTGTGACTTCGGTTGTAAAGCGACCAACTTCGCCCAGGAGATTTCCATCTCCCGTGGGAGCATCCGACCTGCAGCTGGGATAACGGATTGGCGGGGGGTGGGGGTGGGGAAGGGGATGGATTTGGCCTCACTGTCGAAGTAGCTGGTGTCATCCTCCGACTCCAGCTGGGGGATGAACTCAGCCTTCTGCCGCAGCAACCCGTTCCAGTCCAGGTGGAGGAAGAAGGAATGGTGCTTCACCTCGTGCGCACCCCCTGCCAGGCAGAGAAACCTGCGTCAGGGGGACGGGGCAGGATCCGGGATGCTCCCGCTGCCGGCCCCAAACGGCACGGTCTCTCCTCCAATGCAGAGCAAATGGCTTAAAACAGGATGGTCTGGAGCCCTGCGCTGCCTTCCCGGGGTGAACCCCGAGCGGGGAACCTCCTCCAAGCATCCTCAACGCGGCAGGACACGCTTTGGTTTCAGAAAATGGCTTGACGTGAATTAGGGTTCCAGGTAACCCCCCGAGCGCTGCGCCGGGGCTGCCATGCGTACCGGTGCCCAAGCGCTCGAGGGGACACTGTCTCAGCAACCGCGTGATCAGGTCCTGGGCGTCCGCGGGAAGAGCCTCATCCCCTTCTGGCCACATAATTTCATCTGCAAGGAAAAAGGAAAAGGAGTTTGGAGGGGCTGGAAGAATTTGGACACGACGGGGGCTGTGACAATGCGAGGTTGCAGGAGAAGTCGCTTCTGGGCAAGAAGAGAGTCCCCCAGGAGCCGCAGCAGATGAAAGCATCCTCCCAAACTGGGAAATCAAAGCTTGAGGAGCCTCCTCACCATTCAGTCAAGCATGAAATGAAGGAATGAAGCTCTCCACGTGCTAAGGACGAGCCATGACTGCTGCGAAGAGCAAACTGAGGAGCAAAGTTGCCACCGACACTCACCGCTGATGACCTGCCCGAAGAGCTCCTCGGGGGTGTCTCCGAAGAAGGGGACACAGCCCACCAGGAACTCGTAGAGGATGATGCCCATGGCCCACCAGTCGACGGGCTTCCCGTAGCCTTGTATGAGGATGACTTCTGGGGCGATGTACTCTGGAGTGCCACACACCTGCGTGGGAAGCAGTGGCTGACACCTCTGCAATGACCTTTGCAACAAGTCCTGAGGCTATCCTGGTCCCCAGTGACAGCAGACTGGCCAAGCAGAGCAGGACCTCGTACCTGCTTGTCCATGAACTCCCGAGTGTCCTTCTCCATATGACCTTCGTAGAGGTTCGTGGTCATGTTCATCAAGCCGATCTTTGACAGACCGAAGTCCGTCAGCTTTATGTGGCCCATAGAGGTGATGAGCAAACTGCAAGAGAAGACAGACGCCCCACAACGATGCTGTTTGCTTCTGGGGAGATCTGAGCAGGACCAGCTGGACCCCAGGACCTCTGATCCTGGTGCAACGGCACAGGACCAGGTCTTTGGGCACCAAAACCCATGACCTCATTCTGCCTTATCCTCTTGGCTTGGATCAGTCCCTTTCCCTTCCCCATCTAAACCCAAACCCATCCTTGCTCAGACCTGACCCACGTCCTCACTTGTCGGGTTTGAGGTCCCGGTGGACGATGCCGTAGTTGTGGAGATACTCCAGCGCGAGAACGGTCTCAGCAAAGTACATCTTCGCCATGTCGACAGGCAGCGGGCCCATGTTCTTCAGCAACGTGGCACAATCCCCCCCTGTGGGGACATGGGTCCTCCTGAGCACGGGGGGCTCAGAGAAGGCAGGGAGGTCAGCGGGCAGGGCTACGCTGCCTCTCCTGCCGAGCAGGCTCCCAGCCAGACCCTCCCATCCCTCCTTGGAGCAGCATTGATCCCCAGGCATGGGGCGCAAACGCTCTCCTAGGTGAGCATGGCCACCACCTTCACCAAGGCAAGACTCAGGATCACAAAAGCATCTCCTCGTGCTTCCCTCTGCTACCCAGAGCAAAGCAGGGCAGAAGATGTCTGGGTGGTGTCCTCGATGCTCAGACATTGATATCCTCCCCTCCTCACTGCACCATCCAGTCCCGAATCCCGTTCTCACCTTCCACGTACTCCATCACCATGCAGAGGTGTCGCTTCGTCTCGAAGGAGCAGAACATGCTGACCACGAAGGGGTTCTCCGCGAAGGTGAGGATGTCCCTCTCCACGAACACCTGCTGGATCTGGTTCCTCAGGATGAGGTTCTGCTTGTTGATTTTCTTCAAGGCGAAGCGCTGCCGCGTCTCCCTGTGCCTCACCAGGTACACGGCCCTAGGAGACAGCGAAACGGCTGGACCTCAAAACACGTCCTCCAACCACCGGGACCAACCACGCAGCACCGCGGGGCTCAGATGGGGAGGACGTTGGAGACGTTTACAGATGGAGACAAGTGTTAGGAACTTCCCAACTCACCCGTAAGCCCCGTTGCTGATCAGCTTGATGGTCTCAAAGTCCCCCTCACAGGGCTTCCTCCGAGGAGTGGTGGCCGAAGGCTGGCTCTGAAGAAGACACAGGTTTTTAACGTTTCCCGGCGTGCCGGCACTCTGAGTGCAGGCAGGAATTCACTGAGCACCATCACGTATCACCTCCGAGTGCTCCTCGCTGCCAGAGGACATCCCTCCCTGAGCCCCCTCCAGCCACAAACCCCAAACCAGAAGACCAAGATGCTCTGCAGATCAAGAACCCACTCTGAGCTCTGTCCACTCAAGAAGCCAGTTGAGGGACTGTGAGATATTACACCTGAATACGAGTCACCCTTGGGGACAACCCAAATAAACGTCTCCCAGCCTAAGATAGCAGAGGAGCTGCTGCAAGGAGCTTCAGTGTGGGGTGAGGCAGGACAAAGCTGGAGGCAGCAGGCAGGACACACAGGTAGGACCGTGCTCACCTCACAGGCGTCATCGTTCTCCGGCGTGATGGTGTTCCCGCTGTCGAAGTGATCCAGCTGGACCATTTCTGCAGAAGACAGGGATGGTTTTCACCTTCTTCATGCTCAACCCCCACCAAAATAACCCCCCACCAACCACTCTCCCTCCAAACTCGGAGATCCCGCAGGGATTTCGCCACACGCTTTGCTCGAGCTATCATATGGAGAAATTCAGGTCATAGCGTTAAGAGGTTCAACATGAGGTTAAACATTTATATAATTCTCTTTTTTCCATAGTCATTCCCGTGTTCTTTGGGGATTATGGTTCCCCCCCCAAGGCTGTGGCTTCCTACGGATTAAGCGTTCTTGAGCTTAATCTGCTTTGCTGAACGTGTTGGGAGCAATAACGAGGGATGTGGGGCTGGCCAGGGGACTTGGACACCGTCCTGGTCCTGCTGTGACCCACCCCATGACACCAGCTCAGCCCTGCCAGTCCCCCTGCCAACTCCCAGTGCTTGTTCACGCTCGCCAGTGGCCAAACTGGGAGTCCACATCCCACTGCAGACCTCAGGGCCACCAACCCAAGCGGTTCCCTACCCTCCAGTGGGTCCTTGACGAGCCCCAGTTGGCTGATGATGTATCGGGGAATATCGGTCTTTATTCCCTGGCCAACTTTGGCGTGTCCTTCTGCAGCTTCCAGGAGATGGTAAAACTCCTCCGGGTCAAACTCCTGGATGGGGAAAACCAAGCACAGTTGAGGAGCGAGACTTTGCAAAGTTAAACCTTTCCTCTAAGCCTTGCAGGTGACACCTGTAATTGGGGACAGGCTCTGGATGCTTGCAGGAGAAAGCTAAACACTCTGCTCCTCTTTCTAGCATCGTTCCCCCATCGTTCCCCGTGTAAAGGGTTGATGGAAAAAAAAGGTAGCCCCATGAGTTGGCCTTGGAGGGGAAACCAAGGAGAGCACACCAGCAGCACTCTTCGTCACGGCTCCTCCTTCCAGCTGCAGGAACCACAGCACAAAGGCAAGTGCTTTAGAAATTCAGCGCAACAGCTAAAAAAACAAACCTGAAAATGGATGAGAAAGCTTGCTAAGAAGTTCACATCCCACTACTCCACTAGGAAAAACCAGCTTCTCCTCTCCAAGGAATGGCTTTAATGCTAGGAACGGTCTTAGCTCCTTGCTGCAGCCTGGCCAGGATGGTGAGGAGCAGCGGTTCCCGTGGTGGACCAGGCAAGGTGGTGAGAAGATGCTTTGTCTTTCACGGTCGGCGCCCGCCCGGAGAGGAGGCTTTGCCTCCTCTCCGGGCGGGCGCCGACCGTGAAAGACAAGACACATCGGGAGCTGCCATGTCTTACCAGGCACTCCAGAAGGCGAGCAGGACGGGAGATGATGATCAGCAGCTTCCTCACCAGTTGGTCGATGAACTTCACCTCCTCGCTCTCCGAACGCTCCTGAGCCTGCCGGAGAGGAGACAGAAGCCAGGCATCTATTGGTGGCCTCAGGAGATGGCATCGGGCAGGGAACTGCCCCGTACTCACATCTCGGAGCATCTTCTCGAGTTTCTCTTGCAGCTCCATGAAGTAGCGGGAGGTGATGAGAGCTCCCTGGGACTTTGCCAGGCAGTCACGGGCCAGCTCGATGATTTGATGGTGGATGAAGCCCAGCACCCCGTCTGCCAGGGGCAGAGTGCTGCTCGGAGAGAAGTTTGTGATGGTGTCCTGCAGACGCTCTTCCATTTGGGCCGTAGCCTGCAAGGCAGAATAGATGGTCATGCCCGGGAACACGCATCCCCATGCCATGCATTGGGTTTGGCCAGTCAGGATCTCATGCCACCACCTCCTACATTGGTTTTGGCCAGCCAGGATCTCACGCTACCACCTCCCACAGCTCCAATATCCACGTGCACATCCTGGCCCCACCTGGGACCCAGCTTCCAGCAGGCTGGAAAAGCTCCACCAAAGTCTCCAGAGACCTCTGCCTGCATGTGTGATGATGCAGACCCACAGGTCCATGCCTCCCCGGTTCATGACCACGTCTTCCGTGTCCTCCAACACCCCCTGGTATATCTACCCATGCATTCTACATTCCAGCACAGAGAAGAGGTTGTTCTGGAGAAGATGCTGTCAGGATGCTGCGGAGGCACTAACATGCTCGTCCTCCCCAGTCCTGGCAGATACCTTGGGGAACCGCTCCTTGTAGACATGGTTCATCATCACAACCTCGTTATCAAACGTTCCACTCGTCCGTCCAGGGCTGCGGAGGGAGGAAACCAGTTGTGTTACAAGGTCCAAGTGATTTACATCTATGCAAATAGCTACTACCCCTGGAGAGCAATTTGTTCCCTCCTCCTAACTCCCGATCCCAAGCGGTTAAAGCTCATCCGAGCGGAGCCATCAGCCTTGGCCCAGCACTTCCAGCAGCATCCCTCCCACCATGCATGGATCTGGAGGTCCCTGGGACCTGGTCCAGGGAAGGTTAACCTCCCGCAAACGCAGGTCTCCAAACTCAAGTGACTTGAAAATCCAGAGCTGAGAGGCTGGTGCATCAGTCAACTTGGCTTTGAAGAGCGAGTTCATCCATTCCTTCCTCTGGATCCCACAATTTCTTGTCATCGTTGCCCTTTTTGCAGCTCACCAGCAAAAAAACCCAACCAACGCCCGTGGTGGACGCAGGGATCTTCATTAAACAAGGCTTCTCTCTTACCCTCACCCAACATTGCCTCTCTCAGGCCCCTGCCTGGTGATCTCATTATGCAAAGCAAGTCGCAGGAGCAGCCAGCAACTCATTAGCCACTATATAATAAATGCAGCGATTAAAACCAGACCCAAGCCGCTCGCTGCCAGCCCCAGCTCAGCCTTTGCCGTGCCGTGCCGACCGCAGAGCTGGCATCTCCTCGGTGAAAACTTTGCCACCTACAAAACCCTGTCAGATAATTAATCTGATTTTAATGAAATTTCAGCCGGCAACACGCAGGGCTATGGCTCTGCCTCCGGTGCAAAGAGGGTTGGGAGCTTTTTCAGTGGGAAAAGAGGATTTAACCAAAACATCCCCTGTAAAAAGCACAAGCTCCTGGTGCTGGACAAGCAGAAACGTGACCGGCTCCTTGCGTGGGACACGGTCTCGGAGCAGCAATGCGGAGCTCGGCAGGTCCGCAGGGTCAGCTTGCACGATACTACGGCCACCGGCTTGATGCTCTCTCCAAATTTTCCTCTCTCCAGCCCGCAAATGCTCGTCCACCTGCGGTCCTTGTTTTTTGCAGAGGCAAAGGCCAGGCTGACGCTCAGCCCCAGCAAACACAGGGGATGCTTCCTGACCCAAGCTCAGAAACAGGATTTTTAACAGGATTTTTTCATGGCAGGTCAGGCTGGTGACCTCCCAGCCTTGCCCCGGCGCAGTGCCATGCCCTGCAAGGACAGCCACCGCTTGGGCTTCTGCTCGGCGGTCCCCTCCTCTCCACCGAAACCTGAGACAACTCAGCAAGAGGCTGCAAAAACAACCGATTTTGAACAAATGCCACTTTCTTGAGCTTCAGCCCCAGGGAATCTCACTCTCAGGTGTCGTCTGCTGCCAGGAGAGCAATGCCACATCCCAACAGCCGAGAAGATGCTGAGAACCAGACCCTAATGCCCAAAATCACGGAGCTTACGATCATAGACTCATACTTTGGGTTGGAAGGGACCTTTAAAGGTCATCTAGTCCAACCGTCCTGCAATGAGCAAGGACATCTTCAACTACATCAGGTTGCTCAGAGCCCCGTCCAACCTGACCTTGAATATTTCCAGGGATGGGGCATCTACAACCTCAAGCCATAGCTTCTCCACTTCCCTGCAAGGGGAAAACCCATATCGAGGTCAACACCTTGGGACGGGCTTAGCAGGACCAGGACATCCCAGGAACAGCTCACGAGAGGGCAGAGGATGCACTGGATGTGCCGGCACCCGGTGCATCGTCCCGGCAGCACCGTAGGTGCTCCCCATAGTGGGTGCCGTACCTGAGGCTCCTGGATCGTGGGCGCAGGCAGGGCGAGTGCCGCCCCTCCTCGTCCGTGACGCTCTCCGTACTGCGGAAATGCTTAGAAAGGAAATGCAGCTCGTCGGGGGTGGGCTGGTACGGCAGCTGGTGCAGGCGCTCCTGGGAGGACGAAGACGACTGGAAAGAAAGAGAGATGCAGGGGATCGGGAGACGGATCCATGCTTCCCGGCAGCGGGATGGAAACCAGCAAGCTGCGAGGAAAATATTCCTCGGAGCCTCTTAGGAGGCTGGAAATACTGATGGGCAGTATGCTCTGTGCTCGGTAACGTGAAATACGGACGGCAAGGCCAGCCCGGGGAGGTCTGCGCTGCCCATTCCCACCCCAAACTCCCCCCGCTCTCCCACTCAATCCAGCTCCGCTGAGCCCCATCCCTTGTACCCGCAGCATCCCGGGCGGCTCCTGCCCGGCCATTCCCCTGCGCGGTCGGGATGTGCCCTGTGCACGCTCGACCCGTGACACGCAGGGATGCCGTAACGCCCAGGGGTGCTGTAAGCCATTTGCCGGGCTCTACGGCTTTCTTAAAAGCACATTTGGAAAGCACGATGCAGCTAAAGCACATGGTCCTCTACGAACGGAGGGGCTGCCTAGGAACCGATGCCGCGGGGCGCAGGAGGCATTTCACCAAAAACCAAGGGGTTCGGGTTCTTCTCGCCTGCTGCCATGAGAAAGCAAACATTACCGAGACAGTGGAGCTGGGGGTGTTGGTCCCATAGCCAGAGGAGGGTAGCGAAGCCAGTGACCACCTTCTGCCATCAGCCCTGCAAGCGCAAACGTGCCGATCACATACAGGAAAATAAACAACATCTAAATGCAAATAAATAATGTCAGAGTGATAAGGATGGGGAAGAGGATGCAGGTTTGGCTTGAATAATAAAGCCCTGAAACCTCTTTTCAGAATGGACTGAAATTGGGTCAAATAAGAGGGTTTTGCAGGTGAGGGGGGCTGTTCTGCAACCCCGGCGTGCAGGCGTCCATGGGGACAGTGACAGCGAGCAGGGTCCCCGCAAAGGGACAGCGCTGGGGCTCGGTCGGGTGGCGAATCCGTTTCAGACAGGGAAAAAAAAACAACCGCGAGAATCTGATTTTTAATTAGAGCAAAATTCAGCCTTCTGGGACTTTCTTCTGTGAGAAATCAGGATTCCTAAAGACCCGTCCTGAGACAACAGGCGCCGCGGAGCAGAGCCCGGTTATAAACAGGAAGGCAACCGCTCATACGTAGGCGAACGCTTCCTCTTGGAGACGTTTCTAATGGACGGGGCAACGTCCATGTCAAGATGAGGCCCTTCACCTTCCGCCGCCGTTTCCCGTGCGGGGTCAAGGACGGCAGGAGCTGGCAGGGTGCCGGATCCGGTACCGGCACTACCGCGTGCTCTCGCTGCCGGCAGGCTTGCAAACCCCCCGGCCCCGCAGTTTGGCTTTTCACTCTGTTACAAGTGTGACAACCATCCGTAAGCCTCCAGCTTTTTTCCATGTGACGATCGATGGGTTAAAATCAGCCGTCCGCCCCCATGTGTGCAATTAATTAATTAGTTAAACAGGATTTTGGCGTCTGCGTCTTGAGCAGCGCGAGCTGGGGAGGGGATGCAGCAAGATCTGCCTCTGCGGGGACCCGGCCAAGCATCTGTCCCCGGACATCTGCTGAGCATCCGTCGGGAGCGCTCAGAGCGGGTCCGAGCTGGGGCTGAGCTCGTGGCCGGGGACAGTGTGATGGGAACAGGGATATTTCTGCTCCCGGAGCTACAGGGAGCCTGGTCCCAGAGCAAAATCTCCCACCCAGGGATGCACACAAAGAAGGTCCGTGCCGATGCGGAGCAGACACCTCCCCGGAACGCGGCCCCAGCCCGTCCCCGGTACTTGCCTGTCAGTCCGAGGAGCATGGCTGGGGTGGTGGGAGGCACCGGTCACGGCAGAGTGAACAACGCCAGCCCAAAAATCAGGGAGAAAAAAAGCAAAAAAAAAAAAAAAATCGAAACAAATCACTTGAGGTCAACAGAACAGTCCCAGCTGGCGAATTATAATTATTAGTGAATATTAATGGTCTGGGAGGGGGCCAGGGGCTCACCTGCGAGCGAAGGGGAAGTTGATGGAGGTGCTGGCAGAGAAGTTGCGTGGGCTGTCCAAGGGGCTGCTCCCAGCTGCGGGGAGAAAGGGCGAAAAGTCACCCCGATACCCGCCCCGGCACGATGCCCGGGGTGCCGCAGGCTGCTCCTTCAGGGGAAAGAGGGGGTAAATCGCTTCCCAAGCTATTCCCTCCTGGAAAAGGCACCCACGGCCAGGAGCCAGCCCGCTCCTGCTAACAAGGTGCTGCAGAAGCCGAAGGGTCCCCCACCACCCCTCCGAAATACTCAGGTAATTTTGGGAGATGCTCAGCCCGTCTCCCTGGGACATCCCTTACCTGTTGGCACGGAGAGCGGGGAGAGAGGCCGCGAGAGGGTCGGAGAGGGGGTGCCCACCACTAAGCTCTTCCTATTGCTGCTTCGGCAGCTAGGGAAGAAAAAGAAGGAATTAATTTGGGGAAGCAAAGGACGGGCAGGGCTGGACAGGCTCGGGCACGTACGAGTCCGCTTGTACGTGATGCCCTGTGCCACGGGACATGGCTGCCATCACCCCATCGATTACGGAACTCCCGCCGCAGGGAAGATCCGTCCCCAGTTCAACGCTGCCGGAGACAGGCCAACGGGGTTATTTTTAATGACGAACCCTCTTGTTAAGGTCCCACTTCTGGTTTTGGCTCGCTGGGGAGGGCAGAGGCAGGCGGCCCCTTGGGCAACGGGAATAGAAAAAGGGATGTAAAAAGGAGGAAGCGATGGAAATGCCAAGCGGCCCCAACCCGACCTGCTCCATCGCATGGAAAATGCCCCCCGGTTCTTGTAAACCTCCCTACACTTGGTGGTCCCCAGGTCACAGCGGGGAGGACAGTTGGTCCCCGACCCCCTGAGACTTTGCGGTGTCACTGGGCATTTGCGATGCCCCGGCAGAGGTCCGGCTTGGCCGTGCTCCCGTAGGCAGTGGGAGGAAGCCACGTGCGCCGGCGCCGGGTGAAAAGCAGCACCACGTGCAGGTCCACGCTGACGGCGACGGCACCTCGACACCCCGAACACCCCGAACCTCCCATCCTGGTACCACATCCCGGCATCCCGCAGAGCTCCTCCGAAACAACCGAACGGCCACGTCCGCAAGCACCGGGTCTCCATATCACCGTCTCCGTTCCCACCCTCCCAGCTCACAAGATTTCAATCCTTCTTGCAGGAATTTCCTTTTTCCTTTCCTTTCAGCTCTCCTCCAAGCCCCGAGCCCAAGGCTTGCCTTGCAAGTGTGGGCCAGCCTTGAAAAGCCCACCTGCCCGCAGGGATGCTGCAGCCCCGCTCCCGCCGTATACAGCCCATTTCAACCCCATTTAAAATACGATCAGCTCGTTTAAGTTCCCTTTCACTCTGCCGAGAGGGAACTGCAGATATCCACAGCACAGAGCAGAAGCTCAAGTACGAGGACAACCTTCCCCTTCCTCTATCTGCGCTTCCTCGGGTTGCAAATTCTGCAAAGGCGATGCTGAATTTCCTCGCCAGGCTGGGAACGGGAATCCACATGGATGCCACTAGTTAAAGGACATCATTTAACATCACGCCGTGGCCAGATACACCCGTAAAATCGAGAGGATGAAGCCGGAGTGAAGGGATTCTCCCTGGATCCCAAAACCAGAAGCGAACGGCAGATGCGGTATCCGGGGTGCAAAGGATGGTGTTTCGCAACACGCCGTCCCTCCAGGCGGATGTACACGGCACCGATGCACAGCCAACGCCAGCCACGCGTGGTCGGAGCTCCGCACGCGTGGTCAGAGCTCCGCACACGACGCCCGGCACCCTGTCACCTCCCGCTGCCATCTCCCCCGCTGCGGGGCTCCTCCTGCTCCCACCCTAAAACTGGGAGCCACAACTCTTCTGCTCGAGACTGAAGGTCTCGGCCAAGCCTGCAACCAGGGAGGCTGCTTGGGGCCCCCCCAAAACCCTCCCCTGCCAGCTGCACCCTCCCTGCACCCAGGATGAGGGGTCCTTGGGTGCCCACCTGGGACACCCCCCCCCCCGACTGCCCAGGGCTCACCCGGAGCTGCAGCGGCTTCAGAGGGCTCGGAGCCTCCTGCTCAGCGCAGGAGCTGAGCCGTGATGCCCGGGGGGAGGCAGAAACCTTCCCCCCCCCGCCAAACCATTCACCCCTTCCCGTCCCTGCCTGGCCCCTCCATTTGCTTTTCTTGCTTAAACACAGGTTTGAACCCCAATTGCAGCACCCACAGCTGCAAACTCACAGCCCAGCACCCACCCCCGGAGCAAGAGCAAACCACAGCCTCTTGCCACCGTCGGCTCTGCGTGCCGGATGGGAAACCGAGGCACTGCAAGCAAACCCGCTCTGCCACCGAAGCGGCACAAGCAGAGGTTTATTAACCAGGAGGGCTGCAGAGAGCAGCCAGCTTTGGCGTTGCTTCACCATTCGGTCCTGCCGCGGGGACCGGGGTGCATGTGCATCTGTGTCTTGCAGGGGGGGGGACATCCCAGGGGACGAGGGGCTCTCTCCTGCTTGCTCGGTTTCACTTTGGAAGTGAAAACAAATCTTTAACGAAGCAAGTTCCAGTAATGGTGACACAGAGGGAGGCCGACGTTTCCTGTTTCCGCGCGCTCCACCCTCGGCTCCGCAACCATCTTGCGCCACTTTAACCCCCCTTTGCCTGATGCATCATCTACAGCTGGTTCCCATCCTTCACGGCACGGAAACCTCGGGCTAGAAACAAGCCTCGGGGTAGAGACGAGCTGCCAAGCCCTGAAGGCAGGAGCTAGGGCTGCTGCCTTCTCTGCCTCCATCACCTAATTGCACATTTGGTACCAAAAATGGAGTGGAAAATCGCCGTCAGCATCTCCCGCCCTGCTCATGCTGAGGTTGCCTCGGCCTCGGTGCCTGCCGTTGCCGGCCAGCGCTTATTTCAAAGGATGCGGAAAGTGTGTGACAGTCGGTGTGACCCCGAAGCCTGGAGCAAAATAATGTGTCACCCATCCCGAGGCTGCCTGCGAGGAGGAACTGGCACCTCCCACTGCCTGCCGGCACCCACACCAGCACCCAGCCTCGGCACGGCATGGCCGGGATGCCCGAGTGAGCAAAATTCGGCAGCTTCCCGCAGGCTGCCTCCTCGGAGCTGCGGGAAGGGCAGGATCTGGCCGCGCAGCACAACACTGATGTCTCTAACCAGCAAACGGCTCTGCCGGGATCCGGGCGAGTGGCGTTGGGCGGCAAGGAGTCAGCACCGTGCAATACCGAGAGTCACGCTAAACCACCCGGCCGTAGGCAGGGCCATCACTGGGAAATGCACGGAGCCACTGCAGCATCCCGCTCCTCTCCCGCAGGATCCGACCCCTAAAACTTCCCAGGATGGCAGAGCATCGCGTGTCAGATGCCCGCCCGGTGCCGGGCACCGCCGGCGAGTGAATACCAGGCAGAAAGCCAGCGGTTTGGGGCAAAGCGGGTGCAGGGTGGTGGGAGCAGCGCGGCTGCGAGGGCAGGGTCAGGCCGATAAGGGAGCGGGCGCAGTCTCAAAGGGCAAGCAGGCGGCTCCACTCCCGGCTGCATGATTCAGAGCACGAGTCGGCGCTCCCGGCTCCCTTCCTCACATGGCTGCGGACAAAAATGTCCCTCCATATCCCCCAAACGGGTGCACGGTGCTCACGCGCCTGGGGATTTGGGGAAGTGCCATGGATCACCACGTCCTGGAAAAATCGGTTTCCAGTGGGATAAGTTTGTGTTCAACGCCAAAACCCGCCAAAGCAAGCAGCTGCATCCCAAGTTTCTCCACGACATTTCTCCATGACTTGTGACGGCGCCGAACTCGGCTGCCTCCAGGGATGGAGGCTGGGATGGGGGAGGCTGGGGTGGGGGAGGCTGGGGACCGGGGTCTGGATGGTAAAATGCAACAGGCTGCCTGGCACGGGCCATGCACAACCCCGCCACATCTTCACAACCCCACCAGGCACCCGGCATCGCTCTGCGGAGCCGCTCCGGCCCCTCGTCCCACCCCAGCCGAAAGCCTGGCGCTGCAGATGCTTTTATTAACCCACCCCGGAGCACTGAGCAACGCGCCGGGCACCTCCCAAGAGCAAAATCCCAAATCCTTGCAGGGAATCGCAGGGGTAACGAGTTGGGTATAGACTTATTTATTTCTTTCTTTGCAGTGCAAGAAAACAGCCTAAAGAAACTGCCCCGCACCCTGGGATGCATCCCTGCACGTCCCCGCGCCGCAGTTTCCCATTTGTGGGTAGGAAATGGTACCTGTTACGTCTGCCAGCACGTTTTTCTGCAGTGTGCGAGGTGTGAACAGCCACAGGCAGCATCCACGGAGAAGAAGAGCCCCGTCAGCCGTCAAACGACTGGCTGTCCTGCCCTACGCCAGCCATCTCAGCATCCCCCCGTGGGAAATTAGGATCCCTCAGACCTCTTAATCCCACTAAATAACATCATATGCTTTCTGCCCACTGTAAAATAGGCCAGACCGGTTCTCACTGTGGATTCTAGGAATACTGATGAAAGAAGAGCAAATCCTCTGCCCTTCATGAGAATTACAGCCTCATCATGCTTAGCTGGAGACAGATGACTGCCTAGATCATCTCTCCAATTACACATCTCTCCCAGGGCCGCCCCGGCTTGGCCACTCCAGGTTGGAAAACCCCATCCAACGCCTTTTCTTATTTATTAAGGGTCGCCCTCGCCCATCCTCACATGCCAGCAGCAGTAATTCCCACAGCCCAGGTGAAGCAGGCACCTTCCTGGGATGGGATCAGTACTGGATGGATTCATTTGCTAAGCAACCGTGTCGCTTTGTGCCAGCCCACGGTAATATTAAAAGACATTCACAATGGGAATATCTCCCCTCTGCCTCCGCACTGTCTTAAACACCTTTTTTATGTAAAGCCGTGGAAGGGTTTTATGCCTGGGTTGGCTACAGCACCCCAAATCTGCTGGATGGAGGTGCCAGCCTCCACCACCCGCACCCGGGGGGCTCAGTGGGTGCTCACTGCACCTCTCCCAGGGCCGGCAGCGCTGCCTGTCCCCCTCCTCAGGGACACGTCCCACCTACCTGCCTGGGTCAAGCCTGGCGTTGCAGCTGGAGACCTGGGGACCTAGCACCCCATTTATGCAGCAGCCCCCGACACTGTTCCAGTCCCACTGCCGAAGGGGGTGTGAGCCCTTTGCCCCCCGCTTTGCCCCCCCTGCAGCCCTGCCCATGGCTGGCTGCAAGGGACTGGCCCCTTCCCACCCCCCGGGCACCCTGGGGACCCTCACCCTGGCATGGGACACGTCCCCTCAGTGCGGTGCCCACCTCGGCGCAGGGGCTCACAGGGGTATTTCCCCCCTCGTGCATGCAAGACCGACCCCCCTCCCGACATGCACCCCGCTGCAAAGAGCCCCAACCCACACCCCCCCCCCCTCGGGACTGGTGCACAGCACCCCAAAATGGGCATCCCCTAGTGCTCTGGGACCCTAAACTCTGCACCCCCCGTGGCACTGGGCTCCCAACCAACACACCCTCTGACGCACAGCCCACCCCACCCGGCAACATCGGGGCTCTGAGGATGCACCCTCAGTGCACAGCACCCCCCAAAAAGATGCACCTATGGTGCGCAGCACCCCCAAACCACACACCTCGGTGTGCACCCCCTGGTGCACAGACCCCCAAACCATGCACCCCAGGGTGCACCCCCCGGTACAAAGACCCCCCCCAAACCCATACACCCCCATGTGCCCCCCCGGTGCAAAGACACCCCCCAAACCCATGCACGCCGGTGCCCACCCCCCCATGCATTGTGTTGTCCCTCCCCAACCCAAGCACCCCGGTGCACCCCCCGGTGCACACCCCTCCCCCCCCGCAACCACGCACCCCGGTGCACCCCCCGGTGCAAAGCCCCCCCCCCCAAACCATGCACCCCAGGGTGCCCCTCCGGTGCCCTGCCCCGCAACCCACGCCCGCCGGGGTGCCCCCCCCGGTGCAAAGCCCCCCCAAATCACACACCTCGGTGCATGGTCCCCCCCAACCCACGCCCGCCGGGGTGCCCCCCCCCGGTGCAAAGCCCCCCCAAATCACGCACCTCGGTGCATGGTCCCCCCCAACCCACGCCCGCCGGGGTGCCCCCCCCCCTCCCCCCCGGTGCAGGCCCCCCCCGCCACCCGGTACCTTTTGGAGCGCTGGAGCAGGGCGCCGGCGGCCCGCTGGCCCCGGTAACCGGGCGGGGCGGCTCCCCAGCAGCTCGGGTCCGACATCGCGGGCGGCTCGGTCCCGCCGGGGCCCGGCCGCATCCACCGGCACGGCCGAACGGCGCCGCCGTGGGCGCGCGGGGCCGGGACGGCACCGGGGGTTGGGGCTGGGACCGGGGCCGGGGCCGGGCTCCCGCCGCCGCCTCCCGCCGCCGCCCGCCCCTTCCCGCCCGGCGGCGCCGGGGTTACCATGGAGACGGGCAGCGCCCCGAAACGGGGTCGGGGTTTCTATGGAGACGGGAGTAGCACCCCCAAAAGGGGCGGGGGAAATGGGGTGTCTGGGGGGGGGGGGGGGTGTTTACCATCGAAACGAGGCAGCGCCCCGATATGGAGTCGGGGTGATCGTAGAGATGGGGCTGTGCCCCAAAATGGGGTCAGGGTTACCATAGGCATGGGGCTGCACCCCAAAATTGGGGCTCGGTGTTAGAACAGAGATGGGGCATCACCCCAAAATGGGGCTTGGGGTTACCATAGAGATGGGGCATCACCCCAAAATGGAGGCTTGGGGTTATCATAGAGACGGGGCTGTACCCCAAAATGGGGTCAGGGTTACCATAGGCATGGGGCTGCACCCCAAAATTGGGGATCGGGGTTAGAGATGGGGCATCACCCCAAAATTGGGGTCAGGGTTACCATAGGGATGGGGCGTCACCCCAGAATGGGCTCGGAGTTGCCATAGAGATGGGGCATCACCCCAAAATGGGGCTTGGGCTTACCATAGAGATGGGGCAGCACCCCAAAATGGGGTCAGGGTTACCATGGAGCTGCAGCATCCGCCGCTGATGCGTTCGAGGGGCACGAATCCCCCCCCAGGTCAGCAGGGGCGGCCCCAAAGCCTGGGGCTCCCTCAGGGGGAGCGCTCCCCTAACGGCACCCTGCCGCCCATGGGATGCCATGCTCGGAGGGCACCCGCCCGGCAGCACCCCGGCAAGCACCCCGCTGCCCCGCAACCTCCCTCTCACTCCGGCTTTCACGTTTAACCGGGGACATCCCGAGCAAAGACCCATGTGACATCCATCCTTCTTAGCACCAGTGACAAAACCCCACGCGGCGGCACGCCGGGGCCGGCGGAACCTCCTGAGCCGCGTGGGATGGCATCGCCACGCTCACCGGGCGGCAGCCGGCCAGTGCCACGGCCAGAAATCCCGATGCTGGTGGGTTTGGGCAGGGTTTCAGCGTGGTGAAAAGGCAGCACCAAACCCAGCAGCACCGCGCTTCCCCTCACCTCCTGCCCGGCAGCCACGAGATGCCAGCATGTGCAGGCACCCAGGGGTGCTGCCGGACTGCCCGTCCTCGTCCCCGTCCTCATCCTCATCCCGTCCTCACCGCGAGCATCCCAAAAACACCCTCCCCAAGGCCTCGGCTGAGCAACCACGTGGCCGCGCTTGTTTTTCCACATGCTGCAGTCATTGCGGGCAAGGGGTGGCCAGCCAGGGCTAGCCGAGGGAGCGCAGCAGGCAGGGACCCCCATGTGCAGGCAGAGCGCAGGCAGCACCCTGCCTCCTGCCTGCCTGCCCGCAACAAATGGCTCTGCCTGTTGCTGAGCAGCGGCAGAGCTCCCTGCTGGTTCCCTCTCACCCGGTGCCAGCCACTTTTCCCGGCAGATGGATGGAGGCACCCAGTGTCACCCATGGGTGCCGGGCAGGCCACAGCTCTACCCTGCAGGTGCCATGGGGCACAGGGCCGGGGTGTGACCGCCGGGTGCCAGCACACCCGCTGCACCTTGTCCCCAGGGCAGAGTGCAGCTGGCACGTGCCGCAGGGTCCGGCCACCCGCCTCCGAGATGGCAGCACCCGGTGGGGCACTGCGAGGGGCTTGCGGCATTTTGGGTGGGGGGCATCCATCCCCCAGAGCAGCCCCCCCCTCCCCTTCCCCCACGGCGGAGCAGAAAAAGCGGCGAGGGAGGTTTCCCGGGCCGGGTGAAGGTGCCATTCCCGCTCCCACCCTGCTCCCATCACGGTGCCCTGCCCTGGTCCGATTTTGAGGTGATCCCCCCTCAAACCAAGGATGCTCGGAGCCTGAGCTCAAGCTACCGTGATGGTGTTCCCATCGGGGCTCCCCAAAATGGACCAGTCAATGGCAGAGACGGAGCCCACCGGCATGGCCACGCCACTTTTGGGGTGCACAGGGCTGGGGACAGACGCCAGCCACGTTGCCCCACGTGCCCTGCAGAAGACAGCGCCGCTTTTGGGGCCCCCCAGGGCATCCCTGGGGGGGGGACACCCCACCTTGCTGCCCCTGTCTCCACCTCTCTTCCCTCTCCCCTTCCCCAGAGCTGGTGGCCGCGGTGCCCGAGGAGGGTTTGGGGGGGGGTCTTACCTCCAGGGGTGCAGGGTTAGTAAGGGGCTGCAGGGGCTGCAGGGGCTGCAGGGGCTCAGCAGCGTCGGGCTCTGACTGCTCGGAGACAAGCTGCAAGGCAAGACGTGCCGGCGCGGCATCAGTGGGTGCCGGTGGGCAACCCCGGCGGCACAGCCCCCCCGGCCGGGCTGGGGGGTCCGGAGGGGGCCAGGGGCCAAGAGCAGAGGGGCAAGGGCTGAAGGGGGGACAAGGGTTGGAGCCAGGGGAGCAGGGCTGGGGGGGCCCAGGCAAGGTGGGGAGAGGGGAGTGGGGCAGAGCTGGAGGGGGAGCGCAGGGGACAGCAGGGACACTGCGGGGTCTAAAGCTGCAGCGGGGGAAGACACCGGGTGCTCTGGTGCTGCCGGGGGGTGGGGGGTGTCACCGGGGGGGGTCCGGGGCTGTGGGTGCAGGAGGAAGGGCTGGGACCTGCGGCCCGGGGGTGGGGATACAGCGGGATGGGGACGGACCAGGATGGAGATGCTCTGAGATAAGGATGGACCGGGATGGGGACGGACCGGGATGGAGATGCTCTGAGATAAGGATGGACCAGGATGGGGATGGACCTGGATGGGGATGCTCTGGGATGGGGGTGCAGCGGGACGGGGATGCCCCCGGGGCCCCGCCGCCCGCAACCCGCCCCCGGGGGCCGGTACCGGCGCGCCCCGCCGCGGGCCCGACTCACTCCAAGGTCAGCGAGGGGATCTTCAGCCTGTCCCGCCGCGACTTCATGCCGCCGCCGCCGCCGCCCCGCTCCGCTGCCCGCTCCCGCGCCGCCGCCGCCGCCGCACCGGCTGCCCCCGCGCTGGGCGGCTCCCGCGGGCGGGCGGGCGGGCGGCAGCGGCGGCCCCGCCGGGGCTCCCTGCTCGGCCCGCCGGGCCCGGGCCCGCCCCTGCGGCACGGCACGGCACGGCACGGCACGGCTCGGCTCGGCACGGCACGGCACGGCTCGGCACGGCAGCCCCCGGCGCACCCGACCCAGCCCGGCCCGGTCCAGCGGCAGCCCCGATCCATACCGTTCCCGGGATGTGCTGGGGCGCTGCCGGTGCTGAGACACCGCAGCCCCAGCGCAGCTCCAGTACAGCCCCAGTGCATCCCTAACATAGCCCCAGTATGGCTCCAGTGCATCCCTAACACAGCCCAGCACGGCCCCAACATCCCCCCAGTGTCCTCCCAGCAGCCCCAGCACACAGCCCGTGACCCCCTGACAGCCCCAGCCCAGCGCCAAGACCCCCCTGCGTTACCTCCGCAACACCCCAAAACACCCCAGGACGGCCCCAGTACACCCCAACACACAAACCCGGTGCAGCTTCGCAACAGCCTCCTACCACGCCCCAGTACACCCCAACACCGCTTAGAACACCCCAACACAGCCCAATACACCCCAGCACAGCCCAATACACCTGCAGCAGAGCACAGCACACCCCAGTACATCCCAGTACGCCCCAGCACACGCACAATCAGGTCCCTCCATTATCAGAGAACACGGCGATGCCACTCTGCATGGGCACAACAAGCCCCGGTGCCCTCCGGCACCCGTCCCCACTGCCCCCCGCGGTGCCGGTGCCGCGTCCCCGAGTGCATCCCTCCCGGTGACACCCCATCCCGCGCCCCGGGTGGCCCAGCTCGGGGACTTACGCTCGTCCTCGGCGCGGCAGGCTCAGCTCCTTCTGCAACGAGAAAAGCGAGAAGCAGGGTCAGAGCGTGGCCCCAGGCATCGGGGGGTGCCCACGCGTGGGACCCCCACCTCCTGCCAGCCACGGCCACGCGCCCGGCAGCATCCCCGCTGCCCGCACCAGGCTCTCACTGCAGGATCGGTCCCCGCTCACCGTGCCTGGGGTGCCCCAGCTCTGCCGTGCTGGGTGAGGGTGACAAATCACCCACCCAGGGTCAGCGCAAGGGACATCTCCTTCCAAAGTCCCCAGGGCTGGTGGCCCCGTGGCCAGGTCTGGGAGCGAGGGCACGAGGGTGGTGGAGCGGGAGCAGCACCCAGCCGCCTGGCTGGAGCGTGGCCCCGGGGTGGTGGCTGCGCCCTGTCCCCTACTCCGTCCCCCCGACCCCGGGTGTGGGGAGCAGCCGGTGGCCCCCACGCTGTTTATTTTTCCAGCTGCTGGGAATATTTCTTGCAAGAGCTGTTTGCTCACAGGTGGTGCAACAGGGCAAAGGGCAGCTGTGCGGGCAGGAACCCTGGCCCACGCCATCCTCCTGGTGCAGCAGGCACCGGCCGGCTCCGGCACAGACCCAATGCCCACCACCCATGTGCCACCGGGCATGCCACAGAGAGTGGCACGGATCCCACCGGCACGCTGCAAGGGGCACGGCATGAACGGGCCGGTGTGTGCCCTGGCACGCCGCGGGATGCTGGCACACGTGACGGGTGCACGTGCTGGCTAATGCCCCGTCGTCACCCTGATCCTGCGCCCACCGCCAGTGCCCGTCGGCCCCGTACCCCTAAGCAGCTTAGACACATTCCTGACACGGGCAGGGAGCTCCCCGCGGGCTGGGGCTGCTGCCACCCATGTCGGGGCACCCAGCAGCACCCATGCACCCCACACCCCCCGGGCTGCCCCCGCCCTGTCCCGCTGCCCCCGCCACGCAGCCCCTGCGGAAATCCCGGAGTTGGGACGCGCTGCAACGCGGTGATGCAGCAGCATTGCCATGGCAACGGGTGACATCATGCCTGGGCGCACAGGGACTCGGCAGCCCCAGGGCCTACGGGTGTCTGTCTGCCCTGGGGTTGTGTGGGTGCTGGGGGTGCAGGTGGGTGCAGGGGGTGGGTGCCCGGGGTGGGTGTGGGTGTCCCAGTGCACCCAGCAGCACTGGGTGACCCCAGGCCTGGGCTGGGGAAGGGGGCATAGGGTCCCTGCGTGGAGCAGGAGCTGCCCAGCACCCTCAACCAGCCCTGCCGTCACCCTGCCCAGATCCCCACCCACACCCGGGGCTATGCCACCGGCCACCAGCCCCTGAGCAGAGGAAGAGGCAAAGAAGGGTGACGCTGAGGGTTTTACTGCTCAGCAGATGGGACAGTGGGACAGAGAACAGACACCCGTGTACCCCACGCTCACCCCTGCCCCACGGCACAGCCTCCCCACCCATCTATGGGTGCAAGGGCACAGAGCAGTCCTGTGGCACCCAACACCCGTCGCTGCCGGGGGCTCTCCGGCCACGCTGCAACCCCGGGGACAGGCAGAGCATCCCCTGAGTGCCCTGGGGACCCGCGTGGGGCAGCACCACAGGGCCAGCACCTAGAGGGTGCCCGATGCACCCATCCAGCACGGTGCATCTCCCATCAGCAGGTCCTGGTGGGAGTCAGGATTAACCATTAGCTGATCCCTGTGGGGACAGCATTGGGGACGGCATCGGGGACAGCAACGCTGCTCAGTGCTTTGGGATTCGCTCCCTGCTGGGAGCCCCTTCCCACCCCTCCTGCCACGGGGATGTGGGCACGCAGCCGAGGCCCCACGGCTCTGCTCTCCCCAGGGACTGCCAGGAACGACACCCACGGCCAAGACCGCCAAAGCCCATGGCCGTGGCTCCATCCGACTGCATCCGTGGGGAAGCAGCTCCCGCGCAGGGCTCTTTCCTGGGCTGAGCATGCGGCAGAGCGCAGCCGCCCCGCGGAGCTGCCAGCTCGGATGAAGGCAGCGCCGTGCCATCCTCCAACCGCCCAGACAGCTCCGGCCGGGCCCCCCGGTTACTGCGGCTCCGTTCTGCAGATGGGGATGGAGCCGTGAGGTCACCCAGAAAATCGGGCTCAGCGCTCAGCTCTGTGAGCCGGGATGGGGGTCCGTGGTCGTCACCCCTCCGAGCATGTCAGAGGATGCCGGTGTCCCTGTGGGGAGTGGGTGCAGGATGGGCAGGGAGGATGGGTGCCCCTCGGCCTGCCGGGAGCAGGAACACAGTGCAATGGCAGGGGCGGCTGTTTGGAGAGGCAAATCGGCGCTGGCACAGCGGTTCGGCACAGACCGGCATCGTGCGCTGGGCTGGAGGGACCACGGTGCTCCCACGGGAGCCCCCAGCCCCAGTCAGGTGGGTGCCCCCCCCCCCCAGCACCCTGCGGCATGGCTGGGGCTTGTATCCTGCCCTGCTCCCGGCACTGGGTGCCCGGCTCCTGTCCTACCCGTCACATGCTGCTCACATGCAGCCCCCACCTCTCACATGCGCAGCACCCACCTCTCACACACAGCACCCACCTCCCATGGACACACACAGCACCCACTTCTTGCACACGCACAACACCCACCTCTCACACACAGCACCCACCTCCCATGGACACACACAGCAACCACTTCTTGCACACGCACAACACCCACCTCTCACCTGCAGCACCCACTTCTTGCACACGCAGAACCCATCTCATATGCACCCAGAGCACCCACCTCTCACCCACAGCACCCACCTCTCACCCACAGCACCCACCTCTTGCACACACCCACCCAGAGCACCCAACTCCTACATGCAGCACCCACTTCTTGCACACACACACACACACATAGAGCACCCAACTCACAGCCACAGCACCCACTTCTTGCACACACACAGGGCGCCCACCTCCCACCCGCAGCACCCACCTCTTGCACACGCAGCACCCATCTCACATGCACCCAGAGCACCCACCTCTCACTTACAGCACCCACCTCTTGCAGACCCGCACCCAGAGCACCCACCTCTCACTTACAGCACCCACCCCACAGTCCCCCGCCCCCGCAGCACCCACTCCTTGCAGACCCGCACCCAGAGCACCCACCTCACCCCAGGCTCACCGGGGCTGGGCTCCCCCCCCCTCCCCCGCCTCCCTCCCGCCCCCTCCCCGCCGTACCCCACCGGGCTCCGGGCCGCCGCCGGTGCCTCGCTCCCCGTGCCCGGTGCCCGTTCCCCGGTGCTCACCTGGAGGCCCCGGCGCCGCAGGATGCTGGGCTCGTCCATCCCGTCGCGCCCGCCGCCGCCTCCCGCTGCGCCCGCTCCGCCCGGTGCGCCCGGTCCGCCCCGCCGCCGCCGCCGCCGCCGCCGCCGCCCGGGGCTCCCGGGGCGCCGCCCAGCGGTCCCGCCGCGTCACCGGACGCGCATCAGCACCGAGCCCGGGGCTGGCACGGCACGGCACGGCATGGCACAGCATGGCATGGGACTGGCATGGCACGGCACAGTCCGGGGCTGGCACAGTTTGCATGGCTCGGTACAGCCCAGCATGGCAGAGTCTGCCATGGCACAGCACGGCGCGGCACGGCACGGCACACGGCTGGAACAGCCCGGCACAGCATGGCACAGCACAGGACGGCACGGCGTGGGGCTGGCACAGCACAGAACGGGACAGCCCGGGACTGGCACAGTCTTCCTGGCTTGCTACAGCCCAGTATGGCAGAGTCTGGCATGGCATGGCACGGCGTGGCACGGCGTGGCACAGCACAGGATGGCCTGGGGCTGGCATAGCATAGCACAGGGCTGGCACAGTCTGCCTGGCTCGGTACAGCCTGGCCCGGCACAGCCTGGGGCTGGCACAGCGGGGCACAGGGTGGGAGCAGCCCCCCTGGCTCGGTGTGGTCCAGCCCAGGTCTGTCCTGCGGCTGGCATGGCACAGCATGGGTCTTATGGCCTGGCACAGCCCAGCACTGTCCAGTACAGTCCAGCATGGCACAGGGCACGGCCCAGTCTGGCATGGCATGGTCCAGCATGGCACAGCCTGGCGTGGCATGGTACAGCATGGCCTAGCCCTGTTTAGCACGACATGGCCCGGCCCAGCCCAGTACAGCCCAGTCCTGCTGTATGTTGCGGCATGGCAAAGCCCGGCACGGCTCAGTTTGGCACGGCACAGCACAGCTTGGTGTGTACCCCCACCCGGGCAGGCAGGAGAGGGCACCCAGTGAGGCAGGAGGGCAGGAGGTGACAGGGGACCCTCTGTGCCCCGACCCTGGTCATGCCCACAGCAGTGGGACGGAGGGGTCCTGGCAACGCCGTCCTGGCGCAGGGACGTTCCCGCCACCGCCGCTCTCCGGCCCCGAGCAAAAGCCACACAAGGGGACGCTTTCTGCTGGAACAAGGGGACTCTGTGAGCAGCCCTCGGTGCCACCCGGCTCCGCCGTCCCGGGGTCACCCACCCCGTCACGCGGCTGCCGGCGTCCCAGTGACACCGCGCTCTCCTGCCTCACTGGGGCTTTGTTCGCGGCCGTAGGGGACAAGTCGTGCCGGGGATGGGCACAGGAGCCCGGTTTCGGCGAGAGGCGCGCGCACACGCGTGTGCAGACACACGCTGCCGAAAACCTGAACAACCCCAACCTCGGAGCAGCTGCTCGAGATGCGCCTGGTTACGGGCAGGGGATCAAAAACATGCCGTGAAGCTTGCAAACAAAAAAAAAAAAAGCCAAAAACCCCCAAAACCCCAAGACATCTCTTTTGCTTACCTTGCACTTCTCGCCAGGCCGGAGCACGCGGTGCGGCTGGGGCATGCGGTGCAGCCGAGGCAGGGTTTGGCCAAGTCCCAGCAGGCGTGCCGGCAGAAAAGGGAGATATTTTCGTTGCTTTCTCTTTTGCTTTTGGTAAAAGTGAGGCATGCAATCACGCCTCACGCTCTGCCCTGCCTGGGAACAGCCACCCTTCAGCAAGCTTTTAGCAGAAGAGGAAACGCGGGGCGCGGGGAGCTGCGCCGAGCGCCGGGGCTGCCGCCGAGCTGGGGGGGGGGCACCCACTGGGTGCCGGGGGAGCAGGTAGCCGGGAAGGGCAGCGGAGCCCCGGATCTGGCGTGGGACACCCCGGGTGGCTGATGCTGGGGTGGCTGCTGGCGGCGCTGGTGGTGCTGGCGCAGGGCGGTAAGTGCTCCTGCGGCACTGGGAGATGAGAGATAACTTCAGAAGACTTTCAATGAACGATTCGGGGGCGATAAGGCCCGGGGAGCTGTTGCTGCGATGGAGACGCTCACCCAAAACCACAGGGACAGAGTAAAGCCGGGTGAATCCCTGCTGGCAGCGGGCAGGAGCCGGGGCGAGCGGCACCGGCCAGCGCTGCATCCCCAGGGAGGGGGGAAATGGTTTTTTTTGGGTGAGAATCACCAGCACAGCTGCTCCGATCCCCTGGGGGAGCAACAGGGTGATCGGGCAATGGCTACGCCGCTGCTCCATCTCGGCCATGCCCGACCCGCTGGGGTTTGGGGTGCGGGAATCCCCCAGCCGCTGCCTTCTCCCGCAGGCACGGCCGCGGCCCCCAGCTTCTCCTGCTGGAAGCAATGCGGCTCCCGCTGGTTCCTCTGCTCCTGGCCGCCCCATGGCCCCGCCGGCAACACCTCCTACCTCCTGACGTTCTGGTGAGTCGAGCACCGCGGCAGGGATGGGTACCACGTCCTGGGGAGCCCATGGGATGTGTCCTGACCAGGACACATGGGGACACACGGGCACACATGGGGACATGTGCCCTCCGCATCCCAAGCCCACCCGGAGGGTGAGTGCTGTCCCATCCAGATCCAACCTTGCGCCCACTCTCCCCCCCCAGCTACGTGACGCCCCAGCTGTGCCAGCGGTTCAAGGTGGGCACGAGGACGACGTACACCCTGAAGCATCACCACGTCTACGTCCTCACCAACGCCACGGCCTGGGTGGAGGCACGCGGGGGGGACCACATCCACAGGACCCCCAACCTCACGCTATACCTCAATGAGGCCGGTAAGTGCCGGCGGGGCCGGGCTGGGCACCAGCACCAGCACCGATAACCGCGAGACCACCTCCTCTTTACAGTCAAGCTGGATCCGCCCCCCGCCGGGACACCCTTCACCAAGACCGGTGGCCGGCTGCGGCTGCGGGTGCCGTGGCCACCGTGCCACCGTGGGGGCCAGCCGCCGCAGCGGGAGGCTCGCTTCCGGAGGATGGGAGACCGCGGCTGGACGCAGGTAAAAACACCATTTGCCGGAGCCGGCGGTGACTGACGGGACGGTCAGCAGCGTTGTGGCAGCCCAGGCAGGCTGGGGAGCGCGGGGGCTCGGTGACGCCACCGTGCCCTCCCCAAACCCATCCATGTCCCATCTGTTTCGCGGCGTTATCGGCTCTGCCCCATCCTCCCGGCCATGGGATCCCACTGCCGCCCGTAACAGGATCAGGCCGCGATTCATGGGGATTACACAGGCAAAACCCCAGATTATACCAATGACGACGACGGATGAAATCCGGACGCTTGTCCCCAGTGAAACCCCCCGCAGCCAGGGACCCCCCACCCCTCTCGGTTGCTGCAAGGGCCGTCCTGGGGCCGAAGGCATGGTACCCCGGCCGAGGGGATCCTCCTGGCCACCATGTCCCCTGCACCCCGTTTGGCTCTCCCAGCCCCTGGGATGTTCGGGGGACACGGCAGCATCTGCTTTCATGTCCCAGTAACATACTGGTTTTACTGGGGGGGTGCCTCCGTCCCCGGTTCTCTCCACAGGTGACGTGCGAGTCAGTGACGGACAAGGATGACTCAGGTCGGTTTAGCCTGTGGGGATGCGGGGGACGAGCATCTCCTGGGGGTGCTCCCGGGTCCTGGCAGGGAGGCTCTGCGCTGCGCTCCCCCCCGGCCCCCCAAGCACCCCGTGATTGCCAAAAGCTGGGGGAAAGGGGGGGGGGTGTCACCCCCGACCTGACCCTGCCACCCCGCTCTAGTGACCTGCGCCCTGGGGGGGGACGGCGCCTTCGAGGTCCAGCTCCGGCACAAGCCCCGCCACTGGAGCAGCTACTGGAGCGACTGGAGCAGCTCCATCTTCGTTCCCGAGGGTGAGGAAGAGGAGAGGAGGCGGGTGGGATCCCAACAGCTCCCGAAAATGCCGATAGCCCAGCCGGGCTCGTTCCTCTTGCAGAAATCCTGGCGAGCCCGGCGCTGAGCTACCGGCTGGGAAAACTGGGGAGAGACGGGCAGCGGGTGCTGAGGCTGAGCTGGCAGGTACGGCAGCATCCCCTGCGGACCCTCCTGGGTGTCCCCTCACCGCTTCATCCCCCGAGCCGCCCCCCTCTCCCTCCCCCAGCGAGCCCCCGAGGAGCAAGGGGACGTCACCTACACGCTGCGCGCCCGCATGCCGGCGTGCCGCTGTGCCGAGCCGGCCGAGGAAGACACCGTGGTGCTGGGGAGGGAGGCGACGGCACACAACCTCACCATCTCCGGGGCTGAGTACGAAATCCTGCTGAGGGCAGCCAACGCTGCCGGGCCGGGGCCGGCACAGCAGCTCCGTGTGCCGGCAGAGCAGCATGCAGGTACCTGCCCCGCAGAAGGACTGAGCTCCCCGGCAGCCGTGAGGGAGTTATTTTCCCAGCCATCCCTCGCACCCCCCGTTTCATCCCAGATCTCAGCTTCAAGGACATCAGCGTGGCCGGCGGCACCGTGACAGCAGAGTGGGAAGCACCGAGCCCTGGCTTTGCCTACTGCTTCGAGCAGCAGCCGCTGCCAGGAGCCCCAAAACAGGGCATTTGCATCCAACGGGATTTCCCTGCCAAGAGCATCCACGTGGAGAGAGGCAAGGGAGCGCCCCGAGCCCCTGCCCGGCCCCCTCGCCTGGGGCCGGATCCTGGCAAAGGTTTAACCAGCGTCCCCGGTTCCTGCCGCAGGAGCACTGGAAGCACCGGCGTGTTACCGCCTCGCCGTGCACAGCCGGGCCCCGGCACGGGGCTGGTCCACCTTCGCCCTGCAGCACCACTACGCCAGCAACGGTATGTATGGAAACACGGAGCGTCTGCGCCCGGTTTAACTGCAAAAAGTGGGGTTCCCGAAACGCTCCCCCATTTTTTTTGCATCCCTCCCCATCACGTGCAGCCTCGCTGGCCGTGCCCATCCGCATCAATGCCAGCGCCGGTGATGCCACCGTCATCCTCCGGTGGAGCCCGTCCCCTCGTGCCGCCTGTCCTGGGGTGCTGGCCAAGTACCTCATCTGCCACGCGGCCAAGGGGGACAACGTGACCTGTGAGTGGGACCCCCCCCGTCCCCGTGGGGCAGGAGGAGGGCGCTGCCTGCAACCTGCAGGCAGCTGCCGGACTACCGCCTGCTCGTTATCGTTTGCCCAGATGGCGAAGCGGACGCTGCGGCGTCGCACTACACCCTCCAAAACCTACGGCCCGGCACAGCCTACAGGGTGGGCGTTTGGGAGGTGACGGCGGAGAGCGGGGGGACCTGCGATGCTTGGTGGCACTTCCAGACCAAGGCGCTGGGTAATGGCTGGAGACCCCGTCCCCTCTCTGGTCCCCGTGGGGTGCTCTCCATGGGGTGCTCACCCTCGCCCCGAAACAGTTCCCGTGTCCCACACGGGGTGCTGGGGACAGAAATGCCACCACCCAGCTGTGCCCATCCCCAGGTCCCCAGAAAGCAGCGTGGAAATCCAACCTGAAGTACCTGGGCATCTCGCTCGGTCTCCCCGCCGTGGCCGCCATCTACCAGCTGAGCAAAAAGAGGTGACGGCGGCACCCTCGCCCCCACCCCGTTCCAGCCAACCCCCCCCCCACCATTACCCACCCCCTCACCAACCACCCCCTCCCCAGGGCTCGCCGCCTCCTCTTCCCACCCCTGCCCAAGCCCGTGGGCAGCAAAGCCATCCAGTTCTTCGCCGGCGAAATGAGCCAGGTGAGATGCAAGGTGCAGGAGGAGCCGGATCCTGCACCCCGGCAGGCACCCGTGCGTGGCCTTGGCACGGGACATTCCCACCCCGAATGCATCCGACTCTTAGGACCAGCCCCGGCCAGGCTTCGTGGAGCCCTCGGAGAGATTCAGCCCGGCTGAGCTGCTGATACCAGAGCCGAATCCCGGCAAGGAAACGACCGACGCTGGCACACGGCCCGGCACGCCGCAGCCCGGCCCCGTGGCTGAAGAACCGGCAGCGGTGTGCCCGCTGGGTTGCACGAAGGAGCTGCCGTTTGCCTACCGCAGGCAGGAGGTGCTGAGCCCGGTGGGATTTCCACTGCCTGGCAGCACCAGCTGCACCGGCCACCCACCCGGCGAGGAGGAGGAAGAGGAGGAGGAAGAGGAGGAGGAAGAGGAGGGAAGGCGGGGGCTGCACCAGTCACTGGTCCCCATTGCCCTGCTCATCTCCGACAAACCCGTCATCATCAGGGACGAGGAAGGATGGGACCCGTCGCCGGAGAAGTTGGTGCCATAGCCATCACCAGGCTGGGGCAGCGGGGATGGACAGCAGGAGAGAGATGTGGGGGGGTCCCATGGGATGCTGAGCACCCATGCAGGATGCTGAGCACCCACGTGAGATGCTGAGCACCCATGTGGGATTCCGAGCGCCCATGTGGGATGCCGAAGCGCCCATCCTGTGGGTTCATGGTCGCACCGGCACTTTCAGGGGATTTTCTGGTTTCCAGGACACAGAAGGCGATGCTTCCAGATGCAGCGTTGCATGGGGCCGGGATCTGGCCACGCGCTTCCCAGCCTCAACCTTTCCTTGGCGATAAATAACAAGGGAAGGCGGCTGCAGAGTCCGGCCGGGGCGGAGGGTATTTCCTTGGCCGGATCTGGAGGAGAGGCAGAGCTTCATCCCAGCCGGCTGCCTCCTGCCCTCCTGCTGCAGCGGGGGCCAGCATCGCCCCGGCGGGATGGAGGCACAAACGGCCTCAGCGCCAAACACCGGCTACTTGCAAAAAATAAAAAATCTGCAAAAAATTAAAAATGTGCAAAAAATTAAAAATGTACAAAAAATTTGAAGTGTGCAAAGAATTAAAAATAAATGCAAAAATAAAAAAAAAATTAAAATAAATGCATGAAGCAGCAGGGCTGAGATGGCTTCCCCTGCCTCACCAGGCAGGTTACGGCAAGGATTTCGAGTCGAGGGCAACCCACGGCACTGCCGAGGACGCAGCCAGGCAGCGGGGCCGGGACCGGGGGTTACCTGGGGCAGGCGGTGGCCCCCCAGCACCCCCACATGGGGCCGCACCGCCGCCTCGGGCCTTATCTGGGGCAGAACTGGAGATGCTGCTGAAGATGAGGAGCGGTTTGCGGTTTCGTCTGCCCTGCGTGCAGGGGCCGGAGGCGTCAGCGTTTACTTGCTGAGAGTGCAAAAAATAAAAAGGGAAAAAAAAAAAAAAAAAAAAATGGGGTTAGTAGCGCGGGGAAGTCCAGGGAAAGGCAGTGCCAGCGCAGCCGCGGTGCCTCTGCCGCAGCCGCCGGCGTACGGCTCGGCCTCCTCGCTGCTGCTTTTAGCCCCGGTCGTGTTTTGCAAGGGATTTCACCAAAATTACGCTTGCAGCGCTGGCACGCGTGGGCGGAAACTGTGCTGATGCCGACCGGAGATAATGAACTGGGGAGCGCGGCTGGGACGACACATGGCTGCGTTTCGGCACATTCCTCCGCACGGCCTCCGGCAGCCGTGGGTGGGTTGGGATTTACGGCTCTTCCTGGCGCCCCTGGGGGATGGAGACGGCTGCGATGGCATCATTCCCACGGCTGGGGGTCCCGGCCGGCTGTGGGCATGCAGGACCCCTCGCCACTGTGCCCACTGCCACCGTGCCCACCGGTGTCCGGCACCGCACGTCCAGGGCGTCTCAGCTGCCGGCGAAGCCACGAGGTGGCACCAGCCCCACGTCCCCACGGTGCTTCCCCACCTCCCGGCAGAGCGAATCCATCTTTCCCTCCCCACCACGCACCACCCCACGGGCCCCTGCGTCGCTGGCAGCCTCCATCCTTGCTCTCCAGCACCCCAAATCCCTGGGGATCGGCCGGGGATCCGGCATCCTCCTGGCCCCAGAAACCCAGCTGGAGAGATCAGATTTAGGGATTTTATTGGGATTTGGGCGATGCCGGGCTCACCGTCGGAGCGCACCGGGCCAGCCACGTGCGGAGGAAGTATTTGGTTACCGGCTCGGTGTGAGCGCACACTCGGGTTTCAGCCCCGGCCCCTGTTTACAGCCCGTTTTTGGGGCCGGAGCGGTGAAGGAAGTGCCACCGGCGTTGGTAAACACATTGCCCGGCTCGGGGCCAGCGCCGCCGCCGGTTAATCATTCTTGTTCATGGAACAAGTTCATGCCAGGACAGCCAGTCCCGACCGCTGCGTTAAAAACACCCCGGGGGAGGGGGGGGGGGACTGGAGACCCCCCCATCACCCCCGTGGGGTCACCCTCCGGGGATCCATCCCACCCGCGGTGCCGCTCACATCCCCCCCGATGCCTTCGGGGACAGCCCCGTCCCCACCGACAGCCCCATCCATCCTGTCCCACACGTGTCCCGAGTTGGCCGGTGCTCTGCCGGAAACACGGTGCCGCGCAGAGCCCACGGGCAACGTGCCGGGGAAAACTAATTAAGCCGGCCTTGCTAATTAGTGCAAGCGAGCGGCTCAGGACTTTCTAATTAGTTTAAATTTCACAGGACTGTTTTCTAAATGGATCTCCGGGAGCCACTCTCAGCCCAGCAACCCAAGGACGGCTGCTGGGCCAGCTTGCACAGCCAGGACATGACCTTCCCGGCTCCTCCGTCTGGATCCGACCCCATGCAGGACCCAGACGTGCCGCAGGGCATCGGTTGCGCCCGATTACGCCGCCACCCGCAGCCGGAGAACAGGCATCTCGTTACACCAAACAGGGGACTCCTCCTAGGACAGCTCGGGGGTAAGCAGCAAAAAGCCATCGCAACGGGGAAAAAAAAAATAGCAGCTCAGCCCAGCGCAAGGGGGATGGCGGGAGCACAGCCGGATCGGCATCAATCCCAAAGGCACCCCGAGCTCTGGGGTCCCCCCGGCTTTGGGGTCTTCCCGGGCGAGCAGAGCAGAGCAACCCCAGCCATCCGTGCACACACGTAGCCCGACACCTTTACAAGCAGCTAATCTAAGACCCGCTGCCTTTTATTTTTAGGGAAGGACATCTGATTATGTCCTGCAACGCCTTTTTATATTGCCTGATACGCTGACTATTTCGGTGTGGCTGTTTAGACTCGCTGGTGCCGGCGCTGCCCAAACGCCGTGGGTGAAGGGGCCGTTTGCCAAGGCGAGCACTGAGCATCCCTGCCCTAAAGGGGAAAAACCTCCCCCTATTCCCTCCCTATTCCCGCAGGGTCCTGGCGACGTGTCCCCAAAAGCAAACGGCGCTGGGGACATGCATGGGTGGATTTACCCCACGCCGCCTCCGCTTGCTCTTGCTAAGTGGAAAATTCAGTGCTGCATCCCGAGAAAGCACGCGGTGCAGCCAGCCGGAGCTGCGGGAAGATGCTCGGAGCCTGGGGGTTTGATTTGGGCTCCCTGATTTTGGGGGATGCAACCTCAGCTGGCACCAGAGGAAAAACACAAAATAGCTGGAAGGGTTTGCTATGGCCCCATAAACATCAGCTCCTGGGGGGTCCAAGCCCCCAGGGAAGGTGAGGTCTGTCCCTGTGGGTCCAGGCTGGAATTTTGCTCCCAGATTGAGGAGTTTAACCTGTTTCCCAGCCTTGGGGAAACACAGCCCCGCAGAGCAACAGCCTGGTTTTAGCATGGGCAGCCGAGAAGGTTGCAACCCTGCAACCCCTTCCCTCCTCTGCCCTTCCTGCAGCCCCTTCCCTCGTCCATCCAGCCCTCTCCCAGCCCTTTCCCCGCACCCAGCACCCTTTCTCCCTCCCCGAGCCCCAGCCCCGAGAAGAGCCGACGCCAGCGAGGTGTTTGAGCCCAGCCTGACCACGAGCCGTGGCAGGGAGGAGGATTATTTGCTGGGCAAAAAGCCACCGCTGCCACCACCTACACAATGCCACCCGCTCCTGGGGGGATTAGGTGACTGTTCAGGAGCTGCTTTGAATTAATCTCTAAGCAAACAAACTGATCCCTAGGATATATATATTTTTTTTTAAATTATTATTACTTTATTCTTTAAGCAGAATTCAAGGGCTTTATCTCACCCAGGGGCAAGGTGGCTCATCGCCCCCCCCCCCCCAGCATCGCAAAACCCCCGTGGCCGGGATGCCCGGCAGATCCTCGGGGCAGAAAAACCTCTGCAGCTGGGGAATTTTTGCTTTTCCTCCCTAAGAAAAGCTTTTGGGGTTCTCACCCACCCACCAGAAAAAAAAAAAAAGCCCCCAAGCATCGCTGGCACAGGCATCCCAGCCGTGCCCGCGCAGCGGGGACGGGGCTGCAGGGACCACAGCTGGACAGACGGCCACAGCTGGACAGACAGCCGCTGGCCACAGCTGGGCTCCGCTTGTTTTGAAAGTCACGGGTATTTCGGTGTTTCGCAACCGTACGGGTGTCACAACAACAACAACGACTGCAGTTTTACTTTGCAAACAGGGCCCGCGGCCGCCCAGCACCCCCGGCTCTTTCCTGCTCGCGTCAGGCTGAGCTCGCTTGCCGCAACAGCTTCACCCGGGCGAGCGTTATTTCCAAACCCAACAATGGAAAATGACTTGAAGCAGCATCAAATTTGAATATTTAATGGTTTTTTTTTCCCCACCGAGAGGGGCTCAGAGCTGCCCCATCCCCTGCGGGGCTGCACTGGGTGCTCAAATCACTGCAAAATCGCACCAGGATGCTGCGTGCCCCAGCACGCGAGCCGGGAGAAGCGGTTAGAAACCATCTTCTCCCTCTGCCATGCAAGAAACGCCCGGGTGATGGCAGGAAATGTTTTCTTTCTGCAGTTTTAATGTTTTCAGATGGCTGCGCTCAAGGCCGGCAGCCCCGGGGGCAGCTCAGCCTCTGGCACGGCCGAAGCTTTCCAGGCTTTGGCAGCAGCCTGGCGCGGCAAAGCCACAGCTATTGAATTTTTTTTTTTTTTTTTTCAAATGAAACTTTATAATAATAATAAAAGAAATCATAAAACAAGGGCGTTGGGAGCCGGGCGGCTGCCTCCATGTGCTTCCCCGGCTATCGGGTGAACTGGAAGGAAAGGACACGGCGCCCTTACCGGCACACACATTCCCTTGCCCGCTTGGCAGCGGAGCCGTCCAGAGGTTTGCGGTGTAAACATATTTTGCTCAAACGGGCGGCCGGGGTTGAACTAAGGATAGCTGGCTCGGTAGGAACCAGAGAACTCCAAAAAATCCCATTTTTGCAGCAAACCCTGTGCACGCAGGGAAAGGGCTGATCCCGGAGCAAGCAACCAGCTGAGCTTTGCAGCAGTCAATACAGGACCGAGAGCAATCCCCCCCCAGATCCATTCCGCCGGTGTTTACCAGCTCTTTGCAAGCAGATTGACTCTCCCTCATTTTTTCACACACAAAACTGCCGGGAAAGCAGAGCAAACCGGCTCAGGGCCCCCCGGGACCGTCCGGTGGAGCCGTGGCCGCCTTCCCCGCCGGCACTGCCCGCCACAGCCACCTCCAACCGGCTGGGACCCCCCCGGGGCTATCGCTGCCTCCATCACCATGCTGGGATATGGTGGCATTTACACAGCTGCTCAGCAGGAAAATCCCTCTCCCTGCTCCACATAAACCCTTGCATTTAAAAGTAATTGGGTGCAGGCTTGCTAATGAGGTCAGTAAATGGGGAGGGGGGTTAATTGCAAGCTCCTGGTGATGCGTGGGCATCCCTGCAAGCTGACTCAGAGCCTTCCTCTCCTCCAAACTGGGCTTGGCTCAAGGTTTTTTTCTGAAACCAGCTCCAAACTGCTGCTTCTTGCAGGGGTGGGGGGAAAAAGGGGAACAAAAAAGGAGCACGACCCCGTTTCTGGATACTTGGAGACTGGGGAGCAGATGGGGGGATCGGAGCTGCAGGGTTTGCCAGGGTCGACCCATCGCAGGAGCTGCCCCGGGAGTGGGGGCCGGGGAGCAGCAGGGGTGAGGGCCCCCCAGTCCTTGTCTCTCGGCAGGGGACAGCCGTGTCCCCCATGGCACCTGGACCAGTCCACCGGCGAGGGCGGCGGTGCCGCTCGCATCCTCCCTGGTGCCAAAAGCCCCGCGCAAAGCAAGGTTTTAGCTGCGGGGAGATGCGGGGGTCAGGGCACAGGATGCCACCGTGCCGTGTCCCCCGAGATGTGGCAGGGGATGGGCACCCCACACCGGACAGGGGCTTCCACACGGCTTGCGAAGCAGTGCCCAGGAGTGATGGCAAACACGGCTGAGGTGGGGAGCGGCGCTGGGAGCAAAGTCCCGTCACGCCATGTCCCTGACATGGAGCACGGCCATGTCACCCGCAGATCCCAGCCCAGCCCTGCGTACCGGTGTGGGAGCCGTGCCGCGTCCCCGGCCGGGCCAGCACCATCCCCACGCACCCTGTTTGTGTGCCAACACATCACGCGCCGCCGTCGGATGACTCGGGAGGGGGCATTTTTTTTAGTGTTGTTGTTTTTTTTTTGAACGAGGCCAAAATATTTGCATCCCCATGGGGACAGCTCTGGGTCACTGAGCCTGGGACGCCGTACTGGGGTCCTGGCAGGAGAGGGGACACCCGGCTCGGTGGGGAGGGTCCCCGTTGGCACCCGGCGCCGGCGGCTCCATCCCCCCGCGCAGTCCTCGCTGTTTATACATAGACATGTTTGTACGCGGCGCCTGGCCCCTTCCTCGCTCCCAAACAACCGGATAAAAGTCAAAAAGTCATAAACATTTTTCATTGCCCGAGGGAGGGAGCGGTGACCGCGCAAGGAGCTGGGCAGCCCCACAGCGAGGGACTCCAAATGGGGGGTCAGCCCCAGAAAAATAAGGGGTTGGGTTTGATATAGTGAATAAAGGCGGCAGTTTGCTCCCGGCAGCCTGTGGCATCAGCCAGCTCTGTGGCAAACCCGGCACCGGTGGCAAACCCGGCACCGGTGGCAAACCCGGCACCGGTAGCACCCGCTGCCGTCGGGGCTTGCGGGGTGTCTCGGTGAGCACTGTGATGCCCACTCGCACCGGCATGATGCTCCCAGGGGATGGGACACTCGGCACATGCAACACGTCCATCCGGCTGCTCCAGAGCCCGTTTTTTGGCATAAACCGACCCCGGTTTCTCCGCAGTCTTCCCCTACACCCGGAGGGGCTCACTGCCTGCACCAGCCCAGCCACTGCTCCAGGAAAAAGCTGCGATTCCTGTCAAGCCGGCGTGGAAAGCCCCGGCACAGGGATGCAGGGACTTTGCCTGCGGTTTCTGTGGGTGGGAGCGGCTCCGGCAAACAGACGGCTGAGTCAGCAGGCGGAGGACGGCTGCAATGCCGCCCCGGCATGTCGAGGTGCACGGCTGCTTCCCGGCGCCCCGGCAGAGCTCTGCCACCGCCACGCAAAGGGGGTCCCCAGAGATGCTGCCAGGGCCAAGCTGTGCTGTTCGCAGCACCGAAGGTTGGAGCAAAACCAAAGCAAGGCTCAGAGCTGCCGGGGACCGTGTGCGTGTCCCCGAGGCATTCAGGGACCCGCTGGCACAGCACGGGTCCTGTAACTTGGGGACGAGCAGGTCCCCGTGCTCCTGAGCACCCATCAGCGCCGACTCGCTGCTCCCCGGGGTGCGAGCGGTGCGAGCCCAGCGTTCCACCGGCTGCAAAGATGCTGAATTTGGGCGGCGCATCGGCCCCGTCCCCAGCATGGAGACAGAGCGGGGCATCCCCATTTGGACAAAATCCAGATTTATCATCACCGACTGCCCCCCCCCTGCAAACAGACCGGCTCCTGGGGCCCCCATAGTGGGTGTTTTGGGGTGAGCTGCACCCCGCGAGGCTCAGCCTAGCTGGGATGGGGGAAGGCGGCGCTTGTTTTGGGAGCTGGATGGGCGCCCAGGCTGGGAGGCAGCAGCCGTGCAGCTAATCCCCAGCCCTCGAAAGGCTGCGCCGGCGCCGGCACATTCTGTCCCTGCCAGCGCCGAGACGGCCACGAGCTTCGCGTGTCACCCTCCCCGCGGCACAGCCGCGCTGGCCCCCCGCCGCTGACCCTCGGCCGGAGGACAACAGCCTCAAGCGAAGTCCACGGCCACCGTGCCGGGACTGAGCATCCTCCGGGGATGGGGAGAGCTGGGAGGAAGGAGCAGCCCCGCAATGCGCTGCAGAAAGGGGCTGCAGGGCCATAAGTGGCAGCCTGGGGGGTCCCGGCACCCTGCAAAGCCGTGAGCTGCAGTGGGGGGGTCCCAGCACCCCAGTGCCTGGGGCAGAGGGGTCCCACACTTTTTTGGGGACTGAAGGGCAAAAAGGAAAAGAGAAAGGAGCAGAGCCGGGGGCAGGGGGACGACGTTTCCATGCCCCTCACGAGGAGCAGATTTTGCCGGGTGGTCTGGGAAGCATTTTCCAACGCGCGGGGCCAAGAGCTATAAATACTCCCAGCACTGTAATTGCGTAATGCGTCTCCTGCCCGGCATCGGGTCTCTGTGCCGCGGCCGGTATCACCGCACATGGCACGGGGCCGTCCAGGCTCAGCAGACCCCCAGGGAGCCCCCGCGTGCCCCGACTCCCCCCATGCCAATAAACAGGAGAACAGCCCGGGCTGCTCAGTAAGGACTTTGGAGCTGGGGAAGATAAACAGCAGAAGGTTGGAGGGAGCACCGGCGGCATTGCCAGCGGTTGCAAAAGCACTGCCCGGGGGGGTTTTGCACCTCGTGCCGGCTCCGAATATCCAGACAAGGTATTTTTAGCCCCTCAGGGATTCAGGAGCGCAGCCCTTTGCTGGCAAGAGACCCAGACCGGCCGTGCCCCCCGCCTCGCTGCGCTACTGTCCGGCTTTATGAGAAAAACCTGGAGGCATTTGCAAGAATTTCTGCTGGAAAGATCCCTCCCACGTGGGGACCGGGAGCGGTGCCCACCGGCATTGGGTTCCCCTGCCCAGCATAGCCTGTCCCCGTGGCTGTCACCGTCACGGCGTGACCTGCTTTCCCAGAAAAGCTCAGTGGGATGGACGGGGTGCTCGGAGACTTTCCTCCCCCTCCGGCCCTGGGAATAAGCATCCCCTTGTGCGGCCGGGGCAGATGATCGGGGTCTGACCAGCAGCCCCCGGCTGTCTCTGCCGCTCGGCGTTTGCCGGCATAGAATGGCTCCCTTGTGCCGTGCCGGAGGTTGGCTGCACGCCGGCCCCAGGGGGCTGATCACAGGGTTTCTTTCGGAGGCATCTCTAACCAGGGGGTTGCAGGGCTGCGGTTTGTGCCCTCTTTGACATCACCGAAAAGCCCCAGCGCGGCTGAACCGCGAGGCCACGCAGCACCGGCCACCGCTACCGCGAGCAGCGGATCTGGGGGCGCATCTCCCTGAACAAGGATGCAAACAAATTCACGGGGAGGCCGGTTAATCCTCTTCCGAGGAAGATTACTCGGTGCGGCTGGGGATGCCAAATAAAAAAAATCAGATTTGAATAAAGGTTGCACAAGCCCCAGGCTCTCGCAGGCAAACACGGGGACGAGTTATCTCGCTGGGCTGTGGCCGAGCGCCTGGCCCACCACGGGAGCACGTGCTCTGATGCAGCCGCGGCGCTGAGCAGCTCAGCAAACAACAACAACAAAAAAAAAAAGGAGGGGGGGGAAGGAAATCACATTCCAGCGGCAATATTTTTAAACAGCACGGTCTGCGGAAGACATAACTAAAGCCCTGACTCAAGCCCTGCTTTGCACGTGCCAAGGTTTGCTGTGCTCAGCAGAGATGCGGAGCACAGAAATGCCGTTAAAAACCAAATCCCAACCCAAGGAAGCAGGTGAAGGAGCCTCCCTGCTCTTCCTGCACGGCAGCAGCCGTTCCCAGCCGGCACAGTGTGGGGCTGATCCCAAGCCTCCTTGGGAATGGCTGAGCCATCACGGGAGTGTCCTGGCTCTCAGCTGGACCTGCCAGGTCCCTGCCAGGCATGTCTGTCCTCCGACAGCCCGGACACAAATAGGAAGCGAGCATGGAAAAATACAACAGGATCGCTTCCAGCCCTGCTAAGTCAGGGATGGGAAAAGGGCCAAACCTGCACGGAGGTGGAGGGGCTGGAGGCACGGTGCGGAGCATCGCTCTCGGCACTCGCCGGGGGAGCCCGACATCCAGGCAGGGCAGGGGGGCTCTCAGCACGGGGGACCAATCCTGCTGGGGAGCAGCGCTGGCCAAGTGACCCAGTTAATCCCAGTGCAGAGTGGGACTGGGCGCAGGGCGGAGCTGGGTGCCCATGGGGCAATGAAGCGAGGGGAGGGAGCGCTCCCACATCCCAACAGCCACATGAGCTGCACAGCTCCGGGCAATGGGAAGCAGAAAGAGAGCAATAGAAAAATATCCAGGCAACATCTGGGTTTAAAGAATTTATTTCGAACCAAAATTCCCCAACAAAAAGTCGTACAAAAAGAATAGAGACAAGAGTGGTCATTACAAAAGTGTTCACAGATACAAAAGATCATCTGAGCAATCCCCAGCGAGCAGAGCGCGGCCCCAGCATGGAGGCTAAGGCACGCTTGGCTTTGGTTGTGCGCGGGGAAGCGAGCAGCCCCGCGGGCAGGATTGTCTCAGTGAGGGAATGCAAAGGTCCTCAGCACCCGAACTCTGCTCAGGTCATGCCGGAGCGAGCGGGGTCAGCCCCTGGCACGCACGCTCGAGCGGTCCTTGCTACAATGCCTGGCTCACCAGTTCCCACACCGGTGAGCACAGGTTGCTGCTGTGTCCTCACCGCGCTGGGGCCACTGACCCCTCTACGGGTGCAGGATCAAGCCCGTCCTGAGCAGGACCCCTGGCCCTGAAGGACTCATTTCAACTCCACATCTCCCATAAGCATTTGTGGCTGCCACCAGCCTCAGACCGGGCTTCCTTCTCCTCTCCTTGGCCACCAGGGAGATGCCAGAGCCACAGCTCCAACACCCCCGTGCTGGTACCGCAGTCTGGGGGTCGGTTTCAGCCCCATCACGGGGGAGGCATCAGCACATTGCGCAGGTTTGGCGCCGACACACAGGAACCAGCTTTCCTGTTCTTGGTAAACGGCACCAAAACGCTGCCACAGATCATAAATTTGTCCCCCAAGTCCTCTGCCCTGGTAACAGCCCATGGAAGCCTTTAGTTTCGGTAGACTAGCTCAAACCATTCCCCCTGCAGGCATCGCCAGGCTTGCGGCAAAGATTATCAGCAGTGGACGAAGTCTCTGCTTCATCTGGGCAGAAAAAGGCCTTTTACTTTCTTAGGGAACCGCAATCCTGGTGAGCTACTGCAGGAGAAGGGCTGCACCTGCATTACCACGGCACTCAAATCTGAGCAACATTAAAATATTCTCTAGTAATCCTGAGAAACACCTCCAAGCTCCTGTTTTCCATGACAGGAGTTGCCAGAGCATGGCCACTGCAGGCAAGGGGAGCGCACATATCCTCCCTTTGAACCCCAAAATCCTGGGGCAGTTATTAACTCGCCGCGTCCTGCCCAACCACACACGGAGCCGCTCCACGCCGCGGGGTCTCACGTGTTCTCCTACCATGCACGAGCCCACAACACCACGCTTGGTGTCGGTCCGTGGGACAGTCACGACAAGAGTAGTTGAGGGCAGTGAGCGGAGCCGGGGTCTCGGCGCTGCAGGAGCTCTGGTCTCACGGCCACCGTGTCCCCATTTCCAGACCGAAGTGCTGCGAGGGTGCAAGCTTTCATCCCAAGGGATCGCCATGCTGTCAACTGCATCCGATGCGCTTCTCTCAACAGGTCATGCAGCGCGGACGGATGTTGTTTGAAGGGGGGTTTGGATCAATCTGCAAAGCCAAGTTGAGAGTCAAAAACCTCGGCAGCGGGCACATCCCAGCCATCTCCACCAGCCCTGCCAGCCCAGGGGGGATTTGTTACCTCCGAATACAGCGGAGGCGGTCGGAAGCGAAACTCCTGGATGTAGGTGAAGAAGGGACCTTCCAGGATGCCGCCGAGTTCACTGCGGCACGGCGGAGCCAGGCTCTGCTCAGCCTCCGGGCTGGACACGACCTCCGAGTATTCAGGGGGAGCTGAAGAGAGAAGAGAACCATCAGGGAATAGGAAACACACTCCATTAATGGGAGACACGCAGGTAAAAGGGCTTCAAATCCACTGTTTCCCAAACCCTCCCAGTTCCCTCAGGAAGGAACCCAGGAGATGCAGCACCACAACCAAAAAAATTAAGTAAAAAAGCAAAAGCTGGTGCTGGAGCAAGAGGCACGGTTGAGAACTTGCTCTGACCCTCGCTATCCAGAGCGGGTTGGCCAGGGGGTTTTGCAGCACCCAGACACATCCCGGGGAGAGGGAGATGCTCACCCTCCGGCTGCTCCGGGATGGTGCTCAGCCAGTCCAGGTTGACGCTGTACTGGCTGCTGACGCTGGACGTGCGGCTCCCGAACGGATGCAGCGGGATCGTTCCGATGACAAGCGGCAGTTCAAGGAGCAGCTTGGACGTCCCAGGAATATCCACACAAACCTGCAGAGACAGGAGACAGCAGGGAAGCTTAGCTGTTGGTGTTTTCCCAGTCCGGAGGGGCAGATATCTCCAGCTTGAGCTGGCCAGGAGGGAATTCTTGCAGCGGGATGCAAAGGGACATGCAAATGCTCCTGCACGAGCTCTTGTGCTGTGCGTGAGGGGCAATGGGGCAACGGGGAGAGCACGCAATGGGGCAACGGGGAGAATCCAAGACTTCATACAAATCACCAGCCCCAAAATCTCTGCACCAGCCCAAAGCAGGCACAATGAGCACAGCTCTGGTGAGAAGGGGAACGCTCAACACTGAGCTGAGCCGCCTGCAGTGCTCCCCGCGAGGTCCCTCACCTTCAGGGAGTATTCCACCTGGATGATGCGGCACTGGAGGATGGACGGCCCCACCGGCGGGATCTTCAGCGCCCGCCCATGCCACACTTCCCGCTTCCCCGCTGCGATGGAGTCACCAACGATGCTGGTCACCACCGATTTCTTCTGCTTCTTGGTGCCCCGAGCGATGAAGGTCTGAGTCTGGATGATGGCCGCCTTGGGCACCACCGCTCGGCTTGTGCAGTTGTCGATCTCAGCAAAGATCGGGATGACGTCACCTACCAAAACAGACACACATGTTGGAAGAGGGGAGACGGAGCCCGGTCCTGCCTCAAGGAATTCCTGCATAGGATCACCAAGGGTTGGTCATGCTATCCGGCGCTGCAGGCCCAAGATTTAATCTAGCAGGAGCCTGGCCCGAGGAGGCTGCCCGCATCGGGTGCACACACTAAAGCTCTCTGACTGATCTCATGCCAGAAGTCAAGAGCCCAGCTCACAGTGACCCCAAATCCCCTCCCGCTGGGGTCTACCCCAAGGCCCACAGAGGTTCAAGGGCACCAGCGCGTCATCTCACCTGGGGTGTAGCCTTTTCGGTCAATCTTGGCAGTCACAGAAACCTGGCCACGATTGCAGTACCAGGCACGAGCAAGTTTCTCCTTAGCACCTGCCTGGGGAGCCTGGAGAAAGGGAAATATTTCAGCTATTTAGTAAGAAAGGATGAAACTCAAAGCAAGCACCTCCCTGGCACTGAGAACCTGCCGGGGAGCATCGGCAACTTCTTAGGTATCTGATGCAAGATGCTGTTGCAACGCATTAAAGTTTCCAAAACGTAAGAGACACAGATGACCTCTGCCCAGTGCAGGTAACGCTGGAGGGCACAACTCACAGGGGGGCAAAGAGTCCCTCGGGAAATCAGGCCTGCGTTGTAACGCTGGAGGGGAGGCAGACACCTTCCCCGTGGGCTTCCCGGGGAAGTTTTGGATGCCCCGAGGCGGAGCAGGGGGAGCTCACCAGCAGGGCAGGCGTGTTGATGTCGATGGGTTCAATCACAGTGAACTCCTTCTTCACTTTCTTCACTGTCGACCAGGGTCGGTGCAGTTTGGCTTTCACCCAGTAGCGCACGCTGCCATGCTTTCCCTCAAAGGAGGTAGCCAGGGTCCTGCGTATAAGCAATGAGCAATTTAGAAAGGCTTTGCTGAAAGAATCTCATTTTCGAGGTGCCCTGTCCCCCCTCCCAGGACCTGTGTCACGCACCAAGCGGCTCCTCTCCCCGTTTGTATTAAGGCAACAAAAAAAATGTCAACTTACTCGGGGAGCTGGAAGGTGAAGGGGAACTCGTGCCTTCCTGCCTGCAGGACAGTGACTTCACCGTTGTCTGTGGGCAAAACAGATTTAAGACGATTATCTCTCTCCTGCAGAACTTCCTCCCTGGGCAAACCAGTGGCTGAGATGTACAGCACACAGCAAGAGAGCAGCACGACGGCACAGGAATATTTCTGCCAGGACTGAGCTGCAGCAGCACTAACGCAGCTGTGACATGAGAGCGGGGCACGTCCCACAGGTGCCGGGCGCTGTCTGCTTTCCACGTGTCTCCAGGCACGCACGACCCAGGGGCACCTCCTCGGAGAGCCGGGCAGCTTCCCCGGGTGGGCTCTGCGTCATCCTGCTGCCACCCTGCACCGTGGCTTGGGAGCAAGAGCCCACAGATGCCCGGCCAAGCCAGGAGCAGCTCCGGGAAGGTGGCCAGCCAAGCCCCCCGTGCCCCCCAGGGTTTGCACCCCTGTCCTGCCTGCATTGCACAGAGCAGCTGGGGTTGGAGGGGACCTCTGGGGATCATCCAGTCCAACCCCCCTGCTCAAAGCAAGCTCCTGAACCTCCCCAGGCATTTTCCAATGCTGTTTTCCCTGCCAGGGAGCACCCACAGCAAAGGAGGAGTCTTGTGTGGGGTCAGTCCCTAATTGGGGTGCCCTGCAGAGCAGCAGGGTCTGGCTGTGCACAGCAGGACCCCGGGGTGCACTCAGCATTTGAGGCATCTGCAGGGGACCTATGCACCCAGTCCCCAGAGTGCCCAGACCCTAAGGCACCCCATGCACCCAGATTTCAGCTGTTCGGGGTGTCATGCACCCAGCAGCCGGGGTGTCCCAAGCACCCCGATTTCAGCTGGTTGGGGTGTCTGGAGCACCCAGCAGCTGGGGTGTCCCAGGCTGCCCCATACACCCGTTAGTTCAGCCCCTGGGGTCTCCGGTGCACCCACACCCCCGCTCTCGGAGCCGACGGGCGCATCGGAGCACCCCGGGGGGTGCCGCACCCGTGGATGCCGCCCCGGGGGGAGTGGGGTGGGTGATGGTGGGTGGGTGGGTGCCGTACCTGGGGGTGCCAGCAGCGTGTCGCGGTGGCTGAGAAACTCCACCTGGTCGCTGTAGCTCTGCGTGTAGGCGGTGCTGGAGCCGGCGCTGCGGGACTCGGTCCAGTGAACGCGGGCAGCGCCCATCGCCCGCAGCCTCAGGGCTCCGATCCGCGCCGCCGCCGCCAGCTCCAGCACCACGCGGCCCGACACCGCCTGCCCGGGGCTGAAGGCGGTCGGAGCGTCCTGCTCCGTCCCCTCCAGCACGATCAAGAAGCGTTTGAGGCGATCGAAAAGCATGGCTAAAGCTCGATCCGTGCCGTAGCCCGACCTCCCCGCCGCCGCCCGGCCGCCCGCCCGCCCGCCGCGCTTTAAGTGCCCGGCGCGCCCGGGGGCGGCCCCGGTGGGGCGGGACGGGACGGGGCGGCCCCGCCGGGCCCTGCAAAACAAGGCAGCGAGCATGTGCGGGTCGGCTCCGCCTTTTCCCGGCTCCGTGGGCTCTCCCGTGGGGAGCGTGGGAGGGTTGGGGGGGGTGTTGACCCGTTGGGGGTGCGCCGTTCCCCAACTCCTCCGGCTGCCCCGATGCCGCACCGAGACATCCCGATGGGTGTCACGACCACGGTAGCCCACGGTGAACGTGTCCCAGAGCGGGATGGTTCACGGGGCTGAGCGCTGCCAGCCCTGCCGTGGATAACCCCATCTGCTTGCGGTGTGGCTCAGTGTCCCCCAAAACCCCCTCCAGCTCCCATCCCATCTACGTCCTTGAGTTGGCACCGGCCAGAATCCGTGTTCCCAGGGTCACAGCCAGCGGCTGTGCCAGGGGGATTTCTCACTCGGAGCAGCAGCCCCTTTACGTTCCAGTTCCCACAGGCGAGAGGCGAGGGCCGTGCCGCACGCGGATCCACGTCCTTCCTTTCCCAAGAGCCGTTCCCAGGGGTCGGAACAGGCTGCAACTGGATTTGGGCTCCTCGCGCGGCGTGGCCGGGCCAACTGGTGACGAAGGGAAAAGTGGTCTGGGACATCGCTTCACTTATTTCTAAGAAATCAAGAACTGGCTCCCGTTCAGCTTGTGCAATTACAGAGGGAGCAATACATCTTCCCTGCGCTTTTTAACCAGGCGAGCGCTGTTTTTTTACCAGCTCGTACCGGGGTTTGTGTGGTGCCACTCCAAAACCCAGCGACAAATTACACCTGCATGGGCAGGCACGGCATGGGGACTCGCTCTGTCGGCAGCATCTGCTGCTGCCGGTGCTCAGCCAGAGCATGAAAACTGGGAACTGGTGATTCTCGGGGCGGATATCACCATTAGCAGCACCCCGAGATGTTGTAAAAGGGAGGAGAAAGGGGTCTACGCCCCCCAAAAGTGTTAAAGCAGCTTTAGAAACTTCTGCTTGAATTAGGATTGTCACATTTGCAGAGCACCAGAGCTCTCCACCCCGGGCACGGGCTGGGGATAAGACAAAACAGGCATTAAAAATGTTACTCAGCATTTGGCCGCCAAAGTTTTGAGGATTTTCGACTTGCTCCCAGCCATGCTGGGCAGGACCTGCTGTGCTGAATTGGGTTGATCTCAGCCACCGAAAATGAGCTGGGCTGAAGCCCTGCAAAGCTTTAGCTGTCTCCAAAGCCTAAGTGGAATTGTCTGTCTCCCTCCCCAAGGGAAGGGGACTGTGTTTTATTTTATGTGCGCGACCATTTGCTGCCACAAGCAAACATGAATCATAGCAAACGCTGTAAAGGGAGCCCGACAGCAACGGGAGAGGGAAAGAAGGAAGGGAGGCACGTCACAGCACGAGTTAACGGGTGACACCAGCTCTGGGAAGGTGCCCGCTGTCCCCGCTGCGATGCACGGTGACATTAGAGGTGGTGGGGCTCTCAAGAGGGTCCGGAGCCTCGGCCGGGCTGAGGCAGCTCCATCTCACGCTTGGCATCTTCCTCCTCCCGCCTGTCGGCACACACCCCTCAGCCCGTGACTCAGCCTTCGCCCACGGGATGAGAATCTCTGCAAGCCTCCCTCCCGCGTCAGCTGCACAAGATGTCCACAGCTACCCCTCCTTGCCTCCACGTGAGGTGGGAAGCCCCTCTCTGACCTCTGTGGGACCCCAGCGCCGGGAGAGGGTCTCTCCTCTCTCCCGGGATCTCTAGGTGCAGGGCCTGTGGGACTGCGGCCAAGGGCTTTCCATTCAAGAATGCTCCTGGGTGCCCAAACCCAACTAAAACCCAGGCCAGGCTCGGTGCAGGAAAGATCTCCAACTCTTCAGCCCCACCTAGAGTCTGGCCAGGCTTAAGCCGGTCCCAACAGGACCTGACACCCTGCCCAGCTCAGAAGGGGCTTCTCCTTCCCTGATCCGCTGCTGGGACCTGCTGGCTTCTCCCCACTGACCCTGGAGCCACACAAAGGTCCCTGGAAAGGCAGAGAGAAGGGGATACAGCAGGTAAAAAGGCAAGTCAGCAGCTCTACCCTGACTCAATATGGGGACAAGACGGGACAACGCAGAGCCTTGCACAAGCGCATGCTCCCGGCTTGAGGAATAAGCTCCATCCCTGCCGGATTTGCGAGTGTTGCGTATGTACGAGGATTAAGGTGCTGATCGAGGGCCACCCCACAACGGAACCCCGATGTGCTCTTAGCCCACGTGCCATAACTCTCCTGGATGTCTCCATGAAAATAAAATGGCTTCTAGATGTTTGCCTCTCACCAGGGCAGGACCTACACCTCTGGGAAGTGCTGCGGGACCCTCGGACAGAAGGGATCACTGCACAAAAAGCATTTATGTTTCCTAGGGCCCTCTCACATCACCTCATGCAGAAGGTGGGCCTTCCTTGCCTTGCCTTTGCCCATTAAACCCCTATCTTTTCCTCTCTTCCTGCTCCCTATCTAAGACGATTACACAATACACATTTAATGGCCCTGCCATGCAGTCTGAACGTCCTTCTTTCACCCTTTTTCTTGTCTCACAGCGCAGCACCCCGGTGCCAACGCTCACCACCCTGCCGGGAAACTGCAGATAAACTCACAGCTCAGGAAAGAGCAGAAGGGAGGGCTCTTATCTCTGCCTAGCTTCCCTCCTCTGCACTGCCTTGTTACCATGACAAAACCTGCATTTTTTAAACACCACGCAGACACAGTTGATCTCATCGAGAAGCAACAAGAAGGGAGCAGTCACAGGGACCTTCGGGTGATGGCACGTTTTCAGCAGCTTCTCGCCAGCTGACATCAGGAAGGTCCTCGCGCTGCCGTTGGGGACAGCGGGGCAGAGCAGGACCCAGCGGGATCCGAAGGAAGCGATTTTGGCTGCAGAACAGCACTTCTCCGCAGCCCACAGCCTTCGCTCCCTTAAAACACTCCTGTGATCACGCGCCCGTGTCCCTCTCACAAAGCAGAAAAGGAATCTGCGTATGGACAGAGACAATAAAATCCCAGCCCACAAGTTCTGGCGAGGCTCTCTGCTCCCCAAGGAGCCCAGTTTAACTCTCCCCGGGCAGTAGGCAAGGGCCAGAAACCATCAGCTTCAAGCTACAGGAGTGCAGGGTGCTGACGAGGCCGAGCAGCTCATGCAATTCCTCCAGCCCCTGGCCAAGCGCCCTTCTCCAGATGGCTCCAGGGGCTTCTATCGTACACAATCCCAGCAGCACAATCCAAACACGCTCGCAGCAGCTTGTGGCTTCCCTACAGACATTCACTGCAGGGATCATGGGGAATAAAACGCACCCTGTAACCTTACAGCTAATGCAGACACTGTCCAAACACTGCAGGGCCCAAGTGCTCAGGACCTTCTCTGCTGGAGTTCAGGTCGAGGGCTTCTCCCATGTCCTTAATTGTAATAATCGGGACGCTTAGCACAGTTGCAGCTGCAAAGGGGCCATCCTTAGGCACAGCATGGAAGAGCCACTGCCAAAAGACAGAAACTCCAGAGTAATGCAGGTGTTCGGAGCAGATGGCAAGGTACAGTCATCCAGAAACAGAGAATATGACACCCCCAGTGCAGTCCAGAGACAAGAACACCTCCGGGAAGGCAGCTCACGTCCTCGTTCCATCTCTCTAGTTTCCTCCTGCAACCTCTACAGCATGACTTTCTGGGTTGCACTTGGCCACTGACACAATTAAAGGCCCTCAGCATGAGTGAAGTCCTACGGCCATCTCCAGGGCTGGGCGGCACATTGTTGTCCCAAAAATCAGGATTGTTTTTGTTTCTCACATATCTCCAACACATAGCACTGTGTCACAGGCAGTAACAAGGCCATCAGAAGCAGGGAAAGGGGCAGAAAAAGCCCCAGAGCCATGACTGTAACACTATCGTTGGAGGGGAGGATAAAAGACATGCACTTTCATAAGCAAAGACAGAATTAATGAGCGGATGGACAGCTGAGATGTCCTGTATCCCTCGGCTCTGGATCCTTTCATCCCAACCACACAAAGAATTCAAGCTTGTCCTCTTGCAGTAGATGGAAGCAACATGCCAGCCGGGCATGCAGTCCCAGCATCAGGAAACTGAAAACAAATATTTACTGAACTACTAAGTGCTCTTTCCACACTTGCGAACAGACACTTCTATTTGCACTTCCCTGTGCAAACAGAACAAAAGCCACAACTCTTTCGTGCTCACCAGCCCCGAGGTTGCAGGCAGCCTCCAAGAAACCAGCAGCACAGAAACCCTCGGCAAAGGTGAGAAGAGGGTGTCCAAGAGGGACAACCCTGCTGGGGTTGGCAAGCACCCATCAGGGCAGAGGTTCACCCGGAGGGGATGCCTGCAGCCCAAGGGGGTCCCAACCCAACGTCCTGGAGCAGAGAACCACCCCCATACCCCAGCCTTACCGGGGATGAGCTGGCAGCGGCGGTACAGGAAGGTCTGGTAGGCTGTGTAGTCACGGTAGACGGTGTTGAGCCCCACGCTGTAGCTCTCCAGCCAGTGCGTGGCGGCGCGGCCGCGAGCGTACACCTCCAGCGCCCGTAGCCGCAGCGCGCCGCGGAGCTCCAGCTGCACCCGCCCGTGCAGCAGCTCCCCGCTGCCGTAGGCGCCCCACGCTCGCCCGTCCTCCAGTTCCACCGCCAAGCTCCGCACGCATCCCAGGGGCTGCATCGCTGCTGGCCCTTGCTTATCCGGCAGCTCCAGGCGGCTGGTCCCTGCCTGGGCTGAGGCGAGCGGGGCAAGCAGCTGTGCAGCCCTCCAGGGAGGGGAGGAAAGAGCAAAGGCTGCACCGAGATCCCCTAATTTATCCCTGCCCCTAACTGGCCCAGCCCTGCAGGCCTAATCTTCCCCAGCGTTGGACTGAGACCCTGTTTTGCAGTGATGCTTTAGCGTTGACCTCATGTGCGGGAGGCCGATGCCGTGCCGAGGATGGGGCCGCGGAGACGGGTGACGTATTTTTAAACCAATGGAGAAATAACGTGACTTCATCTTATCTCTGAGTCACAGACACTGTCGACGTGCAACTGGTACGTGCTGGTGGCTCCGTCGGCAGGGAGGGGTGTCACACACCACTAACCGTGCTGGCAGATTTCACGTAGCTGGGGGAATCAAAGAAAGGCTGTTTGGCCTTCCTGGTTCAAGCATTCCTGGGGCATTGCTGGAAGGGGTGGGAGAGGAGTTTAGAAAGCAAGGACCCTTGCCCCAAAAGCCAGTTTTACTTTCTGTGTGTGAAATTACATCAAAATCCACATGAAAAAGAAAGTGAATAACCACAGGGTCCTCCCAGCAACAGCTCTCCCAGCCAGCTGGTTCCACCAGACGGGTGATGTTCACCATTTATCCCCAGTGAACAGTGGCTGCTTCTGCAGTACCACAGGTGGCAATGCCACCTCAGGGTCACATAAAGGTAATGGGGCGAACTCGTAGCAGATGCAAGTCCCTGTTACTACACCAAATGATGCAATCTAGGTGTTTAAATCAAGGTGTTTGCAACGTACCGGCGTAAGATGTGAGGTGCCTGTGTGCATTTGCAAGACTCGAGCACGCGGCTTCATTGAAGTACGCACGGAGCAAAGATTGTCCCTTTCCCGAGAGACGTAGAGTCAAATCCCAAGAGGAAAGCACGAGGGCTCGTGGGCCCAGCCACTGCTCACACACAAACTGCAGCAATTGGAAATGGTTTAGTAACCCGTGCGCAAATGCTTTGGTGCTGGCTCACAGCACACGTGAATCAAGCCCATCTGCAGCAAAAGGCTGAGCAGAGCTTGTGAAGCGGCAGTTGTGACAAGGCAGCAGCTGACCCGGCTCCCTCGGCCCCCCGAGGGAGGGGGCTGACCGGCCCACACTGATCTCTCTTTAAAACACCTATATCCCAAACAGAGTTAGTGCAAGCTCAGCATTCAGCGAACCCATGTGAGTTATCGACTTAACAAAAATACACGGCTCACCTCTAGGAAAACAGCCCACTCATCATAAGCTGGGGAGAGCTACCTCTCTGCCCTACTGTTCACTGACCTTTGGTTTCAGGCCTTGACACCAAAATCCAAACAAATAAGGGAATATGCCAGCCCACACACAGCCCTGACAGCGCCTCTCACTTTGCTTCTGATCTCTTGCCCTTTCTCTGAGCTTCCCCCTACCCCATCTGCTTCCTCCTGCCCCAGCGCCTGCCTAGAGGCACTCGGTGGGTCTTGCAAGGCAGAGAGATGTGTCACCCACGTCTCTGGGCTAATCTCCCGGTGTTTATTCTTGCTGTCACACCGCCTTCGTATGTCCTCATTCAACTCGTGAAATAAATGTTCCCTGTAATAACACACAGACGGGCCAAGAGCAGGGCACCAGGATGGTTAACAGGTAACAGGCAGTCCACAGCGCAGCAAGTCCTGGGCGGTCACTGAAGAAGGGAGAATTATGGTGCGAAGAGCACCTTCCTCTGGGGACAGTATCCTTTCAGGGTCCCCAGGGGGACGCAGCTCACTTGGGAGTTTGCCTTTTGGATTTCTGCCGGGCCTCTGGACTTGGGCGTGAACTCATCTTTCTGCTCAGTCCTGAAGAGGTCCTGCGCCCTCCAGGGCAGCCCGAGGTGTGAGCATTTGATCTGAGGAGAGAGAAGAGCTTTCAGCACATGGGGACGGGGCTGGGGAAGAGGCAGGTGGTGACATGGAACCTGGCAGCCCCCTACATCTGAGCCTCGTGTTGCTACCGGAGGGGTCACCCCCCTGGGCAGCGGCAGTCTGTGCCTGCCTGCATCCTCTCTCTCTGGCAGATGCACAGCCTTCTCTGCTGGTGGTGCAAAGAGACTTTTACCCCGGCTGGACACCTCTAGCCATGCCAATTTTCCTCCTCTGATCCTCTGTGGGGGACCAGAATCACCTTCCCCCTCCCTCCAACGTTCCTTGGCTTAGGGATTTGGTTGCCTGTCCTTCTTCTCCCTTCAAAGATTTTTCTCAGCTACGACTCTTCTCCCCACAGAGCATTTACTTGAGACTGGAGGCAGACAGGATTTGATGCATGGCTGTCCCATCTCAAGTAGCTCAAGAGCACACACCAAAACTGATGATGTTAATGGGGAGGCTACAGCTTTGCTTGGTATAATCCCGCTTCCCCAAGCCGCCCCGTGGTAAATCCAAGCCTATTAAGGCTGTACCTGCTGTAGCATGTCTTCAGGGAGTCGTTGTTTCTGCTGTCTGTGTGGGACCAGCATGGCCTGCATGGTTGTGACAGAACTTTCATCTGCTGACAGACAGAATTGAAACAAAAAGTAAATTCAAGCCAGAAAATTAGGAGGCAACATCAGAAAAGCTTTGCAGTTTGACTTGCAGTCACAGATCTGCGTGCATTTCCATTAGCGAGAGGAAAAGACAGGCTTTGCCGTCAGCACTTTGCTGAAAACCTTTGCTCAGACAGAAAACAATTTTCAGGGTGAGAAGTTAAATGAAGAAATTCACATGGCAGTTACAGGAATATCACTCCATGTGCTAGTTATGGAGCTGCTCCAGAAGTTTGGGGCCAAGGAAAAGATCAATTCAACTGTGATCTGTTCCACATTTAGTAAAACAAATGGTTTAAAAACAGAAACATGGCATGAAGGGACCTCTCTCTTAGCTGCCAAGTACTGGTCATCAGAAAGAGGAGGCAATGTCAGAGGAGGATTTTCTTAATGCCTTCCATGACCAGCTCTAACCGCATCCCTTCTTGAGGTTGCATAAGCACAGCTTTTGATCAAAATCCTCTCCTTCCTCCCAAATACAAATGCAAAACAACTTCTAAAAACAAATGTAGCAAGGGAGAAAGATCAAGCCACGGGTTCATGTCCCAGAAATCATTCCCGTCACCCGAACATGCTAAACATTGCTGTATGATGGCAGTGAGTGCCTATGGCTGGCACAGGCATCAAAGTGGCTGGTAAGTGAGATGTCATTTGGGGAGGTGAAAGTGCCTGAGATTAGGAGCCGCTGTGAGAGCCAGCAGCAGCAGGCATGGGGCTGAGCACAGCTGTCCTGCCTGGTTTTGGGGTAACAGTCTCATTTTACTCAAGACATGATGCTGCACCAGTGCCTTCCTGCCATCTCCAACCCGAGATGTCTGGGCTGCCTCCTTTCCCAGAGCACCAGGCATTGCTGTCCCTTGCACAGAGCTAGGAGAACCTCAGCAGGCCTCATACGGCACCACGACAGTCTGAGCAACGTGGCCTTACTGTGGTAGTTGAAGGGGATGTGGCTCTCGCGGTGGCTTTTGGTGTCTGCCGTCACCCTCTGGCTCTGGCGGGGCAGCTGATAGTCTGACTGCTGCGTTGTGCTGAAGAAACGGGAGCCTGAACGCTCATCTCCCAAGCAGACGTTGCTTCGATGTTTCTGAAGTAGCAAGTCAGGCTTCGGTGCGAGGTTCCACCTGTCAGTCTGGAGAACACAAGAGCTGCTTTAACAGAAAGAGGCTGTGGCTGAGAAAGGCACCCTATTGCACATTACACCCTGCACAGCCCAGAGCGGGGAGGGGAGAAGGGACAACAGCATCGGCTTTAGGTGCCAGAGTAGTGTACATAAAAGAAGAGAGGGTCTCCACCAGAGAAACACCCGCACAGCAAAGCTGGGAACAGACCTCTGGGTAGGAGAGCTGCGTAGTAGTAGTTCTTGCTAATGCTTGATTTCTCTCACGGTCTTCATCACCTCTGGGGATGGATGAAACGTATGTGTTTGGACGGGCAGTAGTTACAGGCTCTGGCAAAAGCGAGAGTGAAGGATGTCAGAGCACTCCAGTTTCTGAACGATTTACAGCTACAGCAGCTTCTCCTCATGCAATAGAGCACAGGAATGAATACAGCTATTTAACCTGCCAGGGAAGTGGAGTGAGGATGAAACAGAGCCTCACAGTGACAACACTGATGCTGAGTATGTAAAAACTACAAAACATTAAAAATATAAAATTATATACATATTATATGAATGCATTATATCTTTATCTATAATTATATCACCAAAACCAAGTAATAAATCCTACTGTTCAGCTCGTTATAAACCTCAGTAGTGGTCTGTACACGTTGCCTCTGTGTCACAGACTTAGCCTACCTAGATTGTGCACTGGGAAGAGCTCTGACGTCGAGGTGGAGAATCTGGTGCAACCGTCCCCCAGCTGCAGGTTCGTGCGGTGGATCTGGGAGGCAGCACGTTCCTTGTCATAGACTCTGCAAGATACCAGATATGAGCTGCTTAAATAGCAATGTTCGTCAGAAAGAGCAGTTCCTGGGGATACCCACCAGGTTCTCCTGCTGATACCTGTGTGTCCTCTTGTCTGGGGCACTGTAGGCATGTTTCTGCTCGCTCATAGATCCACTGCTTCTGGGATCCCCAAATTTAATAGGAGACATGTGCTGAAGGGAAGCCAAGAGAGCTACAGAACAGCCACTTAAAGCACAATCCCTTTGTTTCCCCTCTCTGTCTTTCCATCCATCTGGTTTTCACTTGCACAGATCCCACCCCTTTCAGGACAGAACTCAACATGGGAACGCGCTGCCCTTTAACTGTGTCTTGGTCCTCCCCAAAATCATGCTGTTACCTTTTCACTTGGCTTTGCAGGTGGACTCCATTCACCCTTAAACTGTGCTTGGTAAGAAGTGTGGTAATAGGACTGTCCATCCCCTTTAATAGTGGGAACACATCCTGCCAAACAGCCAGAAGGGGAAATGAACGGTGTTATTTCTAAAAATGCTCTATTTAGCCTTGTAAGGAAATGTTAATGATATTGAAGCTGCAATCTTGAGGCAGCTGCTCTTTTAGCATTGCAGTACTACTGAGTCTATTTCGTGTCATTAAATGGCAAAGCAAACTGCAGTAAGGTGAGCTGCAATGCTGCAGAACATGGATGCGGTGCATGAGAAGCGATGCAGCTCTGGTGTGAAAACTGCAGCATCTGAGGGTACAGCGAGCGTAGAAGACACCTGGAAAGGCTACGCAGCAAAAGCTTGGCTGGCGAGTGGCTCTAGTTAGTGCTATTAACCTCTTCTATGAGCATCAGATTGATTTACTCGGCTATAAAAAGAGAAAGCGAAATATCCAAATAGTTCTAACAACAGCTTTAATTGCTCATAGCAGGACTCGGAGCCAAACCACCGAACCCCGCCGTGCCCAGGAAGCCTGCACAGCACCAAGGACTGCAGGGAAGGTCTGTTGGGGACAGACGGGACCGTAAAACAGCTCACCCCTGTGCGAGTGCCACGGCCTGGCAGCGGGCTGGATCTCATGTGCTGGGTACGAGAAGGTGTAGACGGATGGAGGGAGCCTTATTTTCTCCCTGTCTCCACAAGGAAAGTTATCCTTCCGTTTCCCGGCGGTGGGCAGGGGGGGTCTCTGAAGGGGGGTGCGGGGACAGGGGAAGCTCTCCCTCGTCACTGAGGCGAGGACGCGGATGCGGGGGTCTGTGTGCATGCGGACATGCGACTCCAGGGGAACAACCGGGGCCACCGGCTGCAGGGGCCTCTCTGGAAACGCCAGGCGAGTTTCCGAGCAGGTTTCCCCGCCGTCACCCCCAGTCGGGCTCAGCACCCGCCCGCTGCGGGGCGGCGGGGCCGGCGCCGGCCTGTAAACCCCCCAGAAAGGGGGGAACTGGCTGTGAGAAAATGGCTGACGGGCGCTTCCCGGCGCCCAGCGCTCGGCCCCCAGCTGAACGTGGGATGCCTTCAGGAAGGGAAGGCCCGTGAGGGGCGCCGGGATCGCCGGCACCGCGCTGGCCGCCATCGCCGAGGAAGCGGGAGGCCGCGGCCGGGCTTCGACAGTCACCGGGCCGCGTCGCCATGGCGACGGCTCCGCCACCTTCCCGGCGAGCCCCGCGCCAGCTCCAGGCGGGCCGCCAGCCCCGCCCCGTCACATCCCGGAAGCGTTGCTATGGCGGCGGGCGCACTCAGCGGCCTGGTCGCCGTGCTGGAGACCTACCGCGGCCGCGACCGGGTGGTGAGTGGCGGGAGCGGCCCGGCGGGGCCCTGTCCTGCCGGTACGGCCGGGCCCTCACCGGGCTGTGCCTCCGCAGGTCCGTACGCTCTGCTATGGCTGTCAGCTGGCGGGCGGGGCGCTGGCCGGGCCGCAGTCCCCGCCATCGGGGCTGCCCGGGAGCCTCCTGGCCGTGTCGGCCCAGCTGAGCGCCTGCCGCACGGTCCTGCGCCTCTTCGACGACTTCGCCATGCTCAGCTATAGCTGCGGCTACGGGCTGGGCCCCAAGGTGAGCGTGGGGCACGGGGTGCACCGGCAGCCTCCCCGGCCACGCCGCAGGCGCCAAGACGTGTCCCCCGTGCTCCCCGCAGGACGAGGACGGCCTGGTGCGGGGGCTGTCGGTGCTCTGCAACCTGGCCAACCAGCTCTACTACCCCTGCGAGCACGTCGCGTGGGCGGCTGACGCTGGCATCATCCGCGTCGGCTCTCAGAAGTGGTGGACTCTGAGCACGGCGCTCTGGGCCTTCTCCCTGCTCCTGGGCATCCTGCGGTAAGGCTGGCTGGGGTGCCGCAGGCTGCGGTGGGAAGGAGACGGATAGGGAATGAACCGTGTTCCCTGTCATCAGGCTAAAATGAAGGACCCTCTCGGCTGCAGAAGGGTGCTCTTCCTCACGGATGCAGTTAATGCTAGAGAAAAAAGCCCTCCCCTTTGACGCTGTAGGAGAAATAACTCTGTTGTCTTGTTTTCAGATCCCTGAGAATCTTGTTCCGGTTAAGAAGAAAGCTGAGGCAGCACAAGCGGTATGATTTCCCTCCTTGGCTATACAGCTAATTTAACCCAGATATATCTGTGAGCTGTCGCTAATTATTATTACACGATGGCCTATCGCTAATGTTACTTTTGCTTCCAACAGTACACCTTCGCCTCTGAGTGAAAAGGAAGCGAAAGCCCAAGTGAAGGCTGAGGTTTTGAGCATCCTCACAGACGCGGCAGATCTCTCCAATGCAATCCACTGGCTGCCTCCGGGATTTCTTTGGGCTGGACGCTTTCCTCCATGGTTAGTAGGTCTCCTGGGGACCATATCTTCCCTGATTGGTATCTACCAAGCATCTAGAGGAGGAAATTCTGAAACTGTATAAACCATAATTAAGCTTCAGGAGCCCAATTTTTACATGGTAAAAACGCCTTTAGTGAGGCAGGGTGTATTTTAACTCTGCTGGGTGTCGACGATGGTAATTTCATGCGTCCTGTAATTGGGACCGTTGTCAAGATGTCTATTACAGAGAGGATTGTTTACGGTTAACAATTTTTATTACTCTTCATCAGAGAAATCTTTCAGGCGAATCCTCTGAAAATCAAGAAATCTAGGATTGGTAAAATAGAGAGGAAAAAAGTCACTTCCATCCTTCCTTCCTCTGTCCCAAAAGACAAATGCAACCCTCCAGTCACTTGAAAGAGCACAAAGTCAGCGTTAGGCGGAGAAACGGCCACGGTTCTGTCACACAAAACTTCTAAGGGATGGATCCTGTGAGTTCGAGCTCCGGGCTCAGCGCTTGGTGCTTCGTCTGAACCAGGGAGGTGACCCGTATCGTGGAAGTTTCTCCGTCAGATATTTCGGTGTTTGAGCCCAGAGCAGATGCCCCAAGCGCAAGGAGGAGCAAGCGGTTATTTTGTTTGTGACGGTTGCGTTTCTTTAGAGGCGAGAGGGGAAAGAAATAGCAACCGTAAGCAGTGCCTTGCGAAGCTTTCTTCTAGTCTGTGTTGCTCATTTAAGGAGAAATATTGGAAGTTGAGACTTCCTGGGTGAACAAGAAGCAGCACTGAGCCTCCAGCTGTGCCTTTATGGAATGCCACCGGGTGGAGCTCTTTCACCAGGCTCTGGCAGCAGCCAACGGACTTTTGTTGTTGTTCTTTTTAAAAGAAGCAGCGAATTTATTAATCACCTTTCAAAGGACCAATCAAACCAATGCCAAGATGAGTTTTACAGTTATATTTCTAGGCGGTGCCAATAATAAACGAGACGGATGCTTCAAAGGTGCCCTTGAGTGATCATTCCTTCTGTTAACTGGGCAAATGTTCTTTATCTGGTTCTAGAAAGCTCCAAACAGTGCCTAGGCGACAGAAAACGTTTGTGCTGCGTTAGCTGCAGCTCCCCGTCTGTTACCAGCCTTCCTTCTCCCGAAATAATTCAGAGCACCTGACTAACTGTCATGGAAATGCATCTTTTGAAAACAGTTCTGCTTAGTCTGCGTGGTGGTTGTGTTCCCTGCAACGCGGTACGGCACAGACCCCGTTTCCAGGAGGTTTGACCTCTTTTTTTTTTTGGTGGTTGTTTTTGGCACGGACACAGGAAACTATCTCCTGCCTGTGTTCAAAGAGCAGAGCGAGGTCTTGATACTCTTTATCCTTCGCCCTGTCCTTGCTGTTTATCTGGACCTTCACCCTGTGAAGTGCCCCTGAGGACGCCTTCCTGACTGTGCTCAGAATTTGGTGTCAGATTTACAGGTTTTGATACAACTCGGAGCGTGGGCGGGCGTTATCTGGAAGAGACTCTTGTTTTTCCTCTAGTCACGCGGAGCAGCCGGGTCCTGCTGCTTAGGGACAGCTGTAGCTGCTGCCCAGTCCTGTCCCCAGCTGCGGCGGCTCCTGCTGCAATTTAGTGGGTTTTAGTAAGAAATCAGATTCTATCTTTTTGTATTCTTAACCTCGTTAAACCATCCCTTCAGAACACGCTCTCCTGCTTAGCGTGGGACAAGGTATAGCTATAGCGATTTAAAAACCCAAATGCACACCCCTCCGATGCCAAATTAGTAAAACTCTAGGCCACGCTTTTAACTTTAATGTAGAGAAAGGACGCTGTAAGCTGGTCTAAGTGCGTTTGCGTCATCCACTTCCTCATCGGGCAGTTTTAAATCGCAGCCAGTGAAGCGCAGGACAAAAACATGCAACGGTCAAGGCAAAATCTGGTAATTCGGAGTTTCTGAAATTGTATTTTTCTGTAGGGTGCTTTTGGTCCCTACCAACAGATAATATTTAAGCACCTATGGTGGCTGCTGCTGCCTGTCCAGGGCAGCACTCGCTCTTTTTTGGCACAAGCCTTTCCGCGGGCAGACCCGATCCTCCCCAAACCTGCTGCTTTCTCCCCCCCCTCTCTTTTCTGCTGCGGCCATCGGCCCAACTCAGCTCCTGCTTTGCCCCGTGCAGGAAAACATTTGCTGAGCGGGGATGGTTTGTTCCGGCCGTGACCTCCCTTTGTCAGCAAGCCGAGATCTAAAGGCCGTTAGCAGACGAGCTGCTGATTCCAGCTCAGCGCCCTGCCTCCTGCTTTTATGGCCCCTTTATGGCAGGGTGACTCCATGAGCAAAGCTGCAGCCGGGCTTTATGAGCGTCACATCGGTTCTACCATCCCTTTTTCGGCTGTTAACTGCTGCCTGAGCCTCGCTGCGGGAGGGGAGCGGTGCTCCTGCCCCGGGAGAGCTGTTCCTGGTCGGGGGAGGGAGCAGCGCTCCGGGGAACGGGGACAACCGGAGACGCTGCCGCCGGGTAGGAAGGGGTTAAAGGGCGGCGCATGCGCACACCCGCCGCCGGCTCTCATTCACAAAGAGCGAGCGGAGGGCGCTGCGGCCGCTGATTGGCTGTTCCGCCGCGCCGGTTGCGGGAAGGGGGCGGGGCCGGCGGCGGGGCGGCCACGCGGCGGCGGGGCGCGGCGGCGGCAGAGCGAGCGGCGAGCGGTGGGTGAGTGCGGCGGCCCCGGGGCGAGGTGCGGGACGGCGGGGCGGGGTGGGCAGCACCGGGAGCGCACATCGCACCCCCCCCGTCGGCCCCCCCGGTACTACGCGGGACCGTGCCCTGCACCGGCGTTTGGGCCGGGACCGCCCGGTGTTCCCGCTTCGGTCTGCGCTAGGCGAGCCCCGCCGCTGCGGGACGCCCTACTCCGAGCTCCCCTTACCGGTCGGGTACCGTACTCCCGCCGCTGGCTGCTCTATGCGGCCGTCCGTCCCGCTGCAGCCCTCCGGCGCGGCCCCAGCTGCACCCCCGCCACTCCCGGCCCCCGGTGACCGCGCTGCCGGCCTTTCCCTGCTGACTCTCCGGTTTTCTCTTGCAGAGCAGCTTCACCACCATGTCCGTCAGCAGCCACGAGAACCGGAAATCCCGCTCGAGCTCCGGCTCCATGAACATCCACCTTTTCCACAAACCGGGCCACGCCGACAGCCTCCTCACCCACCTCAACCTGCTCCGCAAGCGGCACCTCTTCACCGACGTGGTGCTGCGAGCGGGGAACCAGGCCTTCCACTGCCACCGGGCCGTCCTGGCCTCCTGCAGCCGCTACTTCGACGCTATGTTCAGCGGGGGCCTGAAGGAGAGCAGAGACACCGAAGTCAACTTCCACGACTCCCTCCACCCCGAGGTGCTGGAGCTGCTGCTGGACTACGCCTACTCGGCCCGGGTGCTGATTAACGAGGAGAACGCGGAGTCCTTGCTGGAGGCCGGGGACATGTTGCAGTTTCAGGACATTCGGGATGCTTCGGCCGACTTTCTGGAAAAGAATCTCTACCCTGGGAATTGCTTGAACATGCTGCTGCTGTCCGATGCCCACTGCTGCGAGCGGCTGCTGGAGCTGTCCTGGAGGATGGCGTTGGCCAACTTCACCTCGCTCTGCAAGACGGAAGACTTCCTCCGACTGCCCAAAGACAAGCTGCTGGAGCTGGTGGAGAGCGAAGAGCTGGAGGTAGAGGATGAGACGCTGGTCTACGAAGCCGTTATAGGTTGGATCCGGTACGATTTGCCCCGACGCCATGAAGTTCTGCCAGAGCTGCTGCGCTCCGTCCGCCTGGCCCTTCTGCCCGAGTCCTACCTGCGGAAGCAAGTGGCCTGCGAGAAGCTGGTGACCAGCCACAAGCTGGGGGAGGAGATCGTGGCCGACGCCGTACGATGCAAAATGAAGATCCTGCAAAACGACGGCCTTGTGACAGGGTGCTGTGCCCGACCCCGCAAGGTCAGCCAGGCCCTGCTGCTGCTCGGTGGCCAGACCTTCATGTGCGACAAGATTTACATGCTGGATCATAAAACCAGCGAGATCATTCCTCGTGCCGACATCCCCAGCCCTCGTAAAGAATGCAGCGCCTGCGCCATCGGGTGCAAAGTGTACATCACCGGCGGCAAAGGCTCCGAGAACGGCGCTTCCAAAGACGTCTGGGTTTACGACACCCTCCACGACGAGTGGGCGAAAGCTGCTCCCATGCTGGTGGCGCGGTTTGGCCACGGCTCCGCTGAGCTGGACCACTGTCTGTACGTGGTGGGGGGTCACACAGCAGTGAGCGGTGCCTTCCCGGCCTCTCCCTCCGTCTCTCTCAAGCAAGTCGAACACTACGACCCGCAGCTGGACAAATGGTCCTTGGTGGCTCCTCTCCGAGAAGGCGTAAGCAACGCCGCCGTGGTGGGCGCCAAGATGAAGCTGTTTGTTTTCGGCGGCACCAGCGCCAACCAGGAGAAGCTGCCCAAGGTGCAGTGCTTCGACCCCTGCCAGAACCGCTGGACGGTGCCCGCCAGCTGCCCCCAGCCCTGGCGGTACACGGCCGCCGCCGTGGTGGGCAGCCACATCATTGTCATCGGGGGGGACACGGAGTTCTCCGCCAGCTCCGCTTACCGCTTCCACAGCGACACCTACCAGTGGTCCAAATTTGGGGACGTCACCGCTAAGCGCATCAGCTGCCGCGCTGTTACGTCGGGTAACAGACTGTACGTGGTGGGGGGCTACTGCGGGGCTCAGCGCTGCAAAACGCTGGACTGTTACGACCCATCATCCGACACCTGGAGCAGCGTCACGACGGTGCCTTATTCCCTCATCCCCACCGCCTTCGTCAGCACCTGGAAGTACCTGTCTGCCTGAGTCACGGCGTGGCGAAGAACCTGGAAGGTAAATAGTTGCGGATCAACCCAGAGCTCCTCTATATAACTTTGTGCTGCGCAAGGGTTAAACCCTGAGGGGCAGATGCACGTGGATCCGGACTGGAGTTGTCCTAGAGAACAGCCTTGTGCGAGCATCAGCTCCGGAAAGGTGCTTCCAGGCTGGTAGTTTGGGATCTAAAACCCTGCAGGAGAGAGAACGTCTCTTTAGGTGCTGAAACGCTGCGGGGAGAAGATTAGTATAAATAACAAGACACTTAACCTGGCATCCTAGCCCTTCCACTGAGTCTTGGCCTATGCAAAGATTTTGGGGAATGCTCTCTGTGAGGAGGATTGGGTGTCGTCCCTGGTACAGAAAGCTCGTCGAGTCGATCATTATGTTAACGGGCAGGCTGTCTGCAGGAGCTGGGACAGACCGCGCGGTGCCATGGGGGACTGGCTGCTGCTTTTAGCACAGCCTCCTCCTCCTGGTGCCAGGGTTAATCTGCTAGTGGCACCCAAATGTCTTGTGGGACGTGAGGGCTGTGAGCTGGTGCCAGAACAAGATTATAGCTGGGATTTAGTCCCAGAATGGTTGGTAATTGCATTTGTAAGACAAGCCCCGTCTACATAGAAACACAGGGTTTCTCCGCTTCTAATTATTCTCTGGTGTCCCTTTCATGCCATTTCTTTCCTGCTACACAGCCATTAACTTTTTAAAAATTTGCAACTGGAATTAAACCTTTCTAAAGGCTCTTGGCAGAAAAGATGCCAGTGAATGACAGATCCCTGCAGGTTTTTTTTTCTTTTCCCCTTGCAAGAGGTCTACTACCCAAATGAACTTGTTTAATGTAGTATAATATCCTGCGATACCTATAGAAAATTCCTGGATGTAGAGGGAAATATGCAGCAGTCACTCCGTGATAACAGCATTCGAGGTTTCGAGGCCTGGGGAGTGTTCTCGGGTTTGCTGCACACTGGTCTCACGTTATTTTCTTCTGCACTACAGGCTTCACACCTGATTTTGCCAGTGTCTCACTTCACCGAGGATCCAGACCGAAGACATGGGCAGTAGGAACGCCTCCTCCTACCTAGCAAGTCTGTGAACTGGATGCCAGCCCTTGCGTGGATCTCATTAGCATCAGCAGGGCTCACGGCAACACAGCTTTGGCTTTGAACCGCTTCTGTAAATCCCCTTTGCTCAGACCAGGGAGGGGACAAGCACGGAGGGACCTCCTTGGACTGGCAGCTTGTGCTGTCCCTTGAGATGGCAAAAGGTTTCCAAGTTTTCCCCTAACTCGTGTGATCTCAAGAGCAGGAACCAGCGGAATATTTTTTACTTCTCGCATTGAATATTTTGTTCTAAGTGATATTTACTAGGAAGGACAAAGGAAGCTCCTAAGTAACTGGCAGCAGGCTCTGGACTGCGCTGCTGTCTGCTGTGACTTGGAATGCAGGCAGCACCAGAGGCAGTTGCCTGAAATGTCTTAACACGTGACAGTACTTTGCCCATGGGCTGGTTCTGTACATTTTTTTTTTTTATATAGCAGTTATGTGTGTTTATTACTCAGCCTGGAGCTGCTTCAATAAATCTGAATAAAATCCATCGTGTCCCTTGCCTGCTCTGTATGCTTAAGCTGCAAGTTTTCCCAGCGCGTGCTTGAGATAATGTTTAGCAAAATACCGAAGAGCATTCCCTGCTTGAGTCCAAATCTTCATCGGCCGTCGAGGGCTCAGATCTTCCTATATCTTTGTAACACGGGACTTCTTAGGAAAGCTCAGGTCTTGTACTGCCTTCTAGCTTTGAAGGACACACAAATCTGTTTAAAACTCCAAAGATTAAGCTATTCTCTGCCCTTACCTGCTCATCCTCTGTGGAGCTGGGTTGCCTCACTGCCAAAAAGAACGGAGGAAAGCGCTGGCACTTCTCTCCCCGAGGGCTGTGTGCTCCGGGCCCTGCTGCAGGTGATGGTGGGGGCAGCGGTTGGGAAGGAAAAGCTCTGTTAAGGGAGGGAGGCATGAGACAGGAATCAGCTTGGTCAGAGGAAACAGGCACCAAAGGTGCAACTGTCTCACCACAGAAGCATGGTTTGGGTGTGATCCATTATTCAATTTCAGAGTTAAATAAATCAATGTCACAACCCTTCCTAGCTGCTAGTATAGGCAAGAACTGGCAAGACTGGGAGGAAGAAAGCTGCCCTGCTGCTGGTGGCTGAAGCAGATAAACTGAATTCATTTCCATCCTGTTTTCTGATGCCTCTGCCATTTTCAACCCCCAGGCTGGGCCTTTTTTCATATACCCTTGCTGTGCCGCCTCTCCATCGCTTGCTGAGCCCAACGGGAGGCTCGTGCACCAGGCTGCAGGGAGATGAGCCCACGGCCTGCCCTGCAAACCCAGTCTGGAGCACCACAGGGCCCTGCAAACCCAGCCTGGAGCACCACAGGGCCTTGCAAACCCAGCCTGGAGCACCACGGGCAGCAGCATAGAATCATTTAGGTTGGAAAAGACCTTTAAGATCATCAAGTCCAACCATCCAGCAGCTGGAGCACGGGGCAGCTCCCAGCTTGGCCATGCCTTGCACACACAAGTGCAGGCAGGCAAGCAAGCTTGCAGCCCAGGGGAAAGTCACAGCACAGGACACAGCCGGGACTAGAAGCCAGCAGGAAGCATCGGCATCCATGCTAGCGAGCCGGGAGCTGCTTCACCTTGATTATATCTACAGCTATTCCTGAGAGTCGGACAAAGTCTGACTTTGCTCAGCAAGTCAGAGGAGCAGAGGTTTCATTCATGGCCATTTGAGCAGCAGCTGTTTTATTTATGCTGCCAAGCAATAAAGGTTGGCTCCCAGCCACATCCGCCTTTTGCACCAGGGACAAAGCAACACGGGTCTCTGTCTGCCTCCTGCTCCTGGCACTGGGATGTTATCTGAGGCACGCTCACGGCATTTTCAGCTCGGGGAGCGAGCTGCCCTACTGCTGAAGCCTTTGCAAGCGTCTGTGAATAGTTTCCTCACTTCAAACTATACTTAGAGCTAACTACCTCTCAGGGAAGACCGGCACTTCAAGCACACCTGGGCTTGGCTGCTCTGCAGCGGCTCCCCGCTGCTGGCAACAAAGACAGCCAGAGCTGCATTTCATTGCCTTCATCCTCCTTCATCTGGCAGAAAGCCCCACGCTGTCCCTCCAGCTCCACCTCCTCCTGGCAGGAACCAGCTCCCGGCACAGCGGGGAGCACCCCTGGGGAAAACTAGACACCTTTTGCTCTTGCATGCTTGACGTCGTCCCAACAGACCTGTTTTCCCAGTTTGACATTTCCATGCATTGATCCACTCGCTGCTTCAGTGCTGGGGCCAGAAGATTTAGGCCAACTGGGCTGCAGGTGAATTTGGTTTAGGGGTTAATTTGGTTACCGGCACAGAAATCCTCCTGAATTAATAGAATTAATTTAGAATCTCAACATAGCTCAAACCTAGGCCTCTCCTCCTAGCCCAGAACCCCGCTTCGTGGCTGCACCCCTCCAGCTGCAGGAGCTAGACCCCAGCCCGCAATCACATCTGGAAGAGGCAACACATATGGGCATTACTAGGCTCAAAGCCAAAACAATCCAAGCATGACATTGCTCTCCCATGGGATGTTCCTCTTCTCACACAAAGCCTACAAGCCACCATAGCCAGAGAAATACCGCATCAGACTGTCCCACCTCCCTCCTGCCACAAGATAGACAGCCAGCGTTGATTTTAAGTGAACTATACTGCTTCTCGCATTCGTAGGTGCATTCTGCTCAGCAACCCCTGCTGCCAGAGTGCCAAGGCAGCACACAGCCTTTCTCCCTTCTGCATTGTGGATGGCCAGTGCTGTTAATTGCAAAAAACCAGCACAGGAGTGACAGAGAAATTCCCTTTTCTGGCTAAGATCGGATCTGGATCATTCAAATGTTCTGCAGTACACCCACCACGCATCTAGCAAGGAACGGGAGTACACGCTGCTGTTGCAATGACAGTTCATGGCCGCCCAGGAAAAGCAAAGCACTAACTACACGCAGTGTGATTTTGTCCCTGACTTCAAACGTTCTAGAAGGGAAAAAGGACATTACACATCTACCTGCCCGAAATTCCCTGAAAGATCTGCATATCACATGCAGTCATCCAGGACGGCTCCAGGTCTAGCAACACACTCTGCTCCATACAGTGAAAAGGCACCGACTGCTGCTCTGACACGGGAGAGGCACGTCTGCATTGCACTGCTCAACGGGGATTTTTCATGCTCCTGTGTACACGGAGCCCCGTAACAAAGCGATCCCTGCCCTGGTTGAGCCTCCTGTGCATACGACACTGTCCCAGAGCCAGGGACCATGCGTCGCACACTCCAACGCTGCCAGCTCCAAGAGGGTTTGGCTTTTATCCTCTGCCAGATCCCGTGGGCCCAGAAGCAGCAAACAATGTAGGCACCACGCAAGGACAGGCCCCACGTCCCTTGTCTGTTGAGCCTTGGGCTGGCCCCATCGCTGGGATGAGAAATTAAACCGGATTTGAGTCACAGGGGTGAGGAAGGGGAAAGGCAGCAAACAGCACATTCCCCCTGTCAGAGCACACTGCGGAGCCAATATCCTTTGTGCATGTTTGTCCTCAAGCATCTGGCTTGCCGATGAATCTCAGATGCACGTATGGGAACCATCAGCCACGTCTCGCCCACATGAAAGAGGAAGGTTTAGCATAAAGCTGGTCATTGCCTATGGCCTCAGAATGATTCATCCAAATAGAAAGAATGTGGTTTGGGTTTCGGGTTAATTAGCTACAGATTTTAAAGAGAGACAAGGCAGGGCGGAGCTGCTGGAATACTGGTATGAGCAAGTTAACAGCTCTGAAGGCACCGCCATCCGTCCTGAAATCACACCCTCTCCTGAAATCACACCCTCCTTGTGAAAAACGGAGAGCGTCTCATAGACGAGTGACAGCGTTATCAATGATACTGTCAGTCAAGGCGTTTGCAATCACCAAAGGAATGTCTGCCCTGCTGTTGCGGCAAGAACTGAAGCATAACACAGAAACACCCACACTCCTTTGAACGCCGATGGCTGCAGCAGCACCAAACTTCTAACAGATGCAAATTCTGCCCAAGATTTAAACTTGCCCCTGCTGAGCTGTGGGCTGTTGCAGCCGGGCAGTTCCCAGTGGGAATCTGTGCTGCAGGGATCCCTCTTGGCCACGTTAACCCTGGATCTCCCTGATCCAGGCTCTTCTGTCTTTCTAGAAACAATTCCGACTGCTCTGACACATGATTATGGCTGCAGGAGAGTACAGTGCAATTAGAAAATAAAAATTAAACCCACTGCTCTGGAAGCAGCTCCTCGTAACTTCTGTCCTAGACCGTCCCTCTCAGCTGTCCCCCATGAAATCGCTTTGATTCCATTTCTTGCTGCTGAAAAAGATTTAGAAATGGACGTGAAGTTACTCGCCTTGCTCGAGCGACAAAGACAGGGAGGTCTGAAAGGGCACAGAGGCAGAGACCTCCAGCGGCCGCTGCAGCTCGGCTCCCTGCAAGCCGAACCGAGCAGCAGCAGATCTAAGAAGTGTTCTCTTAAAGGAAGCGCAAGCAAAAGCTTACACACACACACACTTTAAAACGTCATTCACTAACACATCAGTCTGTTACTTCCCATAAAGATCAAGTCATATTTTAAACACTGGCGTGCCTAGAAGTTTTTGGTTGTTTACATACGTTGGAAAAGTAGAAAAAATTGTGTTTTTCCAATTGAGTTCCAGTTTGTGCCGCAACCCGGATGTCAACCGCACTTCAGAGCCTGAAAGATCCAGACTGTGTTCTACTGACTCCTGTACACAAAGAGCCTGGCTCCTCCGAAGACGCTTTGATAGACACAAAGACTTATCGCTGTGCAGCGTGATTCGCAGACTGCACCGCTGGCACTGTCACATCCAAAACTGGCTGAGGGTTTTCCTCAACGCTGGCTACAGCGCAGGATTCTGGTGATAAAAACCATCCCTCTTCCTTTGAGAGCACCGATCCAAGCCCCAGTTCGCCCACTCTCTCCCCAGTTTTGCATCTGTTCTAATCTCTAGAACTTATTTGAGGTTACAGCTTTTGGGCTAGCTTGCCAGCGTGCCGCAAGTGGGGATTTTATCAGGAAACGCAACTTGCTGACTCCGGAGCTGGGAAGCACTGCACCAGCCAGAGGCTATGGGATGGTGCTGGGAGCGAGGGCTGCCAAATTGGCACAAGCGCTAGGGAGAAAGTTTCTATTTTTGTTCTACTTGTTCCAAATGGGAACTGATACTGTCTGGGACAGAGCCAGGCATGTCTCAGACTGGCACCACGCGAAGTACCTACGTGCTAACATAAGCAACTTTGCTAAGTTCACTCTCTCACTAGTGTGCTGAGTTCAGACATTTTGAGACCAGCTGATTTCTTCGGAGGGTGCTCACCTCACTGGCAAGGTCTGGAGCTACGAGTATCCTCCACTTAACACCTCCTACGTTCCGTCCTCTCCTTTGGAAAACTGTCCCGAGTTTTGTTCATATGGCACATTATTTCTGTCCAGGGTAGAAAATGAGAAGCACGTGAGAAGTGGCTGCTGCTTTGATCTTCGGTTCAAATAGAAAATAATAAATAATTATCTATATAAAGGCAGTCAGTTTTTAATATTTTTTTTTTTATTGCTAGAAGTTGGTTTCAGTCCTATTGCAGCTCTGAAATCCTTCAGTGGAGAAACATTGCAATCATTGTAAAAATCATCATTTGGTGTGCTAAGATCAAGTTTACAATTAATCAAGAGTGCACAATTAAACAGAATATTAACATTTAACCATCAACTTTACAAATAAAATAAAGACTACAAAGATGCTGCTACTGCAGTATCAACAGTAAAGGAATTATTTACAATGTTTACACCCTAACAAAAAAAACAAAACCAAACACTTCCCCAACAAAATGGTCAATTTAACCATGGACCATGATTATTTATTAAATCTTTACAGTGCAAGGTGGGCCTAGAAACCAGACCTAAGACTAAAGAGCATCAAGAGAGTTCACAGCTCTGAGTGAGATGCACGCAGTTATGCCAACAGGATCTACTTTCATGAGAGATTTCCTTCCGGGTACAAACAGGAATGGAATTTGAAATAAACTTTTCTAAAGTGCTCCAATTTCTTTCAGTACAAAAATACAAAAAACCGATTTATAAACATGGCACAAATGGTATGAACCAGAGCTCACACAACTGGTATTCGATGAATAACATGCTGATGGTAAATGATAAAGAGCCGCCAGTGGTTACAAAGATGTTGGGTCTGGCCTCGAAAGAGAGAGCAGGGGAAAAGGGTTTTTTCTTTTACCTATTCAGCAAGAAGGTCAGGCAAGGACAGCACATGCCTAACCTGGCGTCAAGAAGATTTCTTTTCTTGTCAATGCGAGAACTGCTGGGGAAGACAACAAAACGCTCCAAATTCCCTTACACAAGGGCACAACACACAGGGACTCCACTGAGCAGCACCGGGGAGCCTTAGCTCCTATTCTGCAGAGTTGAAAGCAGAAGTGAAACAAAATATATATTTTTAACCCTTTCCTAGTTTAAGTTTCAACTTTCATTGTAAATGCAAATGACAAACACCAAGCTCCATGTATGCAGGACCATCTGACTATTACTCAGAAAGACAAAACTGTCCGCAAGTTATTTAGAATTGCTCCTACCTTTGCAGGAATGCTATTACCTTGATGAGCAAGCATGTCTAGAAATACCAATTCTTCTGCCTCACACTGGGAAATGATTAGCGATCTCAATTTGTGGGACATGCCACAACTACAATCCACAGATAGCACAGTTAAAAACTAGGAAAGCATTTACAATACACACAGGGCAGATGTGCTCAGTACTACTGAACGTGGAGGGATCCTCAGTCTGAAATACAAAATGACCATATTCCAGATGGGAAGGGAAAGAGGAAGCATCCTTTACACCGGAGTTAAAATTGAAAATCAGAACCATAGAAACAGCCTCTACATTGCAACATCACAATATCAAAGGACAAACATGACAATAATTTTAAGGCTGTGACATAAAGCAAAGAAGGCGGCAGTTCAAAGCTCGTGCTGTGATCTCCTCCACACCCCAGCTCAGAAAGAAGCCAAAAGGCACCTGGGAGGCACAGAATTTTGAACTGTCTAATCCTCAGATATCACTTAAAGGAAACTTTTATCTGAAGTAATCAAAAAGTCAAAGGGAAAGGATATTACTCCGAATCAATAGCAGGTTACTTAGCCCAGGACACAGCAGTATTTTGCAATCTAATTTGCCTAGAGTTATTTTTCTAGGAACGAGATTTGAGTAAAGAGTCCAAAACTAGTTCACTCAACTGGAGTGATTTGATAACAATTTCACAGATTCAGTTTTGCAAAAGCGAAGAAATGACCCATTATTCAGTTAAAGGAAATCTTTCACTTGCTTCCCTCAGCCTTCTACAAATAACTTTACCATACTCTGGTACGGTCAACTCCGCACTAGCAATGAGATATCACAGCATTTGCTGATTCTAAAACCTTCTCCACGCTGGGTATGGTACTGAACAGGAAGCCACATGAATACCTATATGGCACTTACATGATTTTGACCCAAGTGAAAGAAGATGCAGTCTCTATTCAAGGTGAAAACAGTTTTCCTAAAGCTAGCTGCAGCTAGACACGTGTATTGAGGACAGCTAATGACTTTTAAGGTAATGTCTCAGTTACGGATTGAAGACCCATACTCCAAGGAGCTTTTGGGGTGTTGAACCAACAGCCTAGCCTGTAACGGTCCTGGGTCCATATGCTAACAGCCAGAACTTATTCGAAGCACTGCTTACAATGAGTATTAAACAGTTATGTTTAAGTTAAAACATTAAAAGAAACGAGACCTCACTGCAGACTTTATTTTCCAGATGTCACTGTTCTATATCTGAGTTCATTCATTGCACAGAAGAAGAAAGTAGCCAAATAAACCCCTTCAGTCCATAGAACGCTCTCTCCCATACTTTAGGACAGGCACAAAATGAAACTAAATAAAAGTTTCCAAAAATTGTTTTCAAATACCCAGAGACATCCCTCTTTGGTTGAGGTGGTTTATTCCACTGATGCAACTTAGCTTTAGGCTAAAACTCCTAAAAACCTGGTAATTTAAGGCAATGGGGGCACAGAGTTTTCACTAGGAGTGGCCCAAACCACAGCACGAAGGAGAGAACATACTGTGCATTGTTGCTGCTTCACTGTACGTTTACAGGAGAAATTACACGGATACCAGAGATGACCGGAGTCTCCACATCAGTTGACTGAAAAATCAGTCCTATAGAGCCGCTGGATCGCACACGCTGGCTTGATCAGAAGTTACATTAATTTTAAGAAGAATTCCCCTCCATTCCAACCTAGCTTTCAGGAATACAAAAAATGAATATAGGGTAGAACTATGTTCTAACCGTCATCAACATCGTATCACAACAATGCAAAAATCACTATGTTCCCCATACTGTTTTCTGCAAATCTAGCCACTGATAATCTGTGTAAATTCTGCAATGCTGATGATTTACCAAGCAGTCCTTTGGTATTACAGTGAAGTGTGTCCAATTTCACAGTAATAATTTGTTGGGGGGTGGGGGAGTATCACCAGTCTGGTAACAAGGCAGATGGTCTGGAGTTTCCTCTCACTGAACTCAGTGCCATTGCTTCAGGTTTATACCAGTATCACTTAGCAAAGAAAAAGACCCTTAAATCCAAGAAGTGTTACAGCAAGGCGTGCTTGCTCCCTAAGACCAATTTAGTATTTTGCAGCTTATCTTTCCCCTCTCACACTGACCAGTAAATTTGGGTTTTTCAATTTCTTGTCTGAAGACAATAACCCAAGTTACCACCACTTGAAAATAAACTCTATATTTTCTCCTGAAAATTTATCATGTTTCTTGCACTGTAACTACTGAAATAATTTTAAAACTTTCAAGCAAAGTGAAGTTAACGGCCTTAAAGAACATTACTAACATCACATAGGGCCTAACCGCTGAGACAGCATCAATGATCTGAGGAGACTGACAAATTGCCATTCGCTGCCATTGCCATGCGACTGGATGGAGAACTGACCAGGCATTCCATCCACTGCTGCTAAAAATCACTTTAAACCAGAGTTAAAGATATGAAAAAAACTATTATCAATCATGTTCTGAAAGGTATTAACCCAAGTTTTTAAGCTCCGAGATGCTGATTTCTTTAATTCTGTAATAATACCCTCTAAATAATCTCTCCTGTGCACAATATATCTGACTGGTCACATTCAACATATATTGGAACACACATCCTTAGGTGATGTGTGTAATAAAGAACTGAGATACAGAGAGAAGTAATACAATACAACAAAATGACTGTGCAAATTAGTACAAAGGGAAATAATGCCTTTTGAGCAGAACACTTAACGTCATCCCATTCCATGATTAAGAACTGACCCATTTAACAAGAGGTATCAAAGCTGGTTTAGCTGTAAGCAGCTAAACCAACACAGGTTTAGCTAAGAGGTTGTTTGTTCGTTTGTTTTTTAATTTTAAACCCAAACTGTTTCCCTTCATTCCTAACACAGTGCTGCAGAGAAGTCTCTGCAGTAACAGCAGCTTTGATATCTTCTGGTACTTGGAGTAAAGTCCCAACAAGTTAACAGACAAACAAAAGATGCAGAAAACTTAGGATTAAACAAGACAATAAATTACTGCATTCAAACGCTTCTTATGCATGTCTTCAGCTAAGAACAAAATCCAAGTCTCTAAGTTCATTCTGAATCAACTCATGAGTTTTGCTTGGGAACCTGTACTGCTCTCACTAACATGGAGAGCTACCCAATGTCTCCAAGGAGACAGGTATCCCAGTGCAAGCTGATGGCCAATGAAATGTGCATTTAGTCCAACTCTTCATTATCGTTGTATATTCTCACATGTCCAACCCTCCTCATCCACAAGCAGGTGGAGCTCCCGACCCTTGAAGACTCTGTTAAGAAGCTTACCTTCTCTCTTCCACTGTACCTGGCCACTGAGCATGTGCTCCACTGAATTCACAAAAGAAACAGAGATGCTAGTCTGGCTCGGGTGAGCGGGTATCGCAGTGCCTGTCACGCCTGGCTGTGAGGAGACTGGCTTGCTAGTCAACTAGTTATCAACACACTGTTAGCATAATCCATTACTGACCATGTACCTGTGAAAACGGATTTAAAAGTTCGCAGCCATTTTGGGGCCTACTACTAAAATTTTTTACATAAAAATCTGGGCGGTTCAACACCAACTATAACAATTTACAAGATGGTGCCTACAAAGAGTGTACATTCTCCGAAAAGAGCACATTACAATAAATGGCAGCATTTTAATATGCTCTGAATTTATATACCCATGCCATGTGTCAATACATTTCCATGTTTGGAGAATTTAAAAGCAAATTGTTACTACTGTGCCCTCATTCTGAGCTGCTGGCAGAGAAGCCAACAAAGTAGAACAGTAATCCTGGTCTGGTCCTTGCTAGTAGTAATGAGGCAGGGATGAAAAGACATCCATGTCAGGTCTCTGTCACGTCGAACGCTGGGGCCTGAGTTCTTGAAACAGTATGTCAGAAGATTAATCTTTAAATGGAAACAATTAGAAGAAAATTACATCTTCTTTGCTGGTATCATCTTGCACATTTAACAGACTCGGCTGAGAGGTCACCAGGGTCTGAACGTGAACGTTATTGGGCTTGAACAGGTTCGCTGAGGCAGATGAAAGTGCTTCCGGCTGAGCATCTGTAGGGCCATACAATTCTATAGAAAAAAGAAATGGAAGAAGACATATTCATGACACTGCACAGAGAGCCTGATGCATTTCCATGGACATGCAAGTTGGTCAAGACATACCTGGCTGGAACGCAGTGGTCTGGCTGCTTGGGAGGACTGGACTTGCTGATCGTCTGCCCCTCAGGACACCCTCCTCTCGTCCAACAAGCCTGGGGGGAAGCAGCTGCTTCTGATCGACAGATGCTAAAGACAGTATTTTACAAATTAGTATTTGAGGCTAGCAGTACTTCACAACTTTCACTATTTCACGCTGGGGCCCACTGTACTGACACCTCTGCATGTCCAAGGAAGCTGCTATACCACAAAGAGCTGGTTCTTCTGTTGTAAGTTACTTAAATTTCCTCTTCAGTTGTTTAGACCATGAATACTTTCTCTCTCCTCTTCCTTGAGGACTTCTAATTCAGTTACTAGCAGCCCCTGACAACCACAGATTTAAAACCTAGTATTATAAAGCACAGCAGAGAAAAAAACCCCATCTTTGCCCCTAGCATTCAAATAGCAATGGCTATTTGTGCTACTTTTAACACGCAGAACTGTGATGAACTTTTGTCTCTGCTCTCCATCTGCCTCAGCTGCTCAGCAGCAGAGTACATTGCTTCTGGTGTTATGGCCTGTCAGTTTCTTGATTTCAACAACAAAAGCAATTCATGAAACCGTTATTCTGGATCCAAAGAACGCCTCTCAGTACACATTCCTTACACGTCACAAAAACCAAATTCAATACACGGTATTTTGCCTCTGGTACAGAAAGTCTTGTTCCATTTTATTTGAAGGTCTACATATGGGCATAACAAGCATGCATCCCACTAATGCTCATGAGAGAATAGAGACCAATATATTTGTGTTTTATACCTTTCATATAAATTACAGAAAAACACCATTAAGTACATTTCCACTGCAGAGATCATTATGTAAGAGCTATTAAAAATAAACTCGGGGAGATGCGGTATTAGAGCTTTATTTTCCCATTTACCAGCATTTGGTATTCAGAGTAAGAGGATATTAGGCTTCATTTACGTGCAAAAACATAAGCAAGTTTGCAATTGTACTAAACTTTAGGCATGACAGAGACAGACGCTTCTACAACGTGCAAAAGACTTTCCCCCTCCTCTCCCTAGACGGGTTTGGCCCTGAGTCCACTGTAGTAGTGTAGGCCCAAGTGATGGGTAAACTTGCCAAGTCTAAATCCTACACAAAGCTAAAAAGATAATTTTGTAACTTAAAATTATGGGTCATTCTCCTAAGCTGGCAGTAAGGCTATTTTAAGCGGTAGAGAAAAAGCGGTTTTTACTGTGTCTGTCATTGGCAAAGATTACTACTATAGTACCTAGCAGTTAGCAGCAGAAATTACACCATGACAGGGTGACTGTATTTTTACTTGCTTCTATTTCTGACAAAATTAGCTCCTTTCAACTCTACAACACGCACAGCATCTCAATTCTGGCCTGGAAATCTGTATTTAATGACTGACTGGTGCTAAGAAAGGCATTGCATTCAATGCCGTTACAACTCTGGACAGATAGTGAAAAAAGGTTCAGCCAGCCTCAAAACATTTCACTCATGCAGAACAAGCTTTTTTTTTTTTTTCTCCCCCCCCCCTTTTTTTTTTCTTTCTCTCTCTCTTCCTTTAACACTACAGTTAGGCAAGAAGATTTTACATCCAGGTTTACAACTTCTCACCATCATTCTGTCCTGTTGGATTACAGAACTCCATTTTCAACATTATCCCTTTGGACTGTATTTCCAATTTAAATAGTATACACATGTAACTCCTAACTTTAGGATTTTAAGAGCCTACTAACTGCAGTAAGCACACTAACAATTTGTAGCATATTAATTTCTGGGTTCCACATGGGTAGCCAGAGGTTTAAACTGCAGTGTTCTGTCTCCCTGTGATGCTGGCAGAGATCAGAAATGGATTTAAATACACTTACCTGAACTGTCTGTCCTATGAGATGCTTTGTTCTTCCCACCTTTCTCTTTGCTTCCTTTTGTGAAAGTGGCCAGCTTAGTAGGAATCTGCTGCTGGACCGCAGCCGGTTTCTGTATCTGATTAGTTGCACTCAGGAGATGTATTGGCACTTCATTCTTCAATGCAAGGACCGGACGATTCTCCAGGGTGGTACTGTCCCTACGAACCAAGTCTGGCCGTTCCAGGTAATCCATCCCGGAGACGCTCACTCTCACAGAGGTTTTCAAGATGGGTAGAGATGGTTCCACCCCTTCTCCATTGAAGCTAACAGAATGACTTAGCATCTGGTTCTACGTGAGGAAAAAGGCATTCTAAGTCAAACGGGTATTTTCACCCTCTCAGATACAACGAGGAGAGATCACCCTCAGCCCCGAAAACATAAAGCACTTTCTAGTGAAAAATGCAACAGGTTAGACGAAGCCCAAAGCATGCTGGCAAACAGAAGGAAGAGCAACATTATAAGTCCTGGAACACTGAAAAGAACCTCAGCAGCTCCAGACTGCTTAATATTGCACCTAGCAAAGGAACACAAAAGCATACTGCATTAGGTGATGACAGGATGGACAGAAAGCGGGACTTCAAGACAGTAACAAATGAGCCAATTTAATCAGACCCCAACCTTCACATTTTGAAACATAAGAAATGTTTTTAAAAAATCAACTGTACAGAATGGTACCAATGTAGCACACCTTCTGCAATCACCTGCCTGCGATAGGGCAGTGCCTGTATTTAAAAAATCCTCAGTCAGCCACATTCAAAAATAACTTATTCTCTGTTTCTAGATTTTTTAAAAAATGTTTTCATTACCAAATGTCTGGGTGGAATCTCACAGACACTGGGGAACTGCCAAGCTCTGATCTCTCTGACAGTAGCCATCACCAGCTATTTCAGATGATGGTTTAAGGAGCCCCGTAAAAAGTGAATGTGGGTTAGTTCTGCAAAAAGGGCAACCTTCATTCAGAGGCAAGCAGGTTAACAGAAATAAAACTCCCAAGAAAAAGAATTCCTCACCTGTCCCATTTCTGGGGAGAACGTGCCTGACACTGTGTTCTGCTTCTTCAGCTTCCTCAGCTGATCTAGACGCTCCTTCTCTTTCTCGACTGCTCTCTGAGCTTCCCGCAGTCTCTCTAGGTCATGCTGATAGGCCTCTCGCTGCCTCTCGAATTCTTCCCTCTCCTGATTCAACTTCTCTCTCAGCTGCCGAGTCTCCTCTTCACGCTCCTGCAGCCGAGCTTCTGTGCTTTCAAATTCCCTCTGCTGCCGACTCCTTTCCCGTTCCAGGCGTTGCTGCTCCAGCTTCAGCTGGCTCTGAAGTTTCTGTACATTCACCAGTTCTTCTCTCTGTTTTTCAAAGTTCCGCTGTTTCTCCTGCTCTAGCAGCAGATTGCCTCGTGTAGACTGCAGCCGGTATTGCTTCTCCCGGTCTACCATGGTGGCTCGCTGCATCTCAATGTAGCTGTCCTGCTGAGATATCACTGCCTGGAGGGGAAATAAGAAGTTCAGCATAAGGCACATGGGTTCAAAACACATGCACAGCTAAACAAAAGACAACAGCATCTACCAGATTAGATCACAGAGACTTTTGTCTTCAAGAGCAGATCTAACTTCCAGCTTGTACAGCCCATCGTGACTGACATGATACTGAAGATGGCTAAGCAAATAAGTCACGCTTACGTATGTCAAAATTAACATTTCTTGCACCTAGAATTATTACTCTGAATCCAATCAGTCAAAATATTGCTGATTACAAGGTTACAGTAAAAACAACTCATACACACATGTGTATATCAACAACAATTTTAAGAAGTGAGCACGGAGAGCAGATGGAGCTCAAAGCAGCAAAAGAATTGCCTTTAAGTGAGCAGGAAAAAGGAAACAATTACTTAAGACAACAGATCTAACGCTTCCTTCAAAATACCAGACACAGTGTTTGTTTCCTTGAGTCTCAGGTCTTAAATTCTGCACTTCAGTCTAGCTTTAGGGGATATTTTCAAGGAAACTCCTCTCCACATCTGCATAAATTTTATTACATTTAATGCCTAACAAACCTCTTGGATAGTAAATAGTGGTTTACCTGAAGACTGAAGAGCAACTGTAACAGCGTTTGTATCCTTTGGACAAGCTGAAGAGGAGGGGAGGCAGGGGGAAGAAAAAAGACATTAGACACTGGAACAGAGCTCTGTTCTGATGCATTAGACTTTTTTTTTTTTTTTTTTTAAAACAGTGAACACAATCAACAGTATCTGTTCAAAACCACACACAATAGAAGTATGGCTACAAGAGTACTCTAACACAGTAACAGCCAATAGAGCAATATGCAGGCATGATGAATTTCAGTGTATTAGTCCTTGCACAGATATAAATCAGTGCCCAGCAAATCTCACTGGGATTCCAGGGCGCAATCTTCATCACCAGTTTTCTTCACAGGAGCTATTTAATGATCCCTTCCTCCCATGCTCCAGCACTGAATCACCACACAGGTATAGCACGCACGGGAGATTCAGAGGCAAGTTTTGTCAGTGAGCTGAGAACATGCAATCCCTCCAAAGATGCAGGAAAAGCAGTTAGCCAGCTCTTTGAAACGCATATCTACATACCCAGAACCCATCTTTGTTTTCTAATGGGACTCTTATCTCTGCATTCATAATGCATTAGAGTCATAAGGTACAGGCTGTTAATGTGCTTGTGGTTCCACAGACATCAAAAATACTGAGTTTTTTGGTGGGTTTTTTTTCATTTGGTTGGTTTGGTTTTGCATGCTATTATTATAATACAGCTATTTGCCATTAGATTTCCTAACAGCAGAAGTAACATACCTGAGACTCTATGGTGGGCTGAAAGCCACTGCTGTCATCCAGCCTTGTTACATCACTCTGTAAAAAAGACAAAAACAACATCTGCGCTAGAGACACTTGCTGGGCATTGGTAGTGCTGCCAGAACAAGTTGGAAGGGTTCATCTCACTAGGGAACAGCGTTTACCACTGGAGCAGAGACTGTTCCCATACACTGAAGGACACATATCAAAAATACTTAAATCAGAGGCCAGGCTGAAACAGATGCATGGTGATTAAAGCTAGCGTTAATGGTACAGCATCAATTGAACAAATATAAAACCAAATTACCAAGCCTCTCAAGTGCTATGCTATCAACTCGCCCCACAAAACATCCTTAATAGAGTCTAGTAATTTGACACACAGAACTCTGTTACAGTCTAGCCCTACCAGCTATTACAACTTTCAACTTTGCGAGACTTGTTCTGCACCACTATTATGAAGAGGAACATGAGGAAATGCATTTAAAATCATGCATAAGCCCAACATACGGTTTGAGATCCTTCTTCTGCATCAGAAGGGAGGTCATGGAGTTGCACATCTGAACTTACTGCAGGGCCTCTCCACTCCCACTGTCTCTGGTCACCACCACTGTTCTTCCTAAAACTACCACCTGAAAGAAGAGTGGAGTGTGAGTAGCTCACACCAGCACAGGGCCTGTGAAAACTCACTACATAACAGAGCAAGCAGAAAAAACTGTGACTTTGAAGTTAGAACCAATATGCAACTGCATGGCTTCTCCATGCTAATTCAAAAGTAGAAGAGTAGAGAACAGTGACGAGCAGGACTGCTCAAAAAAGTATAAAAACTCGAGGAGAGTGGGTTAAGATAAATAGGGAGAGTAAGTTCAAATTACGTTATGCTATTTTAAGTGAAGCAGCCACAACGTATGCATGAAAATGATCGTCTGTGGCTACCAGAATTGCAAGCTCGTAACATGGAATACTTGTCAAGTTGAAAAATCCTATTCAAAGCAGTACCACTGTCACCGTGGAAGAAAGTAGGGGGACATGGAAACCATACTGTATAAAGCACCTATAGTATGACAGACATATAAATCAGAGGCCAGGCTGAAACAGATGCATGGTGATTAAAGCTAGCGTTAATGGTACAGCATCAAATGAACAAATATAAAACCAAATTATCATGCCTCTCAAGTGCTAAGCTATCAACTTGCCACACAAAACAACTAGCCTTTCGGAGACAACAGGAAGTATTCTAGAGATTAACAACCAGTGAAATAAAGACCATTTTATTTTTCAATAAATGCATGAAGCAAAAATGGAGACAAATAGTATCTAGTACTTCCACTCATTTCATTAATTAACTGACAAATCATCTGTGCCAAAAGGACCATTTATATTATCTAAGCATTTAGCAACCCTTTAGTGACTCCGCAGATACAAAAGAAAGTAGAAAAAAGTTTTCACGATTCAATAATAAAAGCAGGCAGCTGAATTCAAATTTGCTAGGTTTTCAGGTCAAGCTTATTTTTTTCAACAAAATTAAAATTCTGTGTGGAATTGTGGTAATTAGAAAGTATGCGTTAAGGTAATGCCCTTAGCATAACACCGAGAGCCCTACTCTGCTCCCTAGTGTTGGTATCAGAAGCAAAAGATAGAACGTGCTCATACCACATGCTAGAAATTTGCTCTTATCTTCCTTTTAGAACCTGGTGAAGCTTCCTTATATCAGAGCCTCATTTAATTCATGGTTCTTATCTCATTCTCTGTACAGAGAAACACAGTAAAGAGCTAAGAAGCTCAGAAGAATGCTGAATGGTCCCTTTCTTACTTTTATTTGAAATTGAGGGACTACTGTCATATCCTCCAAAGGTCTCTGCTCTCCTGGGGAGTCCTGACCCAGAGCCATCTTCAGGCTGACAGGATTCGTTGCCTAAGTGAGTGAAGATCAGGTTCTGGAGATTTTCAGCTAGGAAAGAGGAGAACATGTCATGTAAACAGCCATGTCTATGGAGTAAGACAAGTGCATCTTGCTAACAAGTTAAAAAAAAAATAAAAATTCAACCATCAAGTACATTAAAAGATCGGGCAGTTTGAGAGATTTCCTGCAGTACAGATGAATTTTCCTTCATGACTAGCTCTTTACGACAGACTTTTTGTATGGCACATATAAAGGTGACCTCTTCCTTGATGGCAAGCTAGATTATCAAGCCTTGAGTGTTTGGTTTTTCTTTTTTTTTTTTTTCCCCCCCAAAATAAAAATTATGTTTGTGCTTATTTTCTTTCTAAACATACTATCTTTAGATAGGCTATTTTAATATATAACCCTCATATAATATTATATTTCAGGACTGGTGTATTATTAGAGCACTTAGTTACCCATCTGAATAGACTCATCCTAAGACTTCACTGGTTGATCCTTAAAAATAAAAAAATCCAAGCTGAGAGAAGGTCCTCTACCTAAAAACACAGGTGCACTTTACCTATCTTGCAGATTGGTTCTGAGAATAAGGAAGTCTGAACAGTGTTACATAAAAGTATTATGTCATTACGGGATGATTTTCAGGACCCGTACTTAGATCCTATGGGCTTGTCCCCACCCCTGTATCTGAGTGAACGCATACACATTCCCACACTGCATTTACCTTCTGTCACTGCGGACTTCAAAATCGCCTCTCCTTGCAGATTTTCTGAGATATCCCCCCGAAGAAGTAGCCTAGATCGGGATCCTTGGGAATGGTCTTCAAACCCATTCATTTCAGACATTTCTAGATAAATCTGTTGCTTCTCAGTCAGACTTTGCATAATCAGGTCATCTTTCATGTTCAAACGCTCTAAAGGAAGAAACAAACTCAGTTCTGCCTTCCTAATCACTGTCAGATTGCAATGTTCAATTTCGAAGACTATTATTCATTTTATGGTCAGGGCATCAAATGCAGAGATATAATTAACAGTTAAGGGGAAAACTCATGGAGCATACAAAGCTTATTAGACTTACTTAACTTAACTATTTCTATATAATCTTGCACTACCTTGAAAGACTTATGAAGGAGAAACTTGATCACATTATGTGATAAAAGAATAAGACAGTCATAAATCACAAATGATGCTGAGAAGCAGTTCGTGGAATATATAACTAAGTCATTACCTTGAAAATCTCTTAACTTAGCAGCTCTTGCTTCAGCCAGCCTCCTCTCTGCTTCAGGTTCATTAAATGTTCCCCCTTCTTCATCAGGACAGCTGTAAAAAGGCAGAGACAGATACATGTTTGATTTACACATTAGATAACTTAAAACCATCTCAGGATTCAACCTGAAGCTTTTGCCTAGGATATGGTTTATCTTGTGTGTCAATCCTCCTCCCTTATCCAAAGTCCTGTTGCATTTTACATCAGTGAACCAATTTTTTTGTTTATTTTTTTAAAAAAGCAGAATAAAGTCTTTGGCTGGTTTTTATTGCATCTTTTTGAGTGGCTTCTTCCCAACGAACACAAACAGAATTGCATGCTTCAGTCTTACAAAGAAAGTTTAGGGATAGTCAAATGGATTTTTACAATAAATTTACACCTATGAGTCCTGCGAAGAGAAGACAGACAAGCAAGAAGTCCAGCGCTCCTGCTTTCACTCATAATTTACCTTTCTACAGCTCTGCGGATCTGTGCCATCCAGGAATTCCTCTCCTCTTTCGAGCTTGTGTGAATTTCATACATTTCTGGTCCTTTTAAGGAAGCGCTAATTAAGAACATTGCCTTTTCCTCATTAGCTACCTCTCTTACAATCAACTTTTGCAATGAGATAACTGGCGGTTTAGAGTCCTGTAAAACAAAATATAATTCATTGCACTACATTACAGACCTTCTTTAGGGTTTGTGCTTCCTAGCTCCCCCTGTCTTCCTACTTACGCAGGGCCACCACGAGCCATAACATCGCAACACTGACTGTATTGCTATGGCCTCTTCACATGACACTTTTGACATTGTCATTTTTTACTCATCAACCATAGATGAAAACATGGAATGAAGAACGTACATTTCAAAAACAAGAGGTCTTGGTACCTGATTGAATATTAAAGCATGTATCAATTTAAACACCTGAGGATTCCCACTGGGTCCCAGAAGTCAAGAACAGGCTCAGAAATTTTGCTCAAAAAGAGGCAAAAACAAAATATGAAAAAGACGACAAAAACCTTAATGACACATGTGAAGTGAAAGAAGAGAATAAAAGGAAGCGTTAGAAATTCTAAGTTGGCCAGTTAGCTACAAAAGAAAAAAACATAATACAGAGGTGTTACAGTGTGCCATCAGGCCCTGTGAATAATAAAACAAGGTGACAGATAGTATATTGTATAACCAAGGATTAACTGGATTAGCTGTCAGTCTTTGCAATGAAAACAAATTTACAGGAGGGATATTAGTTACTAAAAACCTATCTATGCTTCATACAGCACAGGTCCAATATATGTAGCCTAGAAAGATCCTCCCCAGAAGAAAACAGCTCTTTGTAACTGCTGAACCTTCACAGCGTAATCTAGAGTGACGATAAGACAACTGAACTGTGAAACAGACAGCAGGAACACTAGGTTTTGCCAACTTCTCTGAGCAGCTGTACTGCAATTCAAGCCATGAATAGAGGTCGTGGGAAGAACAGATTCACTGAACAGATCCATTTGCTCCTCTCGCTTGATTTATCTATGGAGAAGTGATATCTAAATTTCAAATGAACTGTATACACACAAAGATGCAAAAAAACTTATCAGTCTAACTGTAGTCCATATTACTGGAGGGAAAAAAAATCCACCATGTAGCAGACAGCAGCTTTTGGAGACTATCATAAGCAACTGTATGATATATGCTCACAGAAAAGAAAAGTTACCAGGGGACATATAAACCAGGGCATGACCTTGCAGTGGAACAGCTATACTGTCTAAGAACATGTATGCATGCTCTTATTTGTCGGGAACAATGTTTTAGCCTCGATGTAAGCTACTCACACTTATCTCAAAGCAACGGCAGTCATATGGAAAACTGCCACAACAGTTGAGACACTGTACGTTAACAGTATGTTCTTCCCCTCTATGAACTTGCTCTTCTGCTCATAGCTCAGATGTGTTTTGGAAAACAGGGCAGAATTAGTCTATCAGAGTCAATGTCATAAAATGGACTATTGTTCAAAGATTCACCTAATGCTGTTCAAGAGGAAACAATTTCCAGCCATCCTGATCTGTGAAAGTATCCCCATTCTGTGCATTAGAAGAAGGGTAATTTGGAAAGCAGTTGCTTTTACAGCCCTGAGGTCACCAAAATAGCTTTTGCCATTAGAACTCAGCTCTAATGTTAATGTCTTGAAAAAAATACAACCAAGAAAACAATTACATAAAATAGTTTCTCTGTTCCTGGTTCTCTTGCAGCCATAACTGAACTAGATCAGGACAAAACGTACACAATTAACTGCTCTGAGGATACGTGTGGAAATGCCCTAGAAAAGCAAGCAAATCCACTGAGTGTTCTCGAGTGCTGCAGTAATTACATCTGCATTTAGTGCTTATTACATTTACTTCAGGAAAGTTCTCTGCCCCCAGTAAATCTTAGGCTACTATGACCCTGGTTACCATGTCTCTAACTGAAATGGAAGATTCTTTCCCTTTGCATTAACATACAGAAGCAGATCTTGCAAGTGCCTTTCAAAGCACAGTTCTAGCATGTTGAACATATGTGACTTGTATAACATAGCAGCCTAACCAAGTTCAGTGAAAGGGAAAGTCACAGCACAAGAAAAGGAGAAGCAGTGAACCTCAGAACACGCTCAGGGCATCAGAAAACCACAGGAGATGTGGCAGCTAGAACCAGCTGATGCAAGGGAACGCTATTTTGCACTAAGAGGCAGCAGGAGGGATTCAACAAGTACCAGAATTGCTTCAGAAAAAGTGATTCTATAATAGCTGGCTGGTTTATTCACTTAATTTTCCTTCTGAACCTACCATAACAAGTATCTAACATCTCTAACTGTATTTCTTCTGTAGTTACTGTCACTTTCATAAATAAAAAAGTGAATGTATAAATAAGGAGAACAATACCTACCACTGATGCAAATGTATATTTTTGGTCCTTTTCTTGTAAGAGCAACAGTACATCAGTTAACAGGACTGCCACAATATCTACAGTAACAACAGAGAAAAAAAAAAAAGAAAAACACAAAGAAGATTTTAAAGCAGAAAGGCTGATCCAGACTAAAAAAATCACTTGACTTAAATTTCCCGTGGGTCAGGGAGTAGCACATCAACATTTGCAATATTGGGTCTGCTACTGCCTTCCACTTGGGTTGTCCACAGACAGCCTGCAGTTGTGCAGAACCAGCACAATACAAATAGAGCTGATTTAAAAATTGAAAACACCTACATAGGCATCCTACACATCGACTCAAACATTCACAAGGGAACATGTCTCCCTCAGCAGATTCTTCTAGAACTGCAGATGTTCACAGTACCACCTACTCTTGGCTGCATTTTATGTGCCATTGAGGCTTCTCCTTGAACACCTGAGCAATGAAGCTGTTAAAATATTCACTGATGGACACTGTTTTGATTTTCTGGCAAAACAGACATTATGCAGAATGAAGGCGTCATGGGGCTGACACAACACAATTTTTCAGAGTGTGAACCAGAGCTAGCACAAGATAATGCCTTTCCACAGGAGACTAAGTCAGTATGACTCAAAGCTTTGTCATCTATCTAAAGACCTCCCTCTTGAATTGGAAAGCAGATCAGACAGATAATAAGCAAACAGCATAAGGAACTTATCATGCACCGTTATAGAGATGCTTATTGGACAAGCCAAGAATAGAACAAGTGCTATTTCCTCCAATATCCTATTAAACTAGCAGGTTATTGTCATCTTATTTTATACTCAATCGATCAGTAATAAACAGTTACTAAAAAAAAAATAAAAAAAATAAAAAAAATAATCTTGTTTCCTAGTTGTACTTTTCCCCTTCGTGCTCCTTTACCTTTGAGTCGCCCTGATGCAGCTTTCCAGTACAGCATCCCATCCAGTAGAAGCCGCCTCTGTCCCATGTCATCCTTCCGGAAGAAAAGCCCATTCTTGCATTTCCCAGATGATTTTAGCTCCATTTTATGCATAATCTCTTTAAGGCGCTGCCCCTTCTCGCACTCATTTACCATGGCATCTACATGAGTGATTGTGTCCTTAATTAAACTAAGGGCCTGAGTCAGCTCTTCATAATCTCTAGTTCCAGCTAAGAGAAAAGAGTAGCAGTCAGTCACATTTTCAACTCTGGAATGCAAGATATGAGCCACCCAAACATATTTTAACATGAAGGTCCCATACTGAACATCTAACAGTATAGCCTAAGAGCTTAAGTTTAAAAATAAAACAAAATATCCTAAAGCTCTAAATCTCTAATGAACTGACAGGCTTAACTACTATGGTTTTGTGGCTGCAGACTTGAAACTGAATGCTGCTCTTGACACTCTGATGAGGTGAGACTGATCTGGATCTGCATCTAGAACGGCATCTCCAGCTAACGAAGAAGTGAGAAAGCAGGTATAAGGCAGTACCAGCCTGTCCCTCCTTGTCCAAGGAAAGAACATGCAAAACATGGGAGAAGAAGGATCAGCAGACAACCGTGAAGCTTCTAGGGAAGATTAAACAACCTACCTTCCGTATTCTGAATAATACGTTCCACCAAGACTGGATATTTGGTGATGCGCTGTGTAACTAGAAGGATACACTCCTGAACACCAAGTCTCCTCACAATGGAACAGTTGCCGATTTTCTAGAAAACAAGACAGACTCATCACATCCATTGTATATATTGCTCTTCTAACTCCCTCGCCTCTCCATGCACACATTTTCTGTCTCAAAACATTTTTGTATGATTAGGCATAGCACCACAAAATTAGCTGCACTCTTTTACTAAAGCAAAACTCCTGATAACATTAAAAAAAATTGCTTTTATTACTGGAAAATATTTTAGGTATTATTTTCAGCTACTGTTAACTAGATCTGGAGCCAAGCAGAGAAAGTTCCAAATCTGAATTGTTTGACTGCCTATTTGCTAACTAATTGCCTTCTACAGTAGAATCAGTCCTTAAATACATAGAAAACTGTATTTTTAAAACCAGACCCAACCACCTAACAGCCAAATTAGGTCAATAATGAATAAACTAAGTGTTTATTTCACCACTGTATGTTCTCCAGTAGGCTGATCTACAGAAACATATTTCTGTTTAGAAAGGGAAGACTGTAAAGCATCAGAATCCCACTAGTTAGTCTAACTGCAGGTACAGATCAATTCTGATGGCAGAATACAGTACCAAGATCTTTCTTTACAAGGACTGAGGCTATATATTTTAAAACTCTGGTCACTTATTTAGTTCCTTGAAAGTAAAGGGTTCCCACTTCTAAAGACATCTAGTTAAGAAGAACTATAAGTATAGAGCTATGTTGGAAAGTTCACACAGTATCACTTACTGATGACTGGAAAATGAGAATACTTAGGACTGTGCAATGCCATGTGAGATTCAGGTTACAGGATTCCACTTTGGCTGTGTCTCTTCAGCCCTTCCTATTAATTGCACATTACAGTGTACAGCAGATAAACAAACCACCCTGGAGCCAATCTTCTGGTTTTGGAAAGATGATGTAGTGGGCAAAACTTGACTAAGAGTACCTGCTTTTTCTATAGTAGTTCATCATCAGCATTTATCATTGATTTAATTTATTATCAAGCCAATTTACAATGATGGCCACACAGCAAGGCAGTCAGTGATAGAGTCATGAATAGCACAAATACTCTGTTCCCCAGTCCTATGTGCTCTCAAGAGTCTGCCTCAAATTTAACACCTGCTAGTTGTGGCTTTGTGTCCAAAGAGCTCAAAAGATCTAAATACAAGAAGCTAACAACCCATCACATAACACGAATACGCCTCTAAACGCGCTCATTCAAATTTAAGACATCTTCAAGTACAAAATAAAACCCAAAGCGGTCAAGTATATTTTGCACAGGCAGAATGGGAGACTTCTGGTTGTAGTTTACCTTTATTAAGTTTTGGAACTTCTTATTGCTTTGGAGCAGATCTTTATAGTGACTAACAGCTTCATTGTGTCCACAACAGAACACACCATATTTTTCTTTCATTCTCTCCCCATTTTCACCTGAAAACTAATTGAAAATATAAGAATGAAAGACATGAATCATTAAGAGCAAACCTACCTCCACTGCAAGACCCAGGTTTGTCATGGTTTTATGGTAACTGATTTCTGAGACATTTCTTCAATATTTCAATTTCTTCTGTACCAGAAATAAGAGATTTACGCAGTGTGACATCTGAGAGCTTGGAATACCACAAGATAATCAAATATTAAATGATGGTTGTCATTACGAGAATTTTTAAAAGGATTTCGGGGCCTCTGCACTTAAAAAGACTGAGGACTGTAAAAGGTGGAGAGCAAAAAATGGTCATGATATATGAAAGAAATTGTTGCATCCACTCCACACCAGAACGTGTGCTAAAGCTGTAATGAGTTCAAAGGACCTTTACTGCATTTTTAAAAGGTCAGAACCAAGAAGCTCGGCATTAAATGCAGGAGAGCCATGTTTGGGATGGACACCAGGAATGTGTTACTTTACTTCTGGAACAGATGAAAAATAGAACCAAACCACCTGCAGTCGCATATCCCACAACATGCATACGCACATGCCCAAAGAACATTTAATGAACATTTCATATTATTTGTGACCAGATATGTTCCTGGGAGTCATACTCACACGTTACACTGGGAAGATAATCTTAAACCCAGTATTAAATCAATCTTTACATAGCATAACTTTAACCTTACAGTTAGCTTTTTAGAAATTTAATAGTGTCAACAACATTGGTAGAATTTAATTCACACCTGTTTTACCAAGAGGTCTCCAATGTTCTGGATTATATAATTTCGGTCACTGCCTTCTTCCAAGGATTCCTTTCGTCGCTCCTTTAAGTGGAGCAGAAATTGCCCATGCATCTCCAGCAGCTCATCCACACAGGGGAAGAGCTTGTTGATGACTGCATTTGGGAACTGCAGTTCCTCTCTCATGGCTTTGGAGTATACCTTCAGCATTATTTTCAGTGTCCTAACATGGTGCATTTCAGTCTGCATTAGTTCTGGGCAAGGGGGAAATAAAAGAATCAAAAGTCATTTATATGCTGTGCAGTGACTAGTGAGATATAAAAGAGCAGGCTCCGAAAGCCACCATCTTTTGCACCACCTTCTTCTTCACCACAATCTTTGCATCACTGATGTGAAGCTCCTAAATTTGCCCTGTCAATCTCCCAACAAAACAGTGATTGACCCTACTTATTTAACGACAGTTAAGACTTATTTAAGACAGATAGACTTATTTAAGTTGCAGTTGAGCTATTCCCTAATTGTATAGCTGGGCTTTGCTGCTTACACAGGCATACTGAAAACTATGGGTTGCTTAAAATCATTAATAGGAGGACTTGTGCACACTAAGACAGCTAACAGTCTTGAAAATATTCACTCAATTTTAGTTTTCAAGCATAAGTCAAAACGGGAGCCAATAAAAATTATTTCTGCTTTGTTTCAAAACAGTGGCACTATGAAATAGAAAGTTATAAGAATAACAAATACTCTTACCATAAATGACATCTTGCCTTTTTATAACGTCTTTCTTTTGCCTTTTTGCGTAAGACTGTTCCACTGCAACACTCCAAGACTCTGCCTCAAACTCATGAGCATCTGTTTCTATTTCACTTCGGAGGGATACAGAATACGCATCTAGACCAAAAGCACATTCAATTTCAATTATTATTAAATTGTTTCCCACCATATCCCTCATTACCATCATTAACAACAACAACAAGAGTAAAAACATCTCAGTGCTGCTTTAAGACCATGTAAGAAATTGCATAAAAATCCTGAAAAGCACAGAAATTCCATACCTTCCAGAAAAATGGAGTCTGCTGTTGACGGTGCAAGCGAGACAACGTCATCTGAAGTCTGCTTAAATTTTATAAAGCCTGAATCCCCTTCATCCATGTCTCCTGCAATTAGTCTAAATGGCCAAAGAAATTAGACCAAGGGACCAAAACAGAACATTAACATTTTTTTAAGTTGCTTGACAAAAAAAAAAAAAATCCAACTACTTTAACAAGCTTCTTTCCTAAACTATAGTGCAATTAACTTCAAATAAATATATAAAAGCTATTGTTGCACTCCAACTTTAAACAGTCAAATCAATTTAGCAACTCCATCACTGAAATATTACAGTTTTAATTACAGCAACATGAGCAAGTATGCAAATTCTGTTATGACATTTTTCAAAAGACATCACCTAGTGACAAGCCATAGCCAGTTCAGAGTACAAAGGGCACTTTCACTGAGAAGGGAGCCTAACTGTGGCACATAAAAAGTAAACAACTACTTAAAACAGCAGATAGCTTTGAATTTGTCTACCATTTTAATCAAGGTATCCTGCAATTTAAAACACTGCTGTCTCCTACACTAGTCAGAACTAGCACAACCTACAATAACTGAACTCAGAAGAGATTACTGAATTCCAACAAGTCTGAAGACAAATATACCCGTGAAAACCATAATCTAGACAGAGATGCTCAAATACTGCCCTATTTTATATGATATCTTTCATGACACAGTACAGAGGGACTAAAGACAAGGTGATTTAAACGAAAAAAAAGCTTACTGTTCAGGGAAATGAATTTCAGCATTAAAAGCTCAATAAATCTCTTTTGAGCTTGAAAGCCAATGTGAGTTCTTGCTTTAGTTCTGAAATTGTTTTTCTTTTCACATTGGGGGGGGGGGGGGGGGGGGGGGGGGGGGGGGGCGGCATGCAGCAGAAGCTAGTGAATTAGAAGAGAAGCAGTTTACTTACCCAAATTTATTAACAGCTCCAGCAGTATTCAATGAAGACTGAGAATTTCCTCTTTGGGCGATAGTCATACCGAGATTCCGTGATAGTACTGGGGTGCCATCCGGTCCCAGGAGAAGACTTCGGGGCTGCTCCTTCAAAGAAGCGGCTAGAGAGGCAAAAATTGAATTGGTACTCAGAAAATGAGGCGTACACTGCAGATCGCCTGCTCTCAAACCTCTCTCTGAATGCGGACGGAGAACAGACAGGATCTTGGATGTCAAGAGCTCATTGTCCAAAAAAACATTCTCATTCCATTTTCTTGAAAAGGAACCACAAAAAGACAGCTCAGGATGAGCTGGAATTGTATTGCTTCTGCCGCTGCTTTTTGAATTTGTATTCCCCATGCTCACTACTGGCTGCCCTCAGACTTGGCACAGTAAAGTGGCCCCAGAGATGCACTGTTTTTATACTACCTGTGATCCTTCTAGAAATGTAAAGCTGCCACTTAACTTACTGTATCGGCTAAATCAGCAGGTCTGAAGTGCAGGAAATTGGTCCCTACTGTGCCCATTTAGTGTGGAAATTGCAAAGTATCTTCTCCTTTAGTAAAACACCAGAACCTACACACAATTATTCACACCCTACCGTATAAGGGCACAGAACATTTCATGGCAAACAAGAAAAATCTGAGATCACATAAAAACCACAAGTTCTTTGCAATGCTTATTGCTACACAGTGATTTATATCTGCATGCACACACACTGAACATAATAGATACCAGAGCTAAATTTAATTTTAATACTGCAGCTTTTTAATGCTTTTTAAATCTAGACAGACTGTGAACTGGAAAGATATTTAAAACTTTAATCACTATTACACAATACATGGAAGCCTGTAATAGACTTATAAAAAATGGATACAATTATTTAGCACTAATGTCTGTAATGAATGATAAGGAACAGGAGACAAAATACGTCCTTTTAAAAAAGGAACTTCAGGGAAGTCAAAGATGAAGAATCAGCCAGACAATCTTTAAAACCTGTCACTGACAAGGTCTGCAGCTGCCCTTTTTTCAAAGTGCTTTTAAGGACATGGGAGTGGAAGAGATGTCATGGATCCTTGAACCCAGGACTCTGCCATTGCAAGCAAGCTTTGTCTTACACCCAGACTGAAATCCTCTTCCAGTACTGTGTCTGGGAGGCTGCTTCAGGACCAGGCTGTTGTGGCAGTTCAAGAGGGTCTCCAGTTCCCAGCCAAGGTTTATGCATCGCCAATTTACAACTTTTCTTGTAAAAACATTGGTGTCCACCCATCCCCAAAAGTTCCCCCTTCTTAGTCTGCACTCCTCGATGTACCTCCACTAACAATTATCTCTCCCTCCACTTCTGCCTTGCTCAACGAAACACAGCTAAATCAAGGTATTCATGCTTCTTCTTATGAAACAGGTTTTTCCACATTTCTTGATATCCCATACTCTACACCTGCTTGTCTCTCATTTCATCTTCCTTGAAACAGTTCACTAGAATCATATTAGGGCTGCAGGGAAGTTTCATCAATGACATTTAATAGAAATTGTATCACCACATCTTTTCCTGCTGGAAATACCTTTCCCAAAATCTGTTTGGGTTTGAAATCTCCTAGCTACACACAGAGTACATTCTCAGTCTACAGCAAACTGGGTAAACTTAGTCCTCTTCCATCATCTCCAAGTGATGAGCTCCAAGCCCATTGTCCCAAAAGAGCAGATTAAGTAGGTATTAGCAAGATTTGTAAAGGCGGATTTCTTAAACAAAGGCTTAATAACAAATGCCCTCCCATTTCCATTTGGGGAAGTATTGAAATAATCAGCCATCAAGTTCTCCTTCTGTGCTCCACAAGCCAAGAACAAAAAATTCTGTTTCACAATGGTAGGCCAAATCTAAAAATCTCCAGAGACAAAACATGAGAGGAGGGATGGGGGGGACACAAAACAACACAGTTTATACCTTTCTTAAAATGTATTTCTCTTTTACATTGATACAATACCTTTGGCTTTTTTTGCTGGGCACTGCAGTCTGCAGTGTTATACCGTGGGTGAAAACATACAATGCCCATGCTATTAGCTGCTCCTTTAACTTCCAGCTTCTGCTTTTGACTATGGAAAATAAGTACTGGCTGCCTAGCAGAGTCTGCACCAACAAAAAGCCATTTTCTGAGTTCAATTAGCACTGTCTGCACACTGCTGAGAGTCCCCATCGATCGTTGTTAACCTATCACACCAGACCAGACTACATACCACAGAGCTGTTTCAACGACAAGCCCTACAGCCAACTTTTCCTATTTTCATTATTCCTTATTGTTTCCTATTTTAGCCTCTGCACTTTCCCCTAAATGCACAAAACCATTCACGGTAATGCAAACAGCCACTTATCTTCTTATAACAATTATTCCCTTTGCGCTCTCTTGGTAAGAATCGTTTCATAAAGTAGTACACCTTGCAATGCAAGTCAAATGATACCTAACAAAAACATATGAAACAGTAACACTTGAATGTTCATGTCAACTGTGTTTCTTGCAGCCATCAAAGCAAGCAAATGGACCAACTGCAAGGCAGAAAATAATTCTGCTCTACTTACGGTCAATCACCTGAGAGTCAAGAAACCTGTTCTGTTAATGCAGACCTCGTAACATCTACAAATTAAAATGCCATTTAAATTATACACTTGTGGCCGTCTTTTCCAGTAGCAAAAAGCTATTTCAAAGCCTGTGCTGCAACAGAGCTGTTCTTTCTTCTTGTTTTTTTTCTCCCAGATCCCTTTTCCCACTTTGTTTCAACAAAGATTTATGTTCAGGCCATTAGGGCTAGCTTGTCTTAGAGATTTCTAGCAACCACTAGCTGCAGGCAAGTTTTAAATAGACAATTATGAAAATCTGATGTAAAACAAAGTTCACAGTTCTAGTCTTTTCAGAGGCCAGAGAATAGACAATCAATGAAAAACTAGCTTATTGATCTCTTTTCACCATGATATTTTGAGGTTACACAGCAAGAAGGTATAAAGAAAAATAAAAAGATAAAAAGATAAAAACACACAGGAGATTGCTAGGAGCCTCTAAGCCATTCCCAATAGAAAAAAAAATGAAGCCATCTTATTAAAAGAGACCTTTTCTATACTTCAATAACACACTGTGTATAGCCTTTAAAACATATTAAAGAAAAAAATACAATCGAACAGATAAGCCTTGAGCACAGAAATCATTCTTTAGTACAAACCTGGGGAAATGCACTGGGGCGAACTTTGTGGAGATCCAGAAGGTCTGTGCTGCAAATCTTTCTGCTATAGGAAAAAATACAATATTCTTACACATACAGACCAAAGTTTCAGTCCAAAATGAATCATATTTTTCCTATCATATAGCACTAACTGTAAGTGAAGCTGTATACTGAAAGTATAAAAGATTTGACACAGTAAGTTTTGATTTTTTCACATTCCAGAATAATGCAATATAGACATTAACACTTTGTATAAAAACCCCATCAAGTATAAATCAGACTGAAATAGAATGAAAAATGAAGTTACAGCTGAATTAAACCTATGATAATAATTAAATGAGAGCAAACCCTTTACATAGACAGTCTCCACCTACACTTTGTTGCCGTTTACTTTACAGCAATACTAACTAAACTAACCCAGCCAGTTTCAACAAAAATTTAGACTGCCCATTTAAAATTGCATCTTTGGTAATCTGTACAACTTTCTTGTTCTTACAACACTAGGATATTACAATTCATTGAGATACAATTTATCAAAGATGCAAAGAAATTAAATAAGTAATACAGTCTGTAACAAATGGCTTTTTGGGAGTCTTGCCTCACTTTGAGGATCTCATTTCTGACTTCATTCCTCCTATCATTTTGTGCTACCGCTCCCTCTTTGCTCTCTTCAGGAGCGGTTTGTCAGGGCTGATTCAACCGTGAAAGTTTGGGAGATGGTAAAGGGTGGAAATGAAAGCACCAGAGCCAGTGAATTTTTCAGTTTAAAAGGAAAATGCACAATGCCTTGAGAAGTTTAAAAGTATATATCAAAACCCCCACAAGAACATTTCTGCCCTCAAAAGAGTTACATTCTAAATCACCAATGGCTGAAAGCACTTCCTCTAACCTCTAATTGCCCAGGTTTGAGCTGTTCTGCTCTCTCTTTCCCCCCTCATAGTACTCCCTAATCTGCTATCAGTCTCTGAAGTCATCAACACTTGCAGGTTAAAACAAACTAAAACTCCCTCAAGTATAATTAGTTATAAGGAGGAGGAAATGATTTTCAAAACCAATTCCAGAATAAAAAAACCGACAGATAGACAGCTATCTGAAACCAACCTGTGACCTTACGTGCAATCACAGGCACCATGGTGACAGAGATAAAAAATGAACAGATTAGCAAGATATAAAGTTCATCACAGTTCAAAAATGAAATAACTTATTCGGCATTGCTCAGCTGATAAATAATATGCAACTGTTATAACCAAACTCCCCTCCACCTCTCACACTCTTCTGTCTGCTTTGAGATGGCACAATCTATTAAAATACAGTGGCATAAAATTCAGAGGTACCATATAATTCAGTTATGTTCCCAAACAAAGTGATGGGTTTGAGCATTCTTATAAGGGTTAGTCACAGTTTTGACAGACACAAGCAATGGTAAGCAATTTTCAGTACAGCAATAAAACGTTTCACTTTATTTTCCCTACACACACTGTCATAAATTACTATAATGACAAGTTAATAACTATTCGATGTCTTGAAGATGTAGGGCAAGATTCTGTACTGATGTAAATTAAAACACTCGCACTAAATTAAACTTACTAATGTCAAGCACTGTTATTATAAAAGAACAACAAATTTTAAAACCCACCTTGGGTCTGATGCTGCTGCATTCAGCCAGTAAACTCTTGCAGTTCTTATGGACATTCACTGCACAATCTGAAACACACATTAAAAAAAAGTCTTAAATTATTCTCGTCATTCCCATCGAGGGAAAGGAAGAGTGACACATAAAAGATCTTAATTTTGGAAGAGATGCAGAGTAAGCTCAGGTTTTTCAGCGAGCACCCTTGTTGAGCATGTTCTGTTCTTGATTTTACACCAAATACTCAAGCTTTTTCAATAAGACTCAGAATCATTGGTAATGCAATTCACACATGCAAGCACAAAGAGACACTATCGAATGCACTAACAGTATTCTGCTTCATCCCCACTCAACCAGAGCACTGCTTTCCTCACATTTGCAAAGGTTATTTCCATGTCTCTCAATTCAAAATTGATACCATTCAAGAAGGCAGCAATTTATTTGGCTCCATAGGTATAGCTGCCTTTCTGCATTGAGTATTAGTCGGAGCTGAAGTAACTACCGTAAAGTTCAAAACGCGCCACAGAATCATCAGGGTATTACCACCATCAGAGCATTACCACTTTTCTAGCTTCACAAAGGAACTGTTTCCAGATAAAGGCACTAAAGCAGCCCTCTCTCACCCAAAAGGCATAAAACCATTAATAGTATAGTAAAATCCAATCTCTTTTTTTATAATAACTACTGATCGAGAAAACAGGATGACAACTGGTAGTGTGAAATATTTTCTGCAGTCTTTCTGCCCATCTGTAAAATAAAATCCTTCATCAAAAGCAGAAGCAGGACACCAGCAACTCAGATAGTAAAGGAAACCAGGATTTGTTTCTTCCCACATATTTCAGGCATGCCTGTTAAGAGAAATAGAACAAAACTGGGAAGATGAACACCACATCTGCCAAAGAAAATCCTGTTTATGTTTAAAGCACAGAGAAAAAACTATTTAAGATCTCTTCATCCAAACAGAACTATCACCCACGCCTGGCACCAAGACTGGTGATCTGCTTTAAGGCTCCTGGCTACCGTAGAGAAATGCTCACTTACAAGTGTCTTCCATAATTACAGTAAAGCTCTGAGAACAGGAGCAAAATGCTTACTTGGCCTTAAACACAAATAAATTAATAAAGATATAAAAACAAGACTGAGAGAAAGACTGAGTGCACAGACCCGAAAGATGCTTACATGTTATGCAACTTCCACAAGTGTGGGAAATAAGAGCAGAATACTGCACTTTGAGTGCCTGCCACACAAAAAATTTCCACAACAATCACCTCCCATAACTTCTCCTTTATTTGTGATATTTCTACCAATACCGCACCCCGTGCAACAAAACAAAAGGCACTATATCTAATTTCAAGTGTACGTGCCTCTGCAAATGTATGATAAAAATGTATCAAAATTATTCACTTGCTAAAACTATGTAGAGAATAACAAATATATTAGCTATTTCAGCATTGATAAGGCCTCCACCTATCACCAGAAAACGAAGAGCTTGTTATAAGACAGGCCACAATAACAAACAACTAGTTGACAATGGAAACCCCTTTCCTCCTGAGACAAAAGGAGCAAACTGTAGCACAAAAATCACCACACAAAAGGAAATAGAAAAAATTCTCCATGACGTCAAGCTCTGTTGGATTCGAGTCTAGCTTACAGACGGGTTCCCTTCAGGGCAGAACAGGCACACCGATGGAGGGAAGTGTTCATACAGCCACTGCCCTCCCATGCGGCCCCGCGACATCGCCTCTTCTCTTGAAATCTCCTTCATTCGTCTAGAATTGTGTAATGTAGTCATCTATAAACATTTTATCAAACTTTAACTAGACATTCATATTCCCTGACATTTACATATCTTCAGTGATTACATGCGATAATTCTTTTCCTATTAATGATTAGTAGGACCAATTCTACTTCAAAAGCTGGGGTATCTTGTTAAGCTAACTGTAAAAGGGATATCAACTTAAAAATGTATTTCCATTTTAAAATCATGCACTTACTCTGTTAAAGATAACATCTTATATCACTCTCGGTACGTATTTTTCACATAATCAGCTGACATATGTAATAGTGCTGTGTATTAGTTTCTTATGCTGCTGAAAGATTCTTTACACAACAGGAGAGAACATACTAGAAAACAGGAAAATGCTACAGAAAAGCCTTAGAAAACTGCAGCTGAATCCAAGGACTTGAGTCTCTAAGAGACTATTTGAAATGCAATTAACTTAATGATTTCCAAGTGGCATTATTTTTGCCCACGTAAGAGAAGAGAATTTTGAAAACTGACAGAAGAATCAGACTGTTTTATAAGCATACTTAATTTTATAAAATATGCTCCAGCTTTCCCTATTCAACACACTTTTGCAGACAGTGCTGAACCAAGTACACTCCAATTAAGGATGAGAACGAGCATTCGAATACTAGCGAATTTGATTTCCTTTTTCTGCATGCAAGATATCTTTGCGTTCTTTATTCTTCCGGACAGCCTCTCTGAACAGGGTATTAGAGAACTGCAGGGGTCAAGAAAACAGCAAAGAGAAGAATGAGGGACAGAGGACAGTGAAGAAGTGACAGGAACCTGCACACAGAGACTGATATTTAAGAGCACAGATACATGCAAAGGGTTGTTAGAGGTGTACAGAAATAATAGATATCTAACCTTAGAAAACACAGACGGCCATCCAAAGAAAAGGAGCATTGGTAAACTCAAAACTGACAAAGAAAAATATTTTTGCATGTACCATCAGTAACTGGTAGCATTTGGTCTTATTCAGATCAAGAATTTGGGAAAGTACAAAAATGAAATGGACAGTTATGTCAGCAAGCTCTTCTCCAACTGGAGAGGCACAGAAGGTATTCCTGAGAAAGACAGAGCTAAAACCTCAGAGGACTGCCACCCAGGCTCTTCCCTTCCTCTTCGCCATCTTCTCCTCCCTCAATCACTCACTGGAACTGCAAGAAGATTAATTTGGCAGGGAAAAACAGATCCTACAAAGGATTTCATTTCAGCACAGACTATGCAGAAGGGCCACAGCTCTGGCTAGTGCTGAGAATGCCAGCTAAACTGCCTACACACCTAGGAGGTCCAAGGATTTGGGTTACCTTGACTGGATGGGGACAGGACCACCGCTACTAGAGCTAAAGGTACAACAGCAATTGATACCACACATAGCACAGAAACTAAGCAAACCCATCGTGGTTGTTTCTGAGCTTAAATCAACGGTTTTGGAACTAACAGAATTTTGGGAGCATCACATTATCCCACATCTGCTTACTACACAGTGCCTCTGAAGCATTTTCCATGGGCTAGTGCCATTGATGCCCTATTACTCATTGATAGACTAACGGAAACAGGGGCCTCATCCAGCAAAGAAATATTTAAGACCAAGAGGCTCATAAACATCATAAAAGATCTGGTTCACGATTGAGGGTAATGAAATTAATATCTGGTATAACAAAAAACCTTCCCTTATTAATGAGATGCTTTCCCAAAGGCTCACAGAAACCAATTTACAACTTAAGAGCATTTTATTGGACAACACATTACAATGCCCAAAAGCATAACACTGATTCACAGTATGCAAGAGGGCAAGGAACCTAGCTGAAAAAGGGCTGGCGAATACATTTTCTCCCCCAGCTGGAATACCTTCCAGTGGATCAGACACTGGCAATATCCTATAAATGTCTTCCAGAATTGGATTCCAGGACAAATCTATGACTCACCAGATATTATGAGTATTATGACCCTGACCTTTGGTCCAGAATGGTACTGCCCAATAAAATAACTCTTAAAAGGCCATTTGCAAACAACTACAACTAACAGACAGATATGCTGTGATTAATCAAAAATTGAACTACTGACTTTTTTTTCCTCAAGCATGCCTTTTTTTGGTACTTTTTAAAGGACAGATTTAAAAAATCCTTTAAAACAGCAAAATTCAGGCAGGGACACCTTTTAACAGCGATTCTAACGATACAAGGAGTTCAAGCACTATTTTAATGCTAAGGATATATTCACTGCCTATTAAATCTAACCAGCAGAAGAGAGCCATGGACAAAATAGTTTTCTTGTGAAATTAACAACTTTTCTGTTTTCAAATGTCCGATGCTTCCGGGATCAAAAAGAATCTCTTCCCTCTTTCCTCACCCTTACACCATACAAGGTAATTCCTCTCTCTTGAACTGACAAAGGAAACAACTTGCATACGAATGATTAATGCATAAAATCTGAATTTATACATAGAGATACACAACACAACAGCTGAGAAACACTTCAAACAACTACAGCATTCCAGAAGAAGCAGAGTGACTTTGTGATACATCTCCTCAGGAAAGAGGAGGAGTTTCAGCGGAACATGAAGAAGTTTCTGTATTCGGCAAATCCAGGTCAGATATCTTCAGGAACTCAGAGCAGATTTAACTTTGTCCTAGTGGCTTTGGTGACCGGTGTTTACTTGTTTTGCTAACTCGCCTAATTACGCAGAGGCAGAAACCAAAAACTGGAGGGGTGCAGGGTGATGAGATACTTCACATTCTGAAATAGAGACAGTCCACGCGAGAGCGCAGCAACACTAAATTATCAAGTTTCAGCTTCCCTGCTAAAGCATTCCTCTTTGTCTCCAAAAACAACCTATAATTACTTTCTCACTGTATCTGCTTTTATTGTCAAAATATCAGATAGACAGATGGGGGCGTGGGGTTGTGTCATTCCCAACACTGCAAGTTCTGGTGGCCTTGAGGTTTTCTTTAAGCACAGAAACCCAAACCAAACAAATGAACAACTGATGTTTCTGTTTTTTAAACAATGCAAAGTAAAATTAGCATATTGTCCTAAAAGAAATAGGAATACCATTTCAATTCTCTCATGCTGAACCCTTCCCCCATTCTACGGGAACGCTACAGAACTGAAGCAGCAACTATGACAATCATAAAAGGTATTTAAAATATTTCATAGGTAAACATTAGGTGGAACTACAACACACAATGTCTGATGGCTCCTGTTTGAGAGTCATATTTCATGGGTTTATTTTTTTTACCATACCAAAGAAAAACTACTACTATATAAATTTTTTTAAAAGTGCCAAATAAATAAGACACCTACAAAACTCTCTCTTAAGAGGGGAGTGAGAAGGAACTGAGCAGCAGCCATTTCTTCTCTTGGTTTTACACAGAAGACACACAGATACTACAATAACAAAACCACAGCTCAAAATCTTCAAACAGTATTCAGAAATTTTGCTTATTTATTAGAGCAGCAAAACCAAATACAGTACCAGAAACATTCAGAAAGCTATTCGTTTGAATCACTCCCTGTTTCCCCCCACCTCCTCCAAAATCCGTCACTGCTCCTAGCTCCTACCGGGGTTTACTTTCCAGCACGTACAAGCTAAGCCTACAATCTGATATTATCTCCCGCTCCTCTCCCTAATATGCCACGGCTGCGGAATATTTAAAATGGGTCAGTCATCACAATTGTGGGTAAGAAGAAGTTTTCACCATTTTTTTTTTCCCCCTAACACACTTAAGGTCTATTTTATGCACATCCCGGCCTTTTCTCACTGCTGCAGCCCCAGCACTACTAGTACGTGTGTTAGTCACCGAGAAGACGAGGCACAGGATTTCATTATCACAAGCATAAGGATGCTCAGACTCACGCTGTGGCATAAAGTGAACCATTTTCACATCAGGCTGCATCAGCTCGCCTCCCTAACGCACACAGTAATATTTCAGCTCCTTCTTCAGCCCCTAAAAGATAAAGACTGGATCTTCACAAGCTACCTCCTGTCCCCCAGCTTAAGCCTTGAGCTGCTAACGCTGGGACGGCTATAAACCCTGCAGGGTTTGTCACGAAAGGGAAGATAAACCCGCTGCCCTGGCCAAACTCTGATCTCCTCCGCGCCGCCCGAGGAGGCCGGCCTTGTGTAACTCCCCGCTGCGGGACGTTGCTAGGCGGCAGCGGCCGGCGGGCAGGCTGCCCCCACAGCTCCCCGCTGAAACCCCCCCCCCCTTCAAGGCGGGCACTGCCAAGCCCCGGGAGCAGCGCTGCTCCGCCGCAGGGACCGGGAGCGGCCGGTCACCGGGCCGCGGCCACCCATTACCCTGGGGAGGTGGGCTCCCAGTGCCGGGAGGGCTCGCTAAGGCCGGGAGGGGGTGGCGTCCCGGGGAGCCGGGGGCCGAGGCTCGGGGCGCCGTCGGGCGCGCTGACACCCCGGTCTCTTACCGGACTCCCCGGGGAGCCGCCGGTTGCACTCTCGGTCCCCGGAGCCGCCGCCACAGCAACAGGAAACGCCCCCGTGTCCCGGAAGCAAAAGGGAGACGCGGGTGCGCGCCTGCGCGCCACGGCCCGGCCGAGGGGAGGGTCCCTTTCCCCTGAGGGAGGGCACGGCCGCCCCCAGCCCGCGCTTTTCCCCTCAGGGAAGGGACGACCACCCCCAGCCAGCGCTCTCCCCTCAGGGAGGGCACGACCGCTCGCAGCCCGCGCTTTTCCCCTCAGGGAAGGGACGACCACCCCCAGCCAACGCTCTCCCCTCAGGGAAGGCACGACCGCCCGCAGCCCCCGTTTTCTCCTCAGCCCGCTCCCGGGACGGGGGAGGCGGCCGGAGTCGACAGCCACCGGGGGCCTCTCCCAGACGAGGGTCCCAGGCTGCCCGCCCCGAGCCTGAGAACCGCTCCGGCCTCTCCCCTGCCCCAGCCGGCGGGTGTAAACGTGCCGCACCACGGGGGATCTCCAGCGGACCTGCCTTCCATCAGCGCCTGGCTGCGGCGGAACAAAGACTAAACAAGCCCTTAACGGATGGGATGTAGCATCCCGAGTGACAGCTCTAACATGGTAGTAGTTCCTGTGTTTGTGCAGCGCCCGGGACTTACTCTAAATACGTAATTCGTTATTAAAAGCCTGGTGGGATTTGTCATTCCAAGCGTGCTGAGGTGTTTACGGCCGCTCCTGCCAAGGCGAGGCTGGGGTGCCGGCTTCCTTATCCACCCCGCCACCGCGACTGCCTGCCTGGGCCTTCGCAAACGACCCCTGTGCAGACAAACAGCGAAAGCAAAGGGGAATTACCTTCACGATGAGCACATTCACGCACTGACTTGTATAACTAAACTGCTTGGTCGAAAAACCACCTTTTCCCTGACATAAATAAGGTTTGACCTAGTACTAGCACTGGGCTGCTGAAGTACTCCGTGCAGGGAGGAAAAATTAGAACGCATGACCTAACCTTACCTCCTGATCTATGATTCACTCTGAGGATTTACAATACTGATCTCCATCGCAAGTTTGTCATATTTTAAATCACGCACATCCAAGTTGCCTGCCGAGGTTGAAAAGGCAACATACACGATTACAAAACAAACTTCCCTCTCAAAATCCACCCTACAGCTTTCCTGCGCTGCTTTGAAAGAACCTGCCACCGTTTGGGCTGGAAATGTGCTGAAATCCTAGACTACCATGGGACCAATATTGTCTCTGGTTTCCACACTGCGACCTGTTTAATCGATTTTATTTTTCTCTTCATCTTCTATTTGCAAGCTTTTCAGAAATGTTCCCCTTTGTGCTGCTTCTGTACAGGACTAAGTACAATAAGGTCCCAGTTGTTTACTGGGGCCTCTCAGCACTACAGAGAAAAATAATCATTAAATAAAGCGGGTTGGGGGTGAACAGCTGGCTGTCACTTGGTGACAGATTAATCCTTAGACACTTCAAACTTTGTGCTTCACAATAATGTAAAAATAAAGCACTGCAGATTGCCCAACTACAGCTGTCACGGAGAGAACGTGCTGTGCTTGTGCGGCTGGCCTCAGGGCATCTCCACAAAATCAGTGCAAAATCTGGCACAGCAACCAGCTGAAAGACTCCGTAGCTTAGAGCTAAGGTTTGGATTGCAAAGAAGAGAATAGCACCAATTTTCTAACCCTGTGTAATTCTATAATAACAAAAGATTTCTTACTGAATGAGTTGCAGGTTACTGTCATGCAGCCTTATGCATTTGTCAGGCCAAGTGTACAAGATCCTGAGGTTTTGTCAGGGAACGCAAGGAGCAGCACTTTGGAGATGTTCCAGATGAAGGAAATACTGCCCAGATATGAAAAGAAAGTGAAAAGCAGAAAAGGAGAAGCACTGAGAATAGTATATTCTTCAGCTTCCTTTTCTAAAACCTCTAGAGTTCGGTAGAGCCAGCTCTATGTCAGCAGACTCATAGTTCAGTCAGTGTTTCCTCTGAAACCAGCGCTGCAGACCACTTTCACATTTGCTTTAGATCCTGCTTCATTGGCTTATAACCACATTAACCCACAGCCTATCGCAGTCGCTCTGGTTTCGCCTGTTTTATTTGGACTCCTGTCAGTAATCATTTATTCCAAGTGGGACTCCCAGTCCATTTATCACTGTCATCATGTTACAGCCGCCAAACCTCCTTTTTCCTCCCACAATAGAAGCTTTTTGGTGGCTGCATCTCTCCCCAGAAATGCAAAGTTTCAGGTTCCCTGCTGCTTTTCAGATTTCTCAGGACTCTCTGTGGGCTATGAGCAGAAATTTCAGGATAGAAAAATCAAGTAATTCCTCCTTAATATAAGCCAAAACTATCCTTCCCGTGTTAGCTTATTGGTGCTGCACTGGGAAGCCTAAAAGCAAAAGCGTGCAGGCACAAGTGCCAAGTGAGAGGTGAATTTCACACTGAATTTCAAGTCCAAACCAAAAGCCATTCTGGTCTCTCTTCCTTGCAGATAAAGAAGCATGGGTGGAGGATGTTTGCCTGACAAACTGCAGAGACCCGTGTCCTCCATTTACCCACAGAACCGTTGTGAGAAAGGAAATGGTTCTCCAAACCTCTTTCACAATGTGCCTTAAATAAGTCCTGGAGACTAGTTGTTACAGCAATTTGTTACAAATCAGCCTGTACACTGAAGCAGCCAGCAAGGGTCAGCCTAGGACAGGTGGACAGTCTGGTGTCCAGCTCAGCCTGTATTATTCAGGAAGATTCGTTAAACAGAGCATGTTCTCTTAAAGAAGAGGAATTTGTGTGAAGCCCACCAAACGCTTTGGTTGCAGCTATAGGTTTCCTTTTGAACAGGATGGTCAATCTGACCTCCCTATGGGGGCCAGGGCGCTCTCTTTCCCATAAAGTAATAGAGGTGTAACTCTCAGCTAAAGAAGATGTAGAAGACCCACCTCTACCCCAGTGCTCAAGCTCAAGTCGCTAGGAGGGAAGCAATCCTCCTGCCGTCTGTATTCCACAGCATATCCTTGGCTCGCCTCCATGGCCCAGCCTGCTTGGAGAGCTCTCCGCCTGTCAGGGCTTTCCTGGGACTCATCTAACTCCTGTTGCATAAACTCTGGAAGCATGTTTATAAGAGAGGATTAATTTAGGCACAGAACTTTCTCCACCCTTGACAGCAAAGGCTCAAAAGGAGCTTTCTCCATTTCCAGGTGAACAATAAACCTAGAGACTCACAGCTCAAAGTTTACATAACAGCGAAGTTTGGGTGGCCACTGTTGTCGAGATCCCACTGACTGCAATCATTCCTCTTTGTTTTTCATCCCTGCCAGGCTCCTAACATCACATCTGTGAGACTCTGAAACTGGAGCTGCAGAAACTCTCCTGCATCTATACTCTTGACACACACCACAGCCTCCTTCCCTGGGAGACTTTGTACTGCGTGGTGTGAGGATAGATGGGAGGAATCAGGTGGGAGAGGGACACAAGTTACCATGTACAGGGCCACCCGGGCTGCCTACCTTCTTCACAGCTCACGGGCATGTTTCTAGTAGAACGATGATTCCTTGTTCTGAATTAAAAGCAGAATTCCTCCTGCTGTTACTTTCTCTAATACGAAGAGCTCTCGCTCCTCTGTTTCATCACACCCGTGGAAGCCCCCAGACTTTTTGTGTCTACTGGACAGTGAAAAGACCTCAGGCTTCTTAATCATTTCCCCATCCTTCCTCCCCCTGGCTTCAGCTCATCCCTTTCTTTAACCGCCATCTTTTGTCTTTTCTATGAGCCTGTTTTGTCTTCTGCCACGTGGTGGTGCTGCAGTTAAAAATACCATGGCCATAACATAAACAGCAGCACCCGACCACGAGATGGACCGCGAGCTGGCGGAGGGCCAAAGCGTATAGGTGGTGAAACGCGAGTTCATTAGGAGAAAACAAGAGGAGCGGCCAAATATCCTCAGAGCAGCTCACACTTCTGAAAAGTGGGCCTGCCACTCTGGCTACGCGGTGGCCCTGAAGCTTGCTTTTCAAGAGCCCTATCAGTGACTTGTCAGGAGACCACGCGCTGCTCCCAGCTGCAACAACGGGAGCTAGTGATATCAACTATCAAGTCCGCCGCCCAGAAGCGGCTCGCAAAGGTTTCAGCCCAGCGTAATCCAAATATAGGCACTCTCAGGCTAACACCTGTCACACGAGTCCCAGTCCAGATCTGACCGCAGGCGGGCCATTAATTTTAACGAACATCTCAGAACCCTGCCCAATTATTCAGCCTTAGTTCAAGCCACCGCAAAGGGAACACGCAAAAACGAGCTCTGCTGCCCACGGTAGCCTAGCCAGCATATCCCTGAGCAGCCCAGAAAGCCAAAGGAGATGGCACAGAGTCCCAAGCACAAACCAGTTCCTCAGCCACCTTGGAGTTTTTCTCCTGAATGTTAGCAAGACTCAAGAACACAGATTCCTCACGGAAGAGCTGAGAAACAAGGTAAAAGTTACTATAACTCATGTCTAATCCCCGCACATTTATGATGGACAACGATATGCCAAGCCATACTCCCATTTCGACAGCTAGCTCCAACTCCTTGCGCTCCAGATCACCGATCTCCATAGCAGTTATCCAGAGAAGAACCACTCACACCGGCAATGACCTCAGAGTTCCCAAGACCACACAGAGCATGGCTCCAAGCTCTTGGTGCACTGGGGATCAAGGACTGTCTGTATCCTCTCCGGTTCAGATATTTTTTGTAAAGCAGCTTGCAGGACTGCAAACAGAACCTCTGCTAGGAGGTTCCTCAGACAGGAATGGCAAGGCATAACTCTGCCTCCTCCTGTAATATTTGGGTTCTCTCTAAATGTCCACAAGGCACTTGCTCTTATTCAGCTCCCTGCTTCCTACTTTTTGCTGTGATGCCTGAAAAACGTTCGCTAATAGCTGGGCCTCTGGCCCTTTTCAATTTCCCTCCAGCTGCCCTGCAGGGAAAATATGCTTCTCACAGCGCATGTCCAAGGGCAGGCAGTTCTTTTATGCCCCGGGAAGGTTTTACTGACCTTAAGAGCCTCTGAGAGACCCTTACTGGAGAGCGAGCATTGCTTGAGGATACAGGATAGAGAAAGAGAGCAATTTTCTCATTTCCAGAAGATTTTCTCTGCCCACAGACAATCCCTTGGGAATTAAAGTGTTCTTCAGTGCCCTGAGTACCTGCCCCAAAGAGGAGGGACAGGGTTTGTCCATCAGCCAAAGCCATGCAGCAATGCCACAGTGAATGCAATAGGAGGACGGAGTCCCATGCATGCTGGCAAAGGAGCAGCTGCCACTCCTGTGCACTACTTACATCTGAAAAGCAACAATCTCACCCATGCAAGTCCTGGGAGGCACCATTTGACTTTTGTGTTAGTTAATAAAGTTTTGGGTGCTCTAGAAATCCCTGTGCCCATGCATAAGGCACATGCTGAGCTGACACATCACTGCAGCTGTGAAAAACAGCCTAAAAGATCCACCTTCACTCAGGCAGCAGGGATATTTGCTTGGGCAAAGCAGAACTTCGTGGAAAAAAAAAAAATTATTACAGGAAAAGTTGACCTAGAACCCTCCTTGGGGGAAAGGGGCAGGAAACGGTCAAGTGGCCAAAGAAAATGAGGATAAACTATTGCCAGGCAGGATTTAGAGATCATTAGACTATCTGGAGGAACAACCAAGCCAGGCCAAGCAGACTGGTAGGGTACAGTCAAGCCAGGCAGAAAAGTGAAGCAATCCATGAGGCCGATTTAAGCAGGGGAATGGCCAGCCTGGGCCGGAGGGGAGGCTGGGGAGCGGGGCGCAGCCAGGCTGTGACAGAGCCAGACAGTGACAGTCATACTCACTCAGGCACTGCAGACCACTTTTATTCACAAGAGGTTTGGCACACAGTGAGCAGCTGGTGCAACTGGAGAAAACCCCTGGCACAAGCTGGTGCCTATTGATCTCTTTCCACCTCTCTTTTGGCTCCTTTGTCTCTTTCTCCTTCTCTCTCTCTTTTGGCTGCTCTTTGTTCTTACCCTGGAAGGAGAGAAAAACACAGCTCCGTTACAGGCCTCGCACTGCCCACACATTCCTTTCCCTGCTGGTAAAAACAAGCGTGCAGAAAGCTGGTGCGCAGCAAATACAATGGGCACCTTTGTGCCCGAACCTTTGGGATGGTAGTGCTTTTCCCAAATGCCTTCCTAAGGCTCGGGCCAGTCCCTCTAGTCTAGGTCCATGTGTGATGAAGGGCAGGACACAGCACTGCAGCACGTGTCTGTGCCTCTGCAGGCTCTCCTCCTTGCCACAGCGGGTGACCCAGGCAGTCACCCAGCCAAAGCACTCCTCTCTTGGTCTGCACAACTCATGCTAAGACAGCATGAGAGCAGCCAGAACATGCCCTGGAGCAAGGTGGGCTGAAAGTCAGGGATCACTGTCTAGTGCATTATGTTAGGGGTCACAGTGCATCTGCTGACCAATACAGAGGCCTCAGCCATCCAAAAGCAATCCAACTAACTGGTCCCTGGGGTCAGATCCCCTTTTCTACTTGAAGAATTCAACAATTCCTTCCACAAATTCAGCGTCTCTCCCTCACCTTATCCTTCTGCCAGGATCCGGTGACTCGGCTCCGCAGGGAACTCAGACGTCGCATCACCTTCGTGCCTTTCTCTGCTTTATCACTCTTTCCACTGTCCTCATTTCTGAAACAAGACCAAAAACATCTTAACTAAGGGGAAGTTAACTGGCCAAGCACTGTTCAGGGAGATCACTGATGAAGTTCATCTGATGCATTACTTTAGGACCCCATCTCTGAGCTTTCCATCTCCTGAAGGATCTGGTTCGGCATCAGTCATGTCATTTATTAATGGGACATTTGCAAATAAGGAGCTGAACTTTCAAATTATGTGTGCGAGTTCTGGCTGTCTCTGTGGTTTTGTTCAGTGCCATGCACAACGAGGCGCCGATCCTGGCTGAACCACTGCAGATACCAGTGTCCTGCACACAGCATTAGCAGGGCAGTAGAGCTTAGATGGAGGGGGGCTCGAAATCAGTCTGCTCTGGGAACACAAAGCGTGTGGGTTACCGTCTGTCTCACTTACTCATTAGACAGGAACTCAAACCAGGTGAGGTTCTGCTGGGAAGAATCGCTGCCTTCTTGCACACAAGCTCTCTGCTTCGCCCTGTGCAGGGAGAAGATGTCAGACACAGCAAAGAACACAAGAGCAGAACTTTTGGGTCAGCGGAAAGGCTCATCTTTGGAGACAGGGCAGGAACATGTTTAGAGTTACAGAAGAGGCACGTGAAATGCTACTTCTCCTTGCAATTCTACCCTAGTCTCACTGGAAGAATACAGTGATTCTGGTACCCTGGGGATTTGCCCCTCAGGGGACCAAGTATCATTTGCCAGGTGGGTCCTAGGCAGACCTATGACCTCCCCACCCACATCCCTCTCCCAGACACACTTACCCATGATAATGTTTCAGCTCGTGAAGTACCTGCTGGACAATTAGCCTACCAGGGATGGGGCAAAAGAAAAGCGAGGGATTAGAAAATGTCCTTGCAAAGACATTCTGCACCCCACAAAGCATCAGGCGCTGGTTTACGACCAACTACTCAGCTGTGCCCCAGCATGGAGTGGGATCTCCTTTGCTATTGCATCTCCAGTAGCTCAGATATACTCAAGAACCTCAGCCATCTCAAAACAGCCAGGACTGACAATACCTACACGTGGTCTGGGGACACGTGGTCCTTCTCCAGCATCTCCAGAGCAGGGGGTTCAACACCTGGAACACAAAACACTCTCAGCAGGGATCCTGGTTTGCCTTTGCAGAGCAGCATGTTCCAAGCTATGCAATCAGACCCCATTAATCTTGCTGGGATATCTGCCTTTAATGGGGAAGGAAAAGTGCTGGGAGCAGTTAGGGAGGAAAAGGCTGCACTGCATTTCTGTGAGGGAGGTGAAGGCTCCATCACTTTTCTGTGTTACCCCTCCCTTCTCCAGTCTGAATTACATTATCTTCTGAGGATCCTGCTTGCAGCTTGAGGGTAGGAGCTGATACCACCCCAGAGACCTTCCCCATGACAGCCAGCTTCCCCTCCACTTCCCAGGCTGTGCTCTTAACAAGTCTCTACATTTTGCTCTGGGGCAGTCCAGACAGGTGGGAGAGGTTAGTGGATTCCAGCAGCACAGAGAAGGCCAAAATTAAGTTTACAGGAGCTAGGGTGCTTCTGTTTTTCTAAGGCTCTTCAGCTTTCAGTGCAGAAGCCGAAACCTGACAGCCTTGTCCCAAAGCCTGCTCCCCTGCCAGCTGTGCACGGTGGGTTAGTTAAGGGCACTGCTGCACACAGACCATGTTTGCCCCATTCTTTGGGGTACAGGAGAAGGGGCACATTTAAACCCAGGCAGATGAAGCAGTGCCTTTTGTTCCGAGGAAATCATCTTTGCCTTGTGTGAGTAGGGAGTGGCCAATGCACCAGCCAGAGAGAGGTTATATGGCAGCGTGTCACTGGGGACGGGCATGTCTGAGCTCAGACTACACTGTTAGCCAGGATCAGACTCAAAGTCAGCTTGAGTTTTTATTTCAGGAGCTCCTGGGACCATGTAGAATGGAAGGGCAGAGGATGTCTAGGCTTGCAGAGGCTACATCTCTGGTTCTTTATCTTCTTAATCACAAACACCTTGAACTCATTTAATGCCTTATATATAGTCTATACCAACCTTCCACGGCTGGAAGAGAAGTGTCAAAACTGCAAGGTATCTGAGGGGAGGCAACCGTCTCACAGGCTGATGGGACAGACTTTGACCTCAGTCTCTTCCCGTTGCTGCCACGTTCCTGGAGAAGGAAAAAGTCATGGATATCTTTGGCCCTTTGTGCACCAAGGGAGCCTCCCTCGGGGCACAGCATGGCTGGCAAGGTGTAAGGCAGGGAATCTCAACTTAAGTGCCAGTGATCCTCCCTGCCTTCCCACAGCCTCCTACCCTGCATGCCCACCCTGGGTGTCCCAGGGCAGATTCCCTTGCTGGAAGGAATGATCCTATATCAGAGCACAGGATTAGATCAAGACCCAAGATATCACTGGGAACAGGCTGACACCTCACCCCTTCCCTCTCGTTTTGTCCGGGTTATGATGGCAGGACACCATAAGGCCCAGCTGTTTGTTGGCTTCAGGTGTGGGCTCCAGGGAGGCTGGAGCAAGTGACACTTGTGGCTGAAACCTTCTTAGGCACTTCTCACTTTTATAGGAGACATAGCACTGTGATGCAATTGTCCTTTTAATATTAATTGAATCCAAAGATATTCCCCAGAGGAAAGCAGTGTGAAAGGGGAGTGACACTGCTGTCTTCAACTACCTGACAGAGGATTATAGAGAAGATGGAGCCAGACTTTTCTTAGAGGTGCACAGTGACAGGACAAGAGGCAACAGCAAGGGAAATTCCAGCTAGATATATGGGAAAAGAGGGCTGTGCATCAGCCAGCTCCCAGGGCCTTTATCCTGCAAGAAGGGGCAGTTTGTCCCAGAGCAGAGAAAGCCCATCCTTGCTGAGATTCCTGCAGACCTTCTGGCATACCTGGTTCAACGCTGGCATCAAAGGAGTCCAGCCTGCAGCTGACACCTGCATGTGTTGCCTGCTGCACGCCCAGCTTGCCCTGCTGCCCATACGCACGCAGCCCTCGCACACTCACCGCCTCCTCCAAGCCAGGGCTGACTGTGAGGTTCGGGTGCAACGGCTCTATCTCCACTTTGATCACCATGCCACCCCCACCGCGGCTCCAGGTTTCCAGTTCCCCTTTGGGCAGCTGAAGGGACACGCGAGGCTGCGGGCAGGACTGGCTCCCCTTCTCCACATCCTCCTGCTCTGCGTCGCTGCCCATCTCTGTGGCATCCAGGCTGAACCTAATTCAGGGAAGAGGAACAAGCCAGTTTAGCAGATCCATCCCATTGTGCCAGGCACGGCACAGCCGCTGCAATGTCCTAGCCTTGGGTGGACAGTCCTAAAGAGCTCATGCAGCTGGGACAAGGAGGGTCACCACAGCAGGCACATGGCAAAGGAAATGCCAGGAAGCGTCAGCCTGGACACCAAGTCCTGAGCCTGTTAAAAACAGCTTCTCTGGCTGCCATCAGCGAGTCCACGAGCTCTTTGGTCACCCAGGATGTTTAGTGCTGGACGGCTCTTGCTGATCTCTTAGCAACCCCTGAGACTGTGCAGCCACCCAGGCAGCAGCCTGCCTCGCCTGTGTGAGAGCTGCTGCCCTGTTAGCTGCAATGCCAGGAAAGACCCTCTGGGCGTTTAGAAATGGCAGATGTTGTCATTTATCGAATCATCACTGTGGCATCATGTCATAAATCCTGCTCCCACCAGGGCCCAGCTTCAAGGAAGGAAAAAGAAATCCTTTTCTGGGAAATGAGGGGTGGACCAGCTCCCCCAGTGCCCCACGGTTTCCTGAACACCAAGTGCCGTTGCAGTGCCAACAACATAGGAGCAAAATGATGGATAGGCCTCAGTGGAAAATCTTACTCTCTGCATGGGTTCTGTCTGCAGATCACTGTCACTTCATTCCTGCTGCCAGAGACAGGCTTCAGGAAGCATTTGCTTAGGGGACAGCGGGGCGTATTCCCCTTCCCTGGCCCCGCGCTCACACATGCTTAATCACCCAGCGAGGGGACCGAACAAGTCCCTGACACTGACAGCCGCTCTGTGCTGCCGTTGCTCATGTGCCTGTTACACAGCATAAACTGTGAATGATCCACGGCACATGGAACAACAATAGGTCTGAGAACCAAAGTCTGAGCTCGATACAGAACTGCCAAGACTTCAGGCTGAGATAATTTTAGGGTACCTTATAAGGAGGAGAGATAAAAATAGTCCTTGCTGGCTTGCACCTAACTCCCAGTCATCCAGGAGATCAATACATTTGTCAGCAGGGAAAGCACGCAGGTAGGAACCTGGAGCCCAAGGCATTCATGTGGCAGGAGCACAGGACGGCAGTAATGCCAGGCCTGGAAACCACTCCCAGCCAGAGCTCAGCATCGCGCTACAAAATACACTCTCCTCTGCAGCCCTGTGGAGGACGGAGGGCTGGAGGACACTGTGGCGATTGCAGGGACAGGCCCCACCAAGCCGACTCACAGACAAGAAGAAAAAGGATTTGACAAAGCTCTCTTAATCCCTCTGGGGTGGGCAAAGTTCCCTTTGAGGCAATGGATGGAGGCCATCAGGGCAGCTGATGCTGTTCAAGGTTCTCTCCGGACAGAAACGAGCTCTCCCCAGATGAGAGATCCTCTTCCCGGCCCCAGGACTGGGAAAAGAGGATCTTCCTACTGCCAAGGAGACATTAAAGCCTCTTGCTGCCCTAGCATCTGTTCCTCCACATCCCACCCAACATGAGCAGTAGGCGTCCAGCTGCTTTGGCAGATGCTGACAAGCGAGGGAGACCACCCAGCAGCAGCTAGAGCTCAGGGCAGCGTGATCGCTCCAGCCTCACGCAGCATCATTGTACCGTATATATCACATATTGCTCACAGTCCTGCTGTACCTGCGCTTGCAGTCCACGGGTGATAAAGGGCTCTCCCAGCTGTGCCTCCGAGAGGTAGACATAGATCTCACCAGCGTGGGGAAGGACTCCTCGGCTTCCTGCAGATCCAGCTCTTTGTCCGCCTCTGCAGGACACTCAGAAGTGCTGGTACCATCTTCTGGCACCGCTGCACAGGAGCAAATGTGGCCTTTGTTCAGAAAATGGCAGTCGGCCTCGCCGTAACGTACGGAGCAGGAAATGGGATTGGAAAAAGCAACATCCACAGACATTTTGCTCAGAGCCTCTGGTCTCTCTTCCAAGAAGCGAATGGCAGACACAGCCTGGGTTGCTTGTTCTGGCTGCGCTGCCATCTCTGGCGCTGTTTTGGCAATTGGTGGGCTCAGGAGTCCCAGATCTCTGTAATACTCCGTGCCATGGAGAGAAGAGTCTGAGAGGAGATCCTCTGTGCTGCTGTGCAAGTCCGCTGCTGGGACATCCAGCTCTGTGGAAGATGAGTCCTCCTGCAAAGGCAGCGACAGCTTAGCCTGAGTGCGCAAATCCCGTCTGAGAGCCTTGCACCCACCCTGCGAAGGGGACACCTCCCGTGCGGAGCTGGAGCTGCTTTCCTTTCCCTTCTCATGGCAAACAGCCCACCTGCAGCTAGCAGGGCCAGGCCTGCACCTGGGTTTCTCAAACCAGACTTTCTAATAGCACTCTCCTACTGCACCTTGCAGCCAGACCTGCCCGAGCCCCACCAGCTCGGCTTCCTCCAGTCCCTGAGATCTCTCTGTGCCTTATTCCCCCTAACACCAATACAAAGCACATAGGTATGACTTTTCCCAGCAGCAGAAGCAATATAACCTTGTATTCCTTGACAGTCTGGATCGGTACCCCTTTCCCCCATTCTTATTCCACCACAGACCCCTCTGAATATGGTGCTGACCACCCAGTTTGCTGACCCTGGCTCCTGCCTCGCACGGTGGTAGCGGAAGGAAAGAGAACACTTGCCTTTTCTTCAGCCATGCTGGTGCAGAAGGTGTCATCCTCAGCAATCAGGGATGGGAGGAAACCTTTGGAGTTGGGATACTCCAAAGCAGGAGTGCTGTGGTCAGTGAATTCCCGTAAGCATGGCTTGCAGTCGGACCCTGCAAGACAGAGAAGGTCACAGCATGTGACCAGACGGCAGGAGGGATGTAAAATCAACCGCACACAGACGGGTGACGTTAGGCAGCACTGAAATGCTCCACGTGGCCCTCTGCTCCCTAGCCCCTTGCAGACAGGCACTGCCAGGCAACCTCAGGACCTCAGCAGTCTGGATCCTGTGGGAACCTGGTGCAGGGATCCCCTAACAGCAGAAATTTCATCCCTCGAGCCGTGGCATGTGCAAGGCAGAGACCAGGCTTGCACCATGCCAGTCAGACCCTCGTAGGATGCCCTGTGCTGCAGAGGCTGTTTCCACAGTAAAACAGAAGAGTTAAGCACATTTTTAGGACTGTTATTGACATTCTGGACCTTTAAAGCAGAAATCTATGAATAAAAATACTGACAGTGATTTTATTTTCATCCATAAGGAATAAAGGATGCCACTGGGAGGCCAAATTGGAGGCACATTTGTGACTCCAGACAACACTGAATATGCAGAGCAATAGTGGGAGCACATAATTCTCCTGGTGCCGGCTCGCTCACGTGGATTTTCCCCACGCAGGAGTGTGAAGCGAGTGTGAACCTGAGTGTGTGTACACCATCCGATAACTCATTGAGAAACAAAAACAAGGTCTGGATGTGCTTCGTGGTACAATAGATCGTCCAGCTGACTGAAGCACATTCCTATGTAACGAGACACACTGTAAATGTTAGCCACGATCTCTAAACCATCGCATGACTCACGGAGGCCTTTTATTCCTTCGAGATACATACAGCTGAGGCGAATGGACAAAAGCCAGGCTGTTGGCCGAAGCACCGTGGTGGATCTCTGAAGATGCAGAGAACAATAGCAAAAGACTGTAAGCGGCCGTATCTACCCAATGGGAAAAAACGGCAAGAAACTGCTAGAAACCCATCATACTTCAGGAAAGCCAAGTATAAAAACATTAATATGAGGAAGATATTGTTAAAAAAACGCACTCTTGGAAACCTTGCATCCTGCTGTGGGTTTTAATGCTCTGCAATGCAGCCAGAAATTGCGTGGTGCCAACTAGAAAAAGGCAGCAAACGTGAGGGAGAGTTTGGAGGTTTGTTCCTTGGATCCCGCTGCACGCTGCGGATGCCAGATTTTCTGTTTTAAGGAGTGTTTGGTGTGTTTAAGTGTGTGCGATAATTTCAAGTGAGGGTCTATAAATAATATAGAAAGAAAGCACTCTCTGAAGGCATTATTTTAATTAAGGGTTTTCTAACTATAAAAGCAGGGAAAACCTGAAACAGGCTTTCTAGCAAGGTTGTAGAATTTACTTCACAAGACATTTTTAATTAATAGATGAATTCCTGCCCAGGATGTCCTCGAGCCACATCTATAATGCTCTATCTGTAAAACTGGCAGAGGTTTAGTGAGCTATTGAACATCACCTTTTGCTTTCCTCAGATGCACCTGGATTGCCTCTATTCAGCTTGCAATCAAAAATCAGCATTTGGAAGTGAATACCCATTGGAACCAGCGCAGGTTTTGGCATGAGCTTGTAGGAAACAGCAGCCAAAGATGTCAGCGGGCAGTCGAAGCCACCGAACCCCCAAAACAGGCTGGGATGAAGGCTAAGGCAGAACAGACCCAAGGGGAGCAACCAGGTGGTGGGGAGGGTCCCAGGGGGACTGGGACAAATGGTGCTTCCCCTCAAACAAGTCCAAGGAATGAAGAAAAAGGAGATTCCCTGCTCTCGCCATCCCTTGCAGCAGCGAACTACCCACAGAGAAAGCAGCAAAGCCCTGAGAGGCAGCAGGGATGGAGCTGCAGGAGCTGACAAGCGCTGTGGCCTGACAGAGGCCAGAGCCCTGGCCCGCAGGTTTAGCTAAAACAAAGAGGTTTTTTCCTCCCAAGCAGGGTCCGGTCATCCTGCCAAGGCTACTCTGGGCCAGCACCAGGCTCCAGCCTGCAGCTCTGAAGTGGATCCCTGGAACAGAGTCAGCTCCTTGGAGGCCTGGAAAATATTCCCTGTGCTCTGCCTGTGCCACGCAGGGCTCAGGATTTGGCCAAGACATAGGCTGCAGTCAACAGACCCCCTCCAGGCCCACCAAACGACTTATATCCTCCTCGGAGACTTCAGACACTCACGTTCAACACGCGATAAATCAGGTTTTGCAGCCAGCCTCCGGTGAACTCGGCGGCAGTGGCCGTTAGGCAGCAGCACGCGGCGCGCACGGGGCTACAGCGATGGGGAGACCATTTTAGGCAATGTGTGAGCACCAGACGCAACAATTCAGGGCTCCCCGCATCTAACGCCTCAGTCGGTTGATGCTGGGCTGGCACCACGTCTAGAGCTGAGCTGTGCGGACAACTCGGCCAAGTGGGGCTGCTGGAGGGGCTCACGGGGGAAAAAAAACGCTTTCAGGCATCAGGTTCTGGCATGATGAGCAAGGAAGGACCAGCGTGGAGCACGCACAGGAGGGAGGCAAATCTGGGGGGCTGTGAACATCCCTATATCCACGATCGAAGTGGTCACGCATATATCAGCAAGTATGGCAAACTCTGGAGCCCCTCGAGTCTCCTGGACTCTGCGCTCCAGCCTGTTTGGAAGGACCCGTGCTCTGTCTAGCTGCGGCGTGGTGCTAAGGGGAAGGGGCATCTCAGCTCCTCAGGCACTGGCAGGCAGCGGCGTTCACCTTTACTCAGCTGAAGCTGGAGATGGGATGACAAAATGACACTTTCAAGAACATACGCTGTTTGCTTTAGGAGAACATTAAGCAGATTAGGTATTGCAGTTGCTTAATTCGCCTCTGGCTGGGAACCATAAAAGGTTATTGCTGCAGGGACCAGCCTCATCGGAGGAATTCCCAGGGCAGAGCTGGGGGAAGAAGCGTCGCTGGCTGGGCCGGGCAGGTCCCTGCACAGGAGCGGGGCTCTGCTGCACTTTGCCAGAGCTTCCCGGCAGGCGAAACACAACTCTGGGCTCCTGCGTGGGGAGGAAGGAAGTAGTGACAGGCGTCCACTGCATGTGACAGTCTGGGACCGTCTCGGGGGTTTTGATGCTCTGGGGCCAATGGGATCAGCCAGCGGAGCTGGTTTGTCTAAAGGAAGAAAACTCCATGCTGCTGTAACTGCATGCAAGGCCACTGGGCGCCCAACAAAGATTTAAATATTTCCATTTCAGACCTGCAGTTGAAACCTCCCTCCTGCAACTGCCTCTGCTGATTTCCCTCGGACGGGCCGGTCACTGGAGATGCACCCGCACGTGTCACAGCGGGAGACAGCACCAGAGCAGCCAGCGCTGGAACAAGCTCTGCCAGCAGCGGCCCGTCCTCACCCCCCTGCTCCGCTGCTCGGCGCAGGATGCTGCAGGTCCCTGAGGGACCCTGGAGCCAGGCTGGCGCTGGCAGGGGAAACATCAGAGGAAACATGGATGTGAGCTCTCGCCGTGCAGATCACATCCTTCAGGCATCAAACACTCTCTGCATTTCCACTGGGGAAAGGCCCCACCAAACGCGGCGGGACAAAGGCACTGGTCAGTTCTGCTATGTGAAACAATCCCAGGAGGAAGGAAAGACTAGAGCGTCTTGGCATTTCCCAGCAATCAGGGGTAGAGACTGTTGGGAAACCACAGAGAGTGTCACGGACAAGAAACAAAAATTATTCAGTCTCCTCCTGGCTCCTGCCCTGCTGGCCCCGCACCAGCTGCCCTTTACGTACCGCCCTTGCAGGATGTCCAGAGCTATAGGGTAAAACCTCTGTAAAGCAAGTGCTAAACTCGCTGTGCCAAAATCGGATGAAGTGCAGCCCTTCGCCTGGTCTGGGCCCCACATCATCGGCCGTTGGCAGCGGTGGGAATTGGCTCATGCGGCCCAGGCTGGAGGAGGGGAGAAGATAAGCTGTCCAACACTGTAACATACTGTACAGCGAGCTGCGGTCTTATCAGCGCGTTTGGGGCCTGGGTTTTGGGCATGAAGGGCCAGGGGAGGTGGGGGCCAGCACAGTCCTCAGCTCACTCTCAGCTGAAGGGTCTCGGCGGGGCTGAGAGGGATTTGCAGCCCCTCTGATACTCTTCAAGTCACGCTAAGAGTCACCGTGCGGCTTCCTCCAGTGACTCTGCCAGGCACTGAGGGAAGGTCCAACGCGGACCAGCGAGTGCTACGGTGCAGAAAGCCAGTGCCAGGAGAGGAGCTGAGCGAGGCCCCAACGTTTTGTGCCTGCAGCACACACCCCAGCGGGACAAACTGCTCTGGAAGCAGATGCTGGGGTGAGAGGGCTCTACCCAGACACTCTCCAAAGCAGCCAGTGCTTGTGAGCACTGTGAGGCTGATTTATTTATTACAGAGATTAGCCCACCTGAGCCTTCCCAGTGAGCCCATAACTGCCCAGCAGGCCCAGCACTGGGGAGGTTGGAGTGGGATGTCCTAGCCGGGGCTCACCACAGATCAGAGCCTGCATGACCCTGCCTCCTGCTCTGAATTAACCTTCCTTTGACCGTTCAGTTTGGATCTTGGTCTCCTGCACATCCACGTCGGAAGAGAATTGGGCAGGGGGAATAACAAAGGAGAAAGAGCATCAAGAGCTGTAATGCCACAGACAAAGGTACCCCAAAGCATCAGCCTGAAGGCAGTGTTTGCAGGCAAGGACAGCAATGTCCAGGTCCTCCGGGACTGCAAATGTCCCGCTTCCTGGGGCTCTCACTTCCCTCTTTCCAAGTCACGGCACTGCATGCAGGAATGAGGCCGGTTCACACCATTGCTGGCATTTCCCATCCCTGCTGTCGGACACTGTGAAGCCCAGCCGGTGCCACACAAACCGCCACGGCTCAGACTATGTTCCAAACACGGGGGCTCTGCTCGTCAGCCCTCTCTGAAAGACTGGAGGAATCTTTTCCGTAGCATCTGCTCAAACACCAAACTCTCGACATAAGGCTCAGCCCTTGCCAGGCAGCCGTGCAGAGACAGCTGTCTGCAAACACTGGGACCTCCAGCTCACTGGCAGCAACGAAACAGATTTATTACAAAACCAGAAGGCTGATATTTAACCCATTACCCAGCTCCTAAAAGCATTTATGTGCCTTGAAAAGAAGATGAAGTGGAAGGAAAAGCATTAACCAACACTTACGCAGTGTCCCCTGCAGAGAGGAGCGGGGTGCACCCAACACCAAGCCCTGCCCGGGGACCCCAGCACTCTTTGCTACCTGCTCGTCCGGGACAGGCTCTCCTGACCACCCTGCAGCAGCCCAGCTCCCGACACACAGCTCAGGCTGCTCTCCCCGCACACAAGGCCATTACCTCGCTTAAAGGACCATCTCTTCTTCCAGCGCTTCGAAAACGATGGCCAGGAGTGGTTGAGCAGCGAGTCTGACATTTGGGAGCCCTCCGAGCCCTGCGCAAGGTAGAACCCCAAGTAGGAGACGACAGCACAGAGCACGGCAGAGCTCAGCGCGGTTTAAGGCAGCACTGCAGGCTGCAGCCCAGGGGCTGCCAAGGGGGGAGTGGAGAAGCCAAGTGTTTTGTCAGAAGTATCAGCTGATGGAAGCTGTAGCCAGAGAGAAATTCCTGGTCTCTGGCATTCCCACCTGTGTGACGGGTCAGTGACTTCCTACAGCGGGGCCTGAGGATTAGTGGCCCCGGAGCGCGCACAGCCCCTGAACGCTGCTTGAGGCTTGCAGATAGAAACTGAAAACAAGCTGTTAACACACCATAACCCCCTTCCCCTCTCTGCCAACACCTCCCTGCTCCGTTCACGACTATCAGCTGTCAGCCTGACAAACCGCCACCTTTAAGGCAGTTCTGCAGGGGCAGAACCTTCACCTGGGTAAGAGTCACCTTCACCTTCAACGCAGGTGAAGAGTTAAGACCACAGGCTTGATATTTGCACCTTTGGCATCATTTTCAGGTGCCACGGCAGAGCCTCTGCAAGGGAAGGAGTGAGACCCTGTCCATCCGCAACATCAGCGTCATCTTGCAGCTCGCAGCAAGTCCCCATCCCCTGGCAAGGACCTTTCCCCAAGCCCTCCTCAGCTCTCCCACGCAGGGAGGCAGGTGGGAGCTATCTCAGCTATCTCCAGACTGCCCCAAGAGACCAAACTCCCCACCCTGAGGTCTCCAAGCCCACTGCTCCCGATCGGCACCAGCCCCGCAGCCCAGACTGGCTCCAAACTTTGCTCCCAACCCTTCGATTAGGCTGAAGAAGCTGAGTTTTACCCCAGTGTGGCTGCTGGGCTCCTGGGCCAGACCGAACCTTCTCCCCACTGTTCAGCTCATGCTTGCGGCCTCGCTGAGCAGAGCCCAACCAGTTTGGGAACGGCCACAGGCACCTCCACGGCGTAGAGCCCATGCTGGGCTGGTGGTATGCAAAGGCAGGTGGCGAAGAGCATTTCCTTCACCCGGCCACAAACCCCAAAGCGTCATCTGCCCAGCACAACCCTCCCCACATCCCCTCTGCTTTGATCTCCCCGATAACACGGGTGCCCAGCCCTGGAGTGGGCAGTTTGGAGGGGGATTTGGGGGAGCCAGGCGCAAACCCCTCTTGTGCCCAGCCCAAACCCAGCTGTGGGCAGTGCCAAGGTGTCCTTGCAAACCTTCAGCTGTGGCGCAGCAGGAGCCAAGAGCAGCACCCGTAGGGTGTTCAGCCACCCCAGTGCTGCCCCAGAGCCAGCCATGGGGACACGCTGTGGGTTAAACCCCGACCTCATCTCCTCCTCTTCACTCGCAGCGGAGTGAAGCTCCTTGTAGGCTGAGGCTCTTCAGCGCATGTTTTGCCTTCAAGCGTGTGCAGGGGGAAGGCTGAACGAAAACCAGGACTTGGACTTTTGGCTCCAAGACAAGCTGCTTCCTCAGAAGGCCTTGAGGAAGATGAGTGACAACCCCGTTGTCACAGGATGGAGCTCGTGCAGAGAGCGACTTACCCTGAGGGCTGGAGGCATCTCTCCGGCGGGTTCCCCGTGCACGCTTGCACCTGACAGCCCTGGCTTCTTCTCCAGCTGCTGGAGCAAAGTGAGAAGCGGAGACTCATCGGGGAAGCAGCAGCCGTGCAGCCGGTTTGTTCACAGGGGCCTCTGGCTCAACCATCTCACCGCTTCCCCTTTCCAACAGCACAAACAAACCCGCCTCTCCCATGCTGCAGTTCCTTCGACGGCAGCCCCGGTGCTGCCCCGATGCTCGCTCCCACCCTCACAGGGGTCGGGCTCTGGGAGGATCCAGCAGAATCGCCCAGGGGGTCGTGCACCCCGAAGCGCCCAGTGCAGGGGCCCGTAGCGCTGCTGAACCAGCAATGGCTGCGAGGACAGCAATTGCCGCAAACTGCTTCCTGTTCCGTTCAGAGAAAAACCGCTTGGTGTGTGCTTTGAGAGCCTGGCACACATGGGCTGCGCCTGCGGGCTCGTTGCACCATCGCTCGTTAGCCTCCTGCCAGGGGCAGCGAGGCCTCACACGGGGCTCCTGTTAACGAGTCCTTTGTCTTTGCTGTCATGGGTTGACCTTGGGCAGCAACAGACACCCCGAAGCCCAGCAGGTCTCAGTCTTACACGGGGTGAAGCGATAGCAAAGCACAGAAACGCCTGGGCTGGCCATATTCATCCGTGCAGGTGAGAGACAGGCACTTCAGCTCCCAAAGCGAGCGGGGTGATCCCCCTGCCCTGCCCTGGCCACGTGCGGTCCGGCAGGCAGAGCCCCTGGCACGGCCCGGGCTCAGGTTTTTCGGCACAGCCGTTCGCTCCTTCCCAACAAGCCCCGTGGGCTGATGAGCGCACGCTCCTCATCCCATTGCCCCGAGCGCACGCCAACCCCAGCCAAGCCCTAATCAGAACAAGATCCGCTCACACTCCAATTACTCAGAGACCGCAGCTTTGGCAGCACTTGGAATAGCAATTACCCCGTGCTCCAGGAAACCACAAGAGCAAAGAGGAATTAAGGTTTAATTTCTCTGAAGTCCACAAGAGCTCGATGAGTATCAGAGATCAGGGCTGCTCCTCAACACCAGGCAGCTGCTCCAGCTGACGGGGTGGTGAGTTGTCCTCGGCTCGAACGAGGACGAGATCTTCTCCTCCTGCCCAGTGCCTGACATGGTTTGGGGGTTACCAAAGCAGAGCTGTGCAGGCAGCCTGGAAGAGCGATGAGGGATAACGGCATGAGGGCTGGCCGAGCCTCGGCAGCCTCTCCACAGCATCCCAGAGAGCCCAGCAGGCAGCAAACCTCCCGTGACAGCAAGTTCAAGCTTTGTGGCTTTGCTTAATTTTGCATTTTAGGATCCCCAGAGAAGAAGCCTGTGCCAGAAGAGGCAATTCCAAAACATCTTAAAATACCAGTTTGTATCTCATCGCTCCCATGGTGAGAGAATTCCAGATGGGCTTAGAAAAGGGCTGAAGCCCGGCTGAGCTCCTTGGTGTGCCTGGAACAGGCACGGGACAGTGGGCAAGAGCAGGGCCAGCTCTGGTTGCCTTGTCCAGTCCCATGTTCAGAGGCACTAGGTGGCATCAGCACCGCACGCTTTCTGTTCAACCACCATCATCATCTCCCTCCCAGCCCATCCCAGCCCTGGGCTGAGGTGCCTGAGGAAACAGTGACTGGAATTTGTCAGGGCCAGGGGCAAGGAGCGCAGCGAGGATTCACCTCGACCCCTCTGAAAAAGATCACGCTACTCGCTTTTATAACAATTAATTGCGTGAGTGTCAAACAATATCCCTGGGGTCCTCCGGAGGGGCAGGTCGGAGAGCAGAGCTCCGTGCGGGTCCAGAGCAGCCCCAGACACGTTCAGGTCGGGCAGGGAAAGACCAGCACCAGGGCCGAGGTGTGAAGAGCCAGAGCTAGAGCACAGGCTGTCAGCCGGGGAGCTGGGCGACTCATGCTGGGGCTGGACAGAGCCCTGGGGAAGGAAATATTAAGCCAAAACGATTAATTCCACCAGGTGCATTGCTGCAGCATCCCGCCCGGCCATCGGCCCCCGCGAGGAGCCGGCATCGGCAGCCGCTCCCGTGCACGTCGTCGCTGGGGAAGGGGCTGCTCCTGCAGGCGCGGGCGGTGGCAATCCCGAGGCGACGAGGAACAGCGCAACACCGAACGGTTTTGCTGAATGGAAGGAAAGCAGGGTATCTTAACTGAGCGGCTAAATACAGTGAGAAGAAAAATAGCAACAGTAAGTCCCCCACCTCATTGGTGCAGCTGATCAGGAAGGAAATCTCGCCTCTGGTGAAACAAAACAAGATTTAAGTTAAGACAGATTTTACACTTCCAGCGCAGCCTGCCGCAGAACAGGAGGCGAGACAGTTCCCGGTGCAAACGTGGTTACAGCTGCTCAGCCGCAGGACAGGGATGAAGCAGATCCTCAGACTTCTAATTTTTTTTTAAAAATTGCCTACAGGGAGGGAAGCCTGGGTCTGTGCACGTGGAAATAACAGAATTACATTACAGAGCAGCAGCTCTCGCCTTTTCAGGCAGAAGGAATCCCTTTGCCAATGTTTACCCGATGGCATCAGGCTGCCGAGAACCCCACAGCGAGGACGCAGCCCAGCGCGGATCGCCCAGGCCGTCAGGCAGAGGAGTTAAACTGGCTTCAGACCACAAGCCTATAATTGGCAGATCTGGGTTTTTTTTTTTCTTAACACCATTCATTTTGCAACTGAAAGTATTGCTTATTCCAAGATACGAATTTAGTGCTTTCTCTGTGGTAAAGCAGCATTCAGTGCTGCACAGACAGCAGACACAAAATGAACAGAGTTATTCTTGGATAATTTATTCAGAATTTTAATATAAACAGTTAATTGTTCAATATTCTGACAGCAAGGTTTTTTTTTTCTTAATATTCAAATATATTTTCTGTACATGTCACTGCTTGGCTCATATGAAAACATTGAAAAAATCAAGGGGGAAGGTTTTTCTTTTTTTTTTTTTTCCTTCCTTTTAAAAAAAAAAATCATGGCACATTTGATCCTTTATTTCAAACAAGAGGTATCTGCAAGACTATTTGTATTCTGGAACCTTAGATATGCAGAGAGAAAGGTGGGAACAGCAAGATTAAACAGAAAAAAAAAAAAAGACTTCACAGAACATCGCTTAACATGTAACTGAAACCGTCTTTAGTTTATTTAAGTGCAAGCAGAAAGCATTTGCTTTTGGCTGTGTTTGATAAAGCCGATGCCCAGTACCCCCACCCATGCAGGTCCTCAAACACAAACCAGTTACTGATACTCCAAGAATAAAACCATTCCCCAAACTAAAGCAAAAGGAAACGCTTTTCCTTTTTAAATAACATTCTATCTTTTCACATTTAGAAGCGGCCTTTCTAAAATTCTCCATCAGCCAAAATACTCCGAAGTATTCGGAAACGGAGACGGTGAAGCGTTGCCCGATGCTGCTGGGAGAATCTGGATTAACAGAAGCACTTTGGTATCAAGTCCAGCTCAGATCTCTCAGGTAATTAGTCCTGAGCTCAAGCTTTACTAGTGAGGCTGGGACTTAACAGGGGCTGGGACTCAGCTAAGCGAACGCATCTGTGCCCACATTTAAACTCCGCTGATGGTTCCTCTTTAGCTGCCAGAACTATCCCAGGTCCTCCCGGCCGGCCGGCCCCTGCTCCCACAGGGAATTCTTCTGGACTGAGAAAAAGAAACTATTTAGTGCCATCAGTTGGAACTCTGGACTCAGAACAAAACGACTACCAGAAACATAATTTCTTGCCGATTGCAACTCTGTTGGCAAAAAAATAACAACGCTGTAGGAGTTAACACTAACTTTATTATACAATATTTAAAAATTCATTTCTCTACCTGTCCCCTTATAGCTTGCATTGTGCTGCAGTTAATTTGCTGAAACTGCAAGAATAAGTGCTTACTTTCGAGAAGGACAAGCAATTTCATTTTAAAAAGAAATGCACATTTAATGACAGATTTGCTAAAACCAGTAGCTTTAGAATTGCTTTTGAACAGTCAGGTTCCTCCAAAAGTCAACTGTACGATTGGCTTCACTCTTGTGATGCTCGTAACAAGGCAAGCCGGGACAGAACAGGTTGAACACGTTAATGCTCTTACACCAACATTCACATACAGAATCCAAGCAGAGTTAACACAGAGCCAAGCAGAAGGTCATAAAAAGGCCAAATTCAATTAAGTCCATACAAATACAAAACTAATCTTATTTTGAATTTCACGTATTTCTGAAGTAACTATTTCTTGATTCCAATCCATTCAACAGCTCCTTCCCCGCACCACGCGCACAGGAAACTACGAGGGGCATCGGCTGTTTCGCGGAAGGGACCGGGTTCCTGCGCATCTCCCCGCGGCGGCGGGCAGCTTCGAGGGAGGCTGGGACACAGCGAGAGGATCAGAGGGTTTATCTGCAGTTTCTTGCTCACTCCAGGCTCTGAACCGATCTCACATGGATCACGGGAGCACCTAGCACAGCCTTGAGAGTAAGGTTTGTATGGCACAACGATATTTTACTTTCTGACTTGTAAAACAAGGTTCCAGTCTTGGTATCGGGAATCACTGCTCGCAGTGAAGGGCCCGGAGTACCTCAGGGTCCGTCTTCATATTGCAGCGATGTTAAGAGGGAAGTCGATTGCCTCTCTCCCTCCCCTAAAACGGAGGCTCGAGAATAACCGACACAGCACCCTTCTTGCTCCTGTCTTTTCCTATTTGCCTTCATCGTAGTCAGGTCAATAACACAGTAAGTGACTCTGAGATTTTTCCAAAGAGATACCAACATTATATGCAACATACTAAAATTCAGCCAAGTGTCCCATCGCTGTAATACAAATTTAGGAGGAAAGAGATACACTACCCATAAACTTAAGAGTACCCTTTAGCAACCTAAAAGCAGCCTCTTCCATACCAACACAGCTGCTTTATGATCAACAGAAAACATCCTCCTTGCAGCGTGGTCTAGTTCCCATCACCTTTCCCAACCCAGTGCTGGCACAGAGTTTATGTTATTAGCTCTTCTATTTTACAACACAATAGAGTATTTACAAGCAGCCAAGAAAGACACGTTTCTAACCCAGCAGCCAAGCTTTGCAATGCTGCACTGTACTGCAAGAGAAGTACCAGATTTGCAAGAGGCGTTCAGGAAGTGGCAATTGAATTTAACACGCAAACGTTTCTGAGAAACCGATCCAGTCTCACGCTTCAAACATTTGCTCAGAGAAAACACAGCAGAGCACAGAAAGCTGTTTCTCATGCATCCTGCTTCACCAGCTTTAGAGAGAGTGAAGGTCTGGCTAGTTGCTGGTACCCTCCCTGTCCCCAGACTGCGCACAGGAGGCTCCAGCTGCTCCTGAACAGGTTGAAGAGTCTGTCCTGCTGCCCAGCGCTGCGAGCGGGAAGTTCTCTGCCCACAAAGAGCAGGATCCAACCCTCCAACAAATACTACCTCAAGAAAAGAGCGAGCTTCCCACCTGCCGGTCATGGCTGCCCTCCTCCAGCCATTCTACCTGCTTTCCTGCGCTATCGCTTGGCTCCTCAGCAGCAGCGAGCGCTTGTGCTTCCGCTGCAGCTGCGGCATTCTCACCCCGACGGGGATCGTGCCGGAGCGAAGAGCAGCAGCTCCCCTGACGAAGGCACAGCGCACCTTCCTGGGCAGGAGTCCTTTGCAACACCCCGCACAGAGGAGGTTTACATTTAGCACGTGCAATCCCAACTTGTACGCGAGCCCCAGTGCCTCTGAACAGGTATCAGCGAGATCCAAGTGAGGGACCTGGGCATCCCCAGGGCGAGGATCTTCCAACAAGAGAGACCAAAGTGTCAGCTGCGGGCTGAGAGTAAAGGATTTTCCAGAAGGGAGAGCTGGGCTTTACAGGGGATGTTCATTTATTCTTCCTAATTCTATAGTTACGTGAGTGTCATCTTTAACGGCCACAAGTGGCAACTGCTAGTGTTATTTTTTTGTTTTTAAGAAGGGGAAAAACGGTATCCTCGCCACTAGTACCATACGCCTTTCCTCACCCTTGGCACAATGTAGAAAGGACGACGGGAATAATCTTTACGCAGAGTATTGGGTATAAACAACTGCTCCATGTGGTGCAGAGAGAAGATGACAATATGAGCCGTGCGAATGGACTGCCTGTCCACAAAGCAAAACACATACTCCCTTGTTCAGTGATCTGAGTGTTGCAAATCATGTGTACTCAGAGGGCCAACCAATATCAACTACACGTACAAGCCAGAGCCAATACAAGGTTCCAATGTTTGTTTATAGAAGAGATCTTCTATTCCCGCAGATACGATCACTGCAGTTCAAAATGTTATCAGAACAAGGACATGCTGGGAAAGGTTTATTTCAGGAGGTCACATCCTACCGGGAGGACTCCGGGTTACCTGTGCGCAGCGAGAAGGGCAGTGACCAAGATACCCCAATCCAACTCCAACCACGAGGGCTGGTCACAGTCCCTGCTCCACGCTGGCAAATACCGCTCCAGAAGGAAGCAGTCTACTCCTTTTAGGTCATTAGCTCACTAAAGTCCAAACATTGAAATGGCTCTTTTGTTCTTTTTTTTTTTTTTTTTTTTTTTTTTTTTAATCACAATAGAACTAAGAGGATGATATCAGAATATCAGATCCAAATTTGTAAATCGGTTCCTTTGGTCACTACCGCTCAGATTGGCGATGAACAGTGACGAGCTGTTCTCCTACCCCTTCCCTTCGGTGAATGGTCCCTAGTATTGGAATCAGCTGATATTGATTTTCCCTGATCCACAATAGGTCCAGACCAGAATATTTAAACAGGTTTAGAGGTGCGTAGTATTAAAAATATTGTTAAGAAACACTGAGGTAGACTGCACCAGAACAGGACAAAAATAATCCCACCACATCCACCTGCCAAGATTTTACGGATACAAATTTACATGTTCTGTGTGTTTAAGAAAACAAATTGTTGGTTTTTTTTTTTACAGTGTTTTATATATTAAAATAAATAAAAAAATTCTAATAAGAAAAACTTCTCTTCCTTAGAAAAGTGTGAGAATATGTCTTCTTTCCTGCAGTGTAGTATAGAGCTGCTAAACAGTTACTACTTTGTAAAGCAGAAGAAATGTAAACGAGGCCTTTTGAAATCGAAGGTTCTTACCCACGTCTGGACTGTCTATTTTCCATCTAACTTCGCGAGCAACCTGTACCCTCCACCTTTGTCCGAACCGACCGGGTTCAACCAGCGCAACAGCCCGACAGCTCGCGGTGGTGCACAGAGTCCGTCGTCCTCCCCTGACGTTGCACCGACCGGTTTAGCTACAGCGTGGCCGCGGGGAGCGGGCTCGCAGAGGCGCTTCCCTACAGACTCCAGCCCCCTTCATTCGCTTACAGGGAGAAATGAGCAGCACCGCCCCGGCTGGAGTAAAAAGCCACAGCCCAGCTTGGCGTCCCCACTCTCACCGAGTCAGGAGAACCTCGTTTTCTCCCGGCAGAGAACACAGACTGGCTCTTGGAGTTCTCCAGGAGGAGAAGCAGAGGACTGAGCATCCCTCTCCCCTTTTAAAACCACCTCCTGTATGACAAGGGCCTGCGACATCGATCATCTTCATTTCTTGCTTTAGCACTTCTCCCTGCCAGCACACTCCCTCATTGCTACGAGACACGTTTAATTTCACAATTATTTTCTAACATCTTATGCTAATCAGCTCTGTCTTTTACGCAAACAGCAGCAAAACAAAGCACAGTCCAGAAGACGAAAGCTGACATCCCGAAGAGCTGAAAGCAGTGGCTAATGCACGCGTCCTGGGAAGTCTGCAGGACGCAGCGCGGGTATCTCAGGAAAACATCGAAGGCCTGCAGGCAGCACGAGGCCAGACGCCTGAGCAGCAGCAGACAGGCAGCGGGTAGCTAACCACAGTCACATTCAGCTTCTGCTTCACGGGCAGAGCCAAGAGCCTTGTGCTCTCCCCCTTTCAGATTGGCTTCAGCGTCTCTTTTTTCGGTTCGAGTTCTTGCTCGTCCTCTCTTGCCGGCTGCTTCTGCGGCACAGCGCGCACAGAAGGCAAAGCAAGGGACGCGGGGGCAAAGGAGCAGCGGGACCGGGGACCGGGATGTTCTGGTGTCCTTTAGCCCCCAAAAACCAAGTGAAGTCCCAACTACTTTATCTCAGGGCTTCGACTGGAGCCAGCTGACTGCATTCTATAAATCATGAAACTGTATTGTAAAGCCCTGTCAAGTATAAACTTAACATGTGCTTTATAGCTCCTAAAAGGGTAATCGGCTAAAATTAGTTCATTCTGAAATCTTTGGACCACTTTAAGACCAAACAAGCCCCCAAATTCTCCCCTCCCCGAAAGGATCATGAACAGTCAATAATTTATATGAAGTTAAAATTTAAACTAAAGACATTTTTAAATATGTTACAACAAACAATATATATACTCAATGCTGTAAGGACAGAAAACTCCGTAGCTCGGGTCACGGGACTCCTACTTCGTTTGGTCTTGAAAGTACCCACAAATCTCAGATTTCTGCTCCTTTGGCTCCCAGCACGTTTTCCTCATTTGTTAATGAGAGAAAACCTACTCCCAAGAGTCCTTAGTATAAAAATAATCTGTTTAGGATTCAGTCACTCCAGGGAAATGGGAAAAAAAGATAAGTACACACTTCCGAGAAGAGGAAAGCTTCTGTGAGAACATACAAAACTTATGTACAAAAAAAAGAAGTGTATATTTTGCTATACATATACACCCCACATATATATACTGCACACACGCGCACACACACACACGCACGCACCCCTGGGATTTAACCCATTTAAAAAGTAGGAAAGCAGCAGCTATTGGTCAATCTGAGGATCTGGCGCGTCCGACTGATGTGTTGAATCCTTCAGCTGTAGTGAAAAGTATGCCTGAAAGCCTGGAATTCTACTGAAAATGCTTTTGTCCTGCAGAAGTTTTGTTCCGCACCGTTACGCTGTAGCTCAGATACCAGCAAATTTCACGTCTTTTGTTGGCAAATGTGGATGCTCCTCCTTCAGTTTAACTTACATGGTCGCTTCCTGTTTTGAAACCATGGTTACAGAAGGGACAGCAGCCATGGAAACCTCTTCCATTTATGTTCACAGATAAGTCCACTGACAACCAGTCAACTTGGCAAAAAAAAAAAAAAAAAAAAAAAGTATTAATCATAAGATGATTAAAAATCTGAAGAGTTTGTAGATGTGTGTCATACACTGTGGCAGCAATAACAAGAGTCCTGAGATCTGTGGAGGGGGAAAAAAGCAGACACAACCCTTGGGCCAAACAGGAAGCGTTAGGAAGGACTTGACCTGGGCATGGAGAGAATCCGCCCGTTTTTCTTGCCACCGTTCATGTGAGTGTAAGGTATGTGCTCTTCGTAGTTCCCCTTGAGAGCCATGGAGGGTCCGTTATCCCGCCCCAGGACTTTGTCCCTCTGCGAGTACGAGGAGGGATCGAGGGGAATGCTCTCCATGTTCTCAAAGTCCATCTCGTACTCCTCTGTTTCCAGAGGTTTGTTCTCCTCACTGTAGAAGAACGAGACCTCGTGGAAGCTGGGGTGCAAGTCCTCCTTCAGCATCTCGATGATCTCGATGAAGGTGGGGCGCATTTTGGGGTTGTACTGCCAACACATCTGCATCAGGCTGTGCCTGGATCGGGACAAACAAGAGTCAGGGGGAGGAAGAAACAATTTCACGTAGGCAGGGCTGGCACAGACCAAGACTGGTATCCGTGTCGGACCACCCACCCACCCACCACACATGCTGCTCCTCTGACACTCCGAGTTGTTTGTTCTCTTTCCAGTCTCCGTATTTGCCTGTAGATCCTGACACTCCTTTTTCTCTATTTCTGTCTAGATCAAAAATTCCTTCCAATTCCTTCAATTGTTCTTAACTCGGCTTCCGAAGGAAACAGGGCTGCAGTTCACATACTCTGTGTATGCGCGCACGCACTTATAGCCAGGTCACAATTTTTTAATTCATTCAATTTTAATTTTAACTCAGCCTGAAAGATAACAAAGCGTCTAAAACTTCAAGGAAAATAGGAGGCTGTGCAGAGGACAGAGGTCCTGTAAACATCCCACCCAAAAGAAAGGCTGCAGCAAGAGGTCATATGTTATCAGACACCATGGAGAAAGAACTTACAAGTACAAATAAAGTTTCAAACTGGAGTCTGTAACTGGCCACGGGAGACAGATGTCCAGGACAGCAGGCTTTTTTTCATAAGGATACTCACAAAACATGTTTATTTTTGACTCTGGAAGCACTGTTTTGGCCAGAAGCGGGCTGGGGTAAGAGGTTACCAGAACCAGCGAGTTACCATCTGCGTTCCCTCTTCCAGCCAGGGCTCCTTCCCCTCACCGCTGCACGCTGCTTCAGCAGCGACTCCTTACACCCTTCTGTCGAAACGCCCCAGCTCAGGTTAAACACTTAGGGATGGGATTTTTTTAATTACTCGGAGGGAAGCAGGTTAGGGAGCATCTGGGTAGGCAGCCGTGCTGGCAGACCTGGGGACGCAGGAACCTCCAGACAGTAAACGTCACCAGCAGCTGCAGAGAATAACCCTTAACCCTGGCGCAGGAGAACGGCTGGCTTCAGTTTGTAATCTCTGCGAGGTGTTTGTCACTGTCTCCACACAGTGCCCTCTTTTCTCCCTAACCTTGCAGGCAGCCTAGCCTTGTACTTTCAGTGGAGCAATGAGTCTGCAACAGAAATGAAAAGGCCTCAGACATGATAAACAGCTCTTGGCTCAGCACAGCATTCTCCTGCCTCTCCCTCCTCATTAGCCATAAATTGGATTTCTGAAAATCAGCGGTAAAAAGCTGCTGTAATTCTCAAGACTATTTACATAGTCTAGAGAGATGAATTACAGAAAACCTCAGCAGACCTTGGATTAACAAGCTGCTCTCCAGCCTCTGTAGCCACGTGGACGCAGATGGTGGCCAGGCTTTGCGACGTGACATAAGCCAACTGCCATCCCCTAGTTTGTAGTGGAGGAAAAGCATTTTGTTTGGGGCCATTGATACAGTGCTTATTTGTATTTTAAACCTTTTCCTGTGCTTTGTCCTTCCTTCTCTTGAGTCTGTACTCACAGTGTAAGGTCCAGGTTGGTTTAATTTCCCTTCTAGTGGGGAAGAGCTCTAGCTTTAATTCCTGAGTCACTAAGGCTGCATCGGTTGAATTTCTGAGAGAGGCGGCTCACTAAAGGCTGTTTTGTTCCTCCCCAACCAAGAAGAGGTAAAGAGGTGCCACACGTGGGGCCACCTTTGTTGGCCACACTTCAGTTGAAGAGCGCAGCTTGGCCGATTGTCCCCTGCTTTACTACTTACAGCCTCTCCGGGCAGTTGTCCGGCTGATCCAGGTATCCTCCATCCATGACAAACTTTAGCACCTGTTCGTTGGAGAGTCCCTGGTACGGCTGCTCTGCTAAACTGCTGATTTCCCAAAGGACAACACCGAACGACCTAAGAAAGAGAGAAGGCTCCTGGTGAGAATCAAACACCCTGGAGATCTACAAGTGATAGTCTTATTTTGGAGAACACATACTTTAAAAGAACACGACTATATTTTTAAGAAGAGGGTTTCAAAACAATGTTTTTGTTTTGTCTGTACTCGGAAGAAGTCAGCAACTCACAATTTAAACTATGCGTGTTAGAATAGTGAGCTCTTGAGCTGGAATCCATCTGGGATTGCAGAGTACAACTTACCACACATCGGAATAAGCAGTGAAAACACCATCCTTTAATGATTCGGGTGCCATCCACCGCACAGGCAGCAGTCCTTTGCCTCCTTTACGGTAATAATCTGTCTCATAGATATCTCTGGTCATGCCAAAGTCTGAGAAAAGCAATTGGGATGTGTTAAATATCTCTCCTTCCGTGCTACTTTTACTGTGCAACATCTCCAGATGAATGTTTCCTTCCTTTGACGCCAGGCTATTTTCATACACCCAGTAAGCCACCTATGCCCAACTTGCAGTCATTTGTCACCTTGCGATTAACGTTCAAAACATTTTCCTTTTCCTTGCATTTTTTTCTACAGAGCCGTGAAAGAGACTCCAGAGTTAAAATTTTTAGTGACAGCTTCTATTCTAAACATTATTTTTATTCATCCTCTTTCAGTAAAACAGAGCTCTCTTTGCCCTGAAATCCCGCTGCCTTGGCTTTAAGTCCAAAGAGGTCTGAAAAACCACCACGCTGTGGGGTTTTGGTTTATTTTTAAACGTTATATTTACTTATTTCTAAAAGGGTCTGGGTTAAAAAGTGGTTCTTGTGGAAGATAAATGACTTTTAAAAGGCACCTGACCTAATGATAGGAGCATCAACGCTTGGTTTGTTGTACTGAACACCTTCTTTGTCATAATTCTCATGAAAGCAAAGAACAGTGAGATAACCCTAGGCAGCTTAGGCTGGAAAGGCAATAAACTTTTTGGATAGACATCTGAGAATAGAGAAGGTGAGAAAAGCTGCTCTTCTTACTGAAGTCCATACAATTCTTTCACAGGGAAGAAAAAGAGAGGAGTGTGCTGCATTTCCCAAGGTAGCCAGTGAACATCACCTCCGTTTGCCACATTGGTCTTGGGCTTCATATATTTGCCTTTACAACAAATACGACCCACAGAATTACCTTCTGATCACACGCTACATACCTCCAATTTTTACGGTGAAGTCTTCTGCAACCATACAGTTACGAGCCGCAAGATCTCTGTGAACAAATTTTTTGGCGTTCAGGTAGGCCATGCCATCAGCAATCTCTGCAGCCATCTGGATCATTTCTCTCAGCGTTGGTGGCGGACGACCAGGGTTATTCTACAATAAATAAAGAAGTATGAAAAACCAAATCAAGTTACTCTGTTGCATAAGAGACTCCCTCTCTCCTGTCTTTACCTCAGCATCAGGTCTCAAAGAGCGAAGGTAACTTTTCAAATCTCCGTGTGCCATTAACTCCATGACCACCAGAGTAGGTTGCCCTTTTGAGACCACCCCGAGGAGGCGAACCTGGAAAAGAAGTGAGAAATTCCCTCAAGGTTGTGTCCGAACACACCGGGCAGAGCCCAGCTATGAAAAGAGGGGGTTGCAGCAAAGCCAACACCCCCTGAAGAAGAGCTCAGAACAGCACCACAGAGCCTCGTCACGCTGAGAAGTTCTGAAAGAGCAAAAGTGAAACGATGCAGGCAGATGCATTTTATGAAATATCACATGGAAAGATCCCAGCTCTTTTTGACCAACTGCCTCTGCAGACGGGCTGCTTTTGTAAGCTGACCGCCAAGCTTTGAAAGCACTAAAGAACTATTAGTTATGTGATGGGACTTGCTAATCATCTGAGGCACCCAGGGATCCTTACCACATGATGGCAGCTGAACCCTTTCATCACAGAAGCTTCATTTAAGAACTCGATGCGCTCACGGAGGCTGGCTGATTCGTTAACAGTTTTCACAGCTACTCGAGTCTCCGGCTCTCCCTTCACTATGTCCTTGGCGATTCCTTCGTACACCATGCCGAAGGAGCCCTGTCCCAGCTCTCGGAGGAGAGTGATCTTGTCTCGTGGAACCTCCCATTCGTCAGGAACATAGACTGTTGAGCAGAGGGAAACATTTCGGAATTGAGCAAGTATCTTTTGAGGGACATTTCTGTAGCAGCCTTGTTTAGCACTGCCACAGGATACTACGGGTATAAATTTAAAAAAAAAAAGACTAGAAAACTCCATAAAGACAATGCCAATCCCATACTGCTGCACTGTCTGAATGACTGCACAAGAAATAAGTCACTGAAGAAAGCCCTCATTGTTCTCACCGTCACTGGCGCTGAGATATTCAGGGTTAGAGGATGCGTAGAGCGGTCCAGTTGGTCCTTCGGTTTGTCTGGAAGAGACACAAATTCTTCAGCACATTTGCAGGCTTTGACACGTTAGCACCGAAGGCAGTTTGATTAATTCCCAAAGCATGCAGCAAATACAAACTGTCCTGGTTTCCAAAGGCACAAAATATTTCCTAAACTAAATTAATGTTGCAATCATTACCTAAATTAGAAAATAAACACAGACTTATTCCCAACAAATAAACAAAACCTTTGGATATAAGTTTTGCTTGTTGTGGTGAAAACAACATAAAATTGCACTCACCTCTTTTTCACAAGCACGTAAGCAGCTCCAATAATTCCAGCAATTATTATAGCAAAAATAATCGGAACAATTATAACAGCAATATTAGGCTGAGCATTCACTAAGAAAGAAAGAGAGAGCTGGAGGTATTACACAGGTCCAAAATCCAAGTCTTTTCCTCAATAAAATCTCCCCCTTGAATAAATTGGAACAACCATGAAACTAGAGGCTATTTCAGATACAGAATGCAGGGCTGGTCAGAATGAGAACTCACGAAGAAAAGCCACACGTTTCTAAGTAATTTCAGTTTCTTGAAAGTAGATGTATTGGTAAAATATTTTATGACCCCCTACAGTTCTCTGTGCACTGCTTGCTAAACCCCCATCTTCCAAAAATAACCTGGGTTTCTATCAGGAATTAAATGTTGAAAATAAAACGAACTCACAATAATCGGCCACATAAAAATAGGTAGGTTCTGTCCATGAGCCATTTCCAGCCAGTGATGTAGCTCGTATACGGACACTGTAGTTTCCAGGCTGCAGTCCACGGAGTTTACAGCCCTGCTCGCTGGCAAAATGCTTACGGGAAACGCAGTAGTGTGCTTCCTGCGGGAGGAGGGAAGAGGAAGGCTGCGTTACGCTACCTCTGCAACAACCCAGAGCTCTGTAACAGCATACTAGGATTTCTACCTCGCCTCCTTGTCTGGCAAATGCACACAAATAGGGCTTTCACGTGCTCAGGTCTTTTCCAGGATAGTGGTTTGTCCTGGATTTGCATTTTACAGTTTAGTAGTTCAGATTACAGAGAGCATATGCCATTTGCTGTACTAGACCTCAGCCCTGAAATCTGACCTGGGCTGGCAAGCCCTCCTACCCACACGGTACTGGCATTCTGCACGGGCAGCAGGGCTGCCCACAAGCTCTCTGGCTGCTCAACGCTTTCTTAATTTCTCTAAGCAACTTCCATTTAGATGTATAGTTTCTGTCCTTCTGTGAAATAAAATTCCTAAAAAACCTCCATGCGCAAAGCTGGCAAATTAGAGAAGCTTATTTGGCAAAGAGGCACCATAGAGGCAGATTTTTATTTCTCGATGTTCTCCCAGACAGACTTCCAGAGGATACAAATTCACTAGTTAAGTTTTCTGTCACGTTGGTTCGTGCACAAGGAAACCAGAGAGGACAGACCACCATACGCACGAGGACCATTAAGGACCAAACAGTCCCAGACTCCCAGGCGGAGCTACTTCTCCAAACGTGCTGTGCTAAGGGCCAAGCAGAAATTCTCACCTCTGTCTCCCCAAGACGTCCGTAATTCACTTCATACAGCACAATAAGGCCATTTGGCTCCTTTGGTTCTTGCCACTTCAAATGCACGGTATTTTTTTCAGCCAGTTCATGGGTAACTGGACCGACGATGTCATCAGCCTTAGCTAGAACCAAGTTCATGATTAATAATAGTTTTATTTCATGTCTTTGGCAAAATTCAAAACTGCCAATACTTCATCCATCATCCCTTCCTATCAGGACATAAAGATAGCACCAGTCCTACACGACGTTTCGGTACTGCAGCCGGCTCCCATAGAAAAAGCAGCATTTTGAGAACACTCATCAACCCAAAGCAAAGCTCAGGAAGATAATTACCTTCTGGCATGGTCCGGGCACTGACATAAGCTGCAACGCTGCATCGGGATTCCTGAGCATCGTGGTTACAAGCGTGGAGCTCAATGCGATACCCCGTGAAATGCCGCAGGCCTGAGATAACCAAAGACTCCTTAGACTTAACTTTTTCAAAAGGTTTCTGCTCCTCTGCATTCTCAGATGCTGCTGCAGAGTTGTTTGGAGAGGATGCGATGGTGGGTATCACCACAGTGGCATTTGCCACAGAGCCAAGGTCTCTTCGTTTTCTTGATGGCCTATTAAATAATACAGATTACAATGTTATTTGTTATATTCAGTGTAAACACATTCATCTGAAAAGGAAGAGTTAAAATGGGAGAGCTCAGAGTGCCGCTGAAAACTCAAATTCAAGCCTCGTATTTGCAATGCAGCAAAGAAATTCACGACTTCGGTTTTGGTTTTTTTTTTTTAAACAAGCAATCTGTCTTACCCCCTGTAATGCACATAGCTTTTTAAAATTATGTATCCCTGGGACTCTCCCTGCACAACTTCATACAGGGAAAAAAAAATAAAAATAAGTAAGTCCAAGTCTAAAGCATTTGCTTGAGAATCCACGTTCTTCTAGATCCTCTCAGCTGAATACAACTTTACCAGGTTGCCTCACGGATGCCTTGTACAGTGTTACAATGCTTTGGATTTCATCTCCTACACGTTCTAGCTTCGAGCAAATGAGGTCGTATCACAGCCCCCAACTCTGATGACCTTAGATGGGCCACGTGTTCCAAGTGTCATACACTTGCATTTATAGAGCATAAGACTAGTTTCACAGCTCACTGGAATACATCTGCCACTCTGAACCCGAAGGCTGAATCTAGACAGACAGATAGATAATTTTAACCTTTTCCTGAGACACCAAATCTATTACGTTCTTTTCAACAGACGCATTTAAAACTCGCAGATTCAGATTACTTATTAGTTGTGTGGTTTTGTTAACCAAATATTGCCTCTCAAATTACTGCACTTCAGTCTGAAAAGCAATTTTTTGCAGTTGTAAAAACAGAACGGGCAGTGTGATCCTGTCAACTCCCCTGTCTGCAAGTGAGTGCTACTAGCCAACTTTAATGTCAGATTTTGTCAGTAAATAAACAGAATAAATTCAACAGAATCAAGAACCATTCACAAGTTCCATTTTCTTGGGAAAAAAAAAAAGCAACAAGTACCAAAACAAAACTCCTCGTTCTAACGCTTTATGTCCTGCCACACATTTGCCACGAGGAATTCCAGGTTGGGAACTAACCAACGTGGTGAATCAGTAATAGTATTTAGTTACACAAAAGGAATTAAAGCCATTTGAAAACCGGACCATGTATTTTAAGGGGATGATGATCTTTTTTTGTGTGTGCATGTGTGTGCAGCTATTAAAGGGTACAAAGAGTGACCTGAACTGAACCCACACTTGAGGCATCTCCAGTCTCTAAAAATGTAACAAGCTGTTGAAGCAAATCTTTGCTGCTGAACTGAACTTTCCACTGCCACCCTCTGACTACCAGGCAAATGATTGGCCAACTACAGCTACACCGGGGGATCAGGGCTTTGTCTGCAATTCCCAGCTCCGTTCCCTGCTGTTATCTCTCCTCCAACGGCAAACGCAACCAGCTGGAAAGCAGATTTTCAGATTTCCTCAAACTAAACATCGGGTTGTACACAACAACGTAAGCATATTCAACCACGTGATGAAAAACTGGGATGCCAAACGGCAGGTTCAGCAGAGCACATTCCAGTTTTTAGTTTTCTCTTTCTCTTAATCACTAATTAACTCATTTTGGAGCTGCTGTTGTCTCAGCTTGTGCATTGTTCTGAACGGTGTCCCCTAACAATGGGGCAGAGTTCAGAGACCCAGGTCTGGGTCATGCCACCTCCCTCGTTTGGAAGGATTCTTTACGGTCAACCAGAACCTTGTTTGGACTTAAAAGCAAAGCTACACGCCACTGTTTACAAAGTGTGGATTCAGCTGTTCCTCGTGTTCAAGAGAATTTTGTTTTTCACAAGTAAAACAGTAATTTGACCACTGATGCAACACAGAGTAAAATGCAAGAATAACTTCTTCCTTCTCAAGTAACAGAAAGCAAGAAAAACTTTTGAAGCTGTAAACCCCAATCTTCCCATATTTATTATCCTGGATTTGCAGCAATTTTCTTGCCAAATCCTCTGCGTTTTCAAACATCTGATGTCTTCCCATAGTTGTCCCAGTGCAATTTTCATTACGGCCGTTTCAGTAGCTCCAATGACCTTCCCTGTGAAATACTCAGATTCAGGTTCCTTCTCCTCCTACTGCTGGAGACTATCAGCGTGTGTGAGGTTCACAGAAGGATGGAAGTGACAACTCATCACATGCAATATGGCCTGTGCTGGGGGATTTAAAGAAATGCCTTAGCTAGCTTAAGCCAAGCTTTTCCACACACCTGAAACCAGCCCAGGAACCGCTGGCCTGTCTTCCCCCTTGTGCTGGCAAAAGCATTTCTATATTTGTCTGTACAATTAATTGGACTGAACTGGGAAACCCAGAAAAAAAGTTACTTTTATTGTGAGCCATCTCCCAGATCTTGTTCACTCTGGAACCCACTAATTGTAACGGCACAAGTGTGTGTGACAGGGGGTCGGGGGATAGCGACAGAGAGAAAAGTGAGACTGCTTCTGCTGCAGTAGTGATGGTGGAGAGTATACATGAAATTACATCCTGAATCGCAGCCATTTAGTTCCCCTCTGCCTCTCAGGACTTTTATTACTTTTGAAATCTTTCCATGCTTTCCACAGAACCACGGAGCGGCGGAGGTTGGAAGGCACCTCTGGAGATTGTCTGATGCGAGCCCCTTGCTCAGAGCAGGGGCAGCTAGAGCAGGTTGCTCAGGACCACGTCCAGTCAGGTTTTGAATATCTCCAAAGATGGAGACTCCACAACCTCCCTGGGCAACCTGTTCCAGCATGCAACCACCTCTTTGCTCCAATCTGTGCAAAACTTGTTCCAATATAAGAGCAAATAACACAGGAAAGAAGAAACAAAGCATCAGCTGCTGATGGCCACTTTGTTCAGCTACAAAGGGACGTTAACAAAGCACGTGGTGTAAAGATACCCGCTAGCTCTGACTGGGAAGGTGGGTATGGCAAGAAGCATTTAGAAACTTCTAGTTTGCCTTGCCAGTGCCAGAGCAAATTAACCCGCAAGACTTGCGACAGTATCTCCTAGAGTAGCTAATCAGCCGTGCACAGGGGGAAGGAACAGCTTCCGTGATTTCCAGAGGGGTTCTGAGCAAGTCAGGTGAGATCAGACCCGGACTATGGCAGAGCACGGCAGATCCGCAGCAGAGCCTCGTACAGACTGGATACTGCCCAGGGATCGGATAGCTGGGAACAGGACAGGAGGAGAAAAATGGCACATGGAAAACAAGGAGACAAGACATCGGGGGAGTAACTTCTCAACTGCTCTGTCTTCTGCACCCCTGCCATCTCATATTCCCTGCCGGCCTCATCTGTGAGATTCCTCCCCGTGACTGGCAGAAGGCTTCTTATCTCAAGGGGAGTCCACACAGTACCTCGAGAGAGGTCAATACACTATCAGGAGCTACATAAAAAGAACCTGAAGTAAAACACACTTCATGTGCAGTTGCCAGGCTCTAGACAGGCTGCCCTATGAGCAGGCAATAGGAACGGTATTCACAGGAAAACTAACTCTAATTTACGTTGCCACAGCCTGGAGCCTGTCAGAAAAGACAAGCCGGACGCATGCCAGCAGGAAGGTATCTTTACTGCTGACTTATAACAGCAAAAGGGGCTTGTATTAAAACGATTAGTTAGCGTAGGGAAATGGAGATTTCTTCCTTAGCAGGCTGACAAGGTGGCACATCCTGGTGATTGGTTTCTTCCTAAAATACATACCCCAGAAACTGGCCTGAGAAGCATCCTGGGCTGACTGCACAACAAAATTGAAAAAAAAAAAAAAAGAAACAAAAAGAAACAAAAAAAGAAATCATTGTCAGAATTGTCTGCCTACATCAAGAAGCGTTTGGCTTGTGTACATGGCTTGGTTCTCCTCTGCTTTTGAATATGGTGTGTGCTGGCATCACTTTGGACACTGAAACTTGTCCTTCTGATCAGCACTAACAGCAAAGAAACAGCAATAGGAGTGACTCTGCACAAGCTTCCAGGTGACAACTGCAGGCATCAAACCAGGCTCGCAGAGAAGAGACCCTGTCTGCTAATGCACTCAATAATAAAAAATGTTCAGTGCAGTAACATAGCTTTTGTCAAGCAGCTGCAAATAAATGTTTATTAGCTAAGGGCAGTAAGCAGAGAATAAATTTAGAGCACAAAATGCATGACAGTGAAGAGGGTAAATCGTTACAGACTCTAACCTGATTCCCAGTGCTTCCTCTGTAAGTTGCATATGAAGTGTGAAGACATTCAACACCGCTTAATGTGACACTGTGTGTGCCATTCAAAACAGGACATTCACCACCCACAGCAGTTGCATTCCTCATGGTATTGGAGGTATTTCCCAGACTAAGTGCAAGGAAGACCGCAAATACCATGCTAAAGGACAAGGCTGTGGCATGGTAAACTTCCCTTTTTCTTTTCAACTGGATGAAAAGCGAGACCACAAAATTTGACGACAGAAAAAACCAGCTATTTTTGGCATCATACAAGTTTAAGTGAGCTGCAGGCATTTAGCTATTTGTTAAGGATTCTCACTTCATTCTCAAGCTGAGGAGAATTCAGAGACAGGAAATAAGAGCAGGATCTTCCAAATCTGTAGTAACATCAGCTGTAGGTGCTCAGCTCTCACCAGTCTCTCACATGCATATTCAGCTGGACTGGACAGCCTCATGGAAGCCCAGAGAGACTGGCAACATGGCCGTGTCCAGCCCAGTATTTTTGTTTAGTAATCAGTTACCTTTCTCTACCCCTGACTAGCTGGGCAATATTATGTGGTATTCGTACCTGGGGACAAAAACCTCGTTGTGAAGATAGTTCTCAAATGTCTTGCGGAAAGCAGACTCTTCCAGCTCCTTTTGTATTTGAGAGTCTGTTTTAGGACAGGAACAACATTCTCCACTGACATCCTCATTTTCACTTTGATTATACTTCTGAGGGTCTTCGGATTCAAAAGGAGGAGACCATGTCCTTGAGGGCAGTTTTAATCCTATGGACAAAACAATTTTAATATCACTCATGCTTGACATGGTAGAAGCAGATGTTTGATCCTACAAAGATCCAAAACGAGTGTATACAAGATTCATAGCACCTTTAGGCATCCTGATCTTTCATATCCAGGGCCAGGCAGCTTTCCCTCTTTTATGACAGGCCTTTGATTCAAAACTGTGCTGTTTTTGAAACAGAGCTCAGATGCTGCTGTAGTCAAACAGAGTTCTACCCCAGTTCATCCCAGTTTAGGTAACACAGGGCAGCAGGTGAGATTTTGGGAGTCCTCAGTGAAACTGTGTGTTCTGAAAGAATTCTAGAACAGGCACAGGATGCCTTCAAAAATTAACTTGGCCACTGATCTCCAGAAGCACTGAAATTTTTCCCTTACTATCTCCATAGCTGTTAGTAAACTTATTACTCAGTTGAAAAGGAACAAGTGCAGAAGGGAGATCCCTAAAGGAAAAAACCATCTGATTACTTTGTAAAAAAAATGTTTTTGGAGAGCTTTTGCACATAACTTGGCAATAGCGCCTAATGTATAATGTAACTGCGCAGTGGGGGGACACAGCTGCATCTCAGCCTGTTTCTTGAACTACAGTCTTGAAAACAGCAAAATTCGGCATCCAGAGCACCTCCAAAGCGTGTGAAAAATCTCCAGACGATCCTGAGAAAGCTTGAAAGAAAGGCACAGAGAGAGAACCACACACGCACCTTTTAAGCAGTAATCGAGTTCATAGAGCTCACTATCTTCTGCCTGCTGCTGCCAGAACACCAGGTAGTGCGTGATGTTCCCATTGGGCTCTGAGGGTGGCTTCCACTTCAGAATGATTTGGGATGAAGAGTTGGAAACAGATATGGGATCTAATGGGACTGATGGAACTGCGTGGGTGGGAAAAGAGACAGAGGTCACTTCCACTGCTCTGCGAGAGCTTGACAGAGCACAGGACAAACACAGGCAAGTTTCCATTTCCATGGGAATAAACAGCGCTCTCCATAGTAGGTCCACTGACACCCAACAATCCTGCAGCAGGATACACCGGCGTGCACACAAGCTCTCACACGTGGCCACACGAGCCTGATGGAAGAAGTGCACGCTGGCACCATCTCCCCATGCAGGGAAGCATACACCCTTCCATTTGTTTCGGAATACCTTCCTACCAAAGTAGAGCGGCAATGGCAGTGGAAAGTTTCACAGATACAGGACTATGGCGACTAGCAGGCAGAAGACTATTTAGGTCTGTTTTTCTTTTTCACTTGCAAGGCAACATTAATTTAATGACACTGACCAGTAGCGTTGGTCTGGACGTAGATGATTTCACTCTTTGCACCGTACGTTCTTCGTTCATCTGAGAAGGTGACCAGAGTTTTAACAAATACAGCATACTGTGTCCATGGCTTCAAGCCCCTCAGAAGCCAGCCTGGCTGGGCCTGGGCTTTGGGCTCATTTGACCGTGGGGGTGGGTCAACATCCACAACTGTCCAGCTATTTGACCCACAAGCGTCTTGTCCATCAAACTCCGTCACATTTTGGTATGGACTTTAGGAAAAAAAAAAAAGAAAAGCCTCAAATTAACAGAATCCCAATTCAAGCTTTTAAAAACAACATTTCTAAAGACACCACTGAAAGTTATAATCCTTTACCCTTTGGAGAAAATATCACTACCTCATTGTATGTATTCTGAAAACGAAGCATAGGGAGCTTTGCAACCCAGTCTCCTAACAGCATCACAGATCAGGTACTGTTCCACAGATGATCCCAACAACTAAATCCACGCTAATTATTTTCAGCTTTATGAAAATCAGCTCGGTAACCTTGATTCTAAAAGAATGTTTCCCACCTCAAAGGGAATAAAAACCTCAACATCCCATGGAGATAGTGGGGAGGTAATAAAATCCACGGTTAGAGTATGTATGTCTAGAATAGCTGGAACAACTAATGTTTGGATTGTTCTTAAAGGAGGAATTTTGACTGTACACAACTCAGTAAGTCAGGGATCTTAATGAACACTTTATATAAGGGTAACATCGGAAACTTAAGTGTAGGAGCCAGACAATCACAGAGACTAAATAGCTACGCCCACAGCAGGTTTAATATCTACTCTTCAATGCCAACTGCCATTTGTGGAAGCCCAGCATGGCTATTATTTTGTAACCTAACGGTGGATCACTTACGCTTCTTTGTAAAAAAGCATAAATCCCAGGAGATCACGGAAATCGGGAGGCCAGTATGGCTCCCACTTCAACAAGATCTTGTCATGAGACGTTCTAATGGAAGAAAATTTCAGCAATTCATTTTCACCTGTAACAAAAGAGAAGCGACAGTAATTTTGCTAATGCTAAAAAATAAAGGTTTCTATTTTTAATTATTTTAGAAGTTTATTTTCTCCACAGATAAATATGAGAACGTCAGCATTGAGAAGAGCTGTTCACCAAAACCTTATCTTACTTCGACGCTGTGTCTGCCTTAAGCCAGCGGTTGGAATAGATGACCTCCTAAGGTTCCTGCTAGCTTCAATTTTTCTATGATTTTATGAAAATGACCCTGTAGAAGAGTTGAACTAAATTCTAATAAGAGGGAAATCTAAAGGCAACGTATTTTAAAATTCATGATGATCTACACAGCTGAACCCAGTAATATGGGTTGCATAGAAGGCAGAGGCTACAAAAACTAAGTGCGTGAATTCCCAGCCTTGCCCGGGAGTAGCACGGTCCCTTTGCAAACAGGAGGGAAGGACAACAAACAGTTGCAAGAGGGTGGAGTTTTGAGGCTCAAGGGACGCGTTACGATATGGTATGTCCACGCAGCCCAAGAAGGACAAACTGTGTAGCTCTGATTGGATTTGCCATTCCTGCAGTAGCTGCACAAGAGAGGAAGAACATTCATTTCACTGGCACCACATCCAGAACAAACAAGGGCTTTCCCCCCCCCCCCCCTTTTTTTTTTTTGGTAAACAGGATGCTGCCAATGTGAAAACTAGACTTGAAATGTAAAAACAAACAAAAAGCCAAACACACTGTCAACCTGTGGTTTGAGGTGGGGGGATGGCACAGAGAACAGCTCAGCAGAGTGGAGTTAAAGCTGGCGAAGAGAATTGCAACCGTCTCCTCCAGCTGCCTTTAAACAAAACAACCAGTCAGCCCGGGAGCTGCACACAACCACAGGACAGAGCTGGGTTTGAACCCCAAATCCAGTCTCATCCCCAAACGTCGGAAGAGCTTGTTAGTGTCGCACGGGAGGAGATGACCTTTACAGGCAGCTAATTCCTCGTACCTCCTTCACTCTGCCCAGGCTAGAGCTGTGATATCCCTGAGGGTACGGCTCTATGTTGGTTTTTTCACTGGAACTGCCAGTTTTTAGGTAGGCAGTCATTACATTCCCTTCTCCCCACTGCCCTGGCATGGCTGCATGTGTTGATATGTGGCAAACCAGATCAGGAAACCGATTCAGCTGAAAGAGCTTCACTTTTTAAGTCTGTTCACAAATAGCTACATCAGCATAACAAGGGCAGAATTGGGGAAAGGGTTGTTTAAGCAGTGCTGTCACCAAATACAGAGAAACAGTGCAGCCACAGGATGATCTAACCTGCATTGCAAGCTGTGAAAAGAGCAAGGAACTGAAATGCAAGGAACTGAAATCAGTTTAATTAACGCTGGGGTTTTTGGTGGCAATACCTGCTTAAGCGTCTAATGTGTCAACCTGTGCGTGTTCCTGTTCCTGTGTGCATGTAAAACTCTCTGGGGCTGGACAATAAATCAGAGCAGAGAGATGACACAACCCAAGAACAACAAAGCAGAAATGGCTTGCTATTTTTTATCCCATATTACTTCAACAGTCTGGTTCACCATGTGGCCCTGTAAGAGTTTTACTGGCACAAACAGGGAAAGAGGATTGTGTGTGGCATAGAATGGGAACAAACAGCAGGGTTGGGGGTGCCCGAGGGATGCGCTTATGGCAGTATTGCTGCCAAAATAAGTGTCTGCAAAACTAGATCTTCAGTAGCACGACTTCAGTCAGAGCATAAAGCAACACTGTGTGTTTGCTCCTTAGCCATGCTGACACAGGCGTTATCTTATTGTTGTTCTTGAAGAAAGCTGTTAGCTTAAAAACCTCTGAGAAGCGTAACAAAAATTGTTGGAAAAATTTCTCTGACTGTTGTCATAGCAATTCCCTCACACACCTCCAGAGGTAGGTGGAAATCCTGTTTCTCTGTTTATTCTGTGTGTACACTGTCACCTCATGACATGGGAAAAGAAGATTATGACTATTAATCAGGTACTCAGCAGTAACACAAAGGCCCAGTCTGGACTGAGGTTATGTTGTGCTAAACTCTTCAAAAAGACACAACAATACACTCAACCCTGAAGAAATCACAGCTGAGCACACAAAGAGCAAACTTCTGAAGACCAAAGTTGGCAAAGTAGGCTCCTGGCCAGATGCAGAACCCCTAAGTACTTGTACTCATGGCATATTGACAGTGTCGCTGCAGTGCACAAGCAAGCGGCCAGTCACATGTCTGGTGCTTTACCAAAAGGACAAGGACAGTCCCTGGAAAAACATCGTAGGCTAGGCTGAGAGAAGTAAGAGGTTAGCAAGGCAGAGAGAAAGGAAAATGATGCAAATCTCAGTGCATTCTGAGACTTTCTTACATGAGGCTTGATCTCCGTTCGTCTTCAGGGCAATGTCGTTCCTCTCCTGACGCCCCTTAGTCCCAGAGATCTCCTCCATCTTGTGGATTTCTGACAAACACAGTTTGGGATTATAATGGAAGAAGAGTTTGCCTCGTGCAATAGTGAGGTTGTGTTTACTCCAGTCCCAGAGCTGGCGAAGATTCTGGTTGTCCAAGGCATAAAATGAGTAATTCCTGAAAGCAGAGAATGAAAATGTGGATCGGGAGGGGATCCACTGAAAACTTTTTTTTTCTCATGCACTAATCCAGACACCAAAGAAAAATGAATGCAAACTATCTTCCCTGGCAGGCCACAAGCCATAGGCAGAGGAACATTTAAAAATAAATTAGGAATTGTTTATCAATACAAATCACCCTGATAGCACTGGCACTCCTTACAATTCAAAGCATTAAAATAAAATACCTTTTGAAAGAACTCACCCAGCTTCTAGTGTTTCTCCTCTAATCAGATGTAGTTTACGAAAAAAAGAAAGAGAAACCAAGGCATAAGACCGGCGAATTTTTAGGTAACCTGAGATTTCTTCTATCAAGCCAAGATTCGCTTCTAGCTCAGCTGCTATGTTATCTATGGAGAGGAAAACATCGTGTTTAGTTTTCTGATATCAGAGAGAGAAACACTGATATTGGAGCCCAAACATATTAAATAGAACTGCTTTACATTAACTTATAAGACCTTACAAAAATCAGTTAGCAAAAAACCCCAAATGAACATCCCAAGAGCCTTTGCTTTGCGGTTATTTTTCTGAATCACTCTAAGATTCAGAGTGGTCAAAGCAAAAGAGAAATGCCCCAGCTCACGGATGGTGTCATATTCACTGATCTGACATCCAGCGCTCCCAACCCCTTACTCATGCAGAACTTACTTCCTCCACGGATATTTATAACTAAGCTTCCATTAACAACTGTACAGCCACGGAGCTCCTGTGCCGATGTCACTGAATCAATCGTCTTCTCTTTCCCATAGTCGCAAACCTTTGGACAGGGCCCTGCGCAGGGTGTACAGTGCAAGCTGAAAAACAAGAGAGCCAGGAATGCAGATGCGATGCTTTTGCAGAATGTCATCTGGGGCATCCCCAGCAGTTCTCAAAAGCAGAGTAATCAACTCAAAGCAACAGCGTCCTGACATTATGCCATCAGATTCACTTCCCGTGAGCAGCACATGGCTCTTAGGAACTCCACGTAACTGCGGATAATTCTTTAAACTGTCATTTCCACATTTCGAACGCTTATCACGCTGTCCCTTCCTACGTAACAGAAACCAGAATGAAGTGATTTTGACTGTTTTGAATAGCCCATCCACCACGATGCTGCTCAGTGCTATACATACCAGGGGTTTCAAGATCAAGAAACTCAGGCCCAGTCTCCATCCCAAGATCATTAACCAAACATGTAATTGATGAGCGGAGAGCTGGCCATTCATCTGGGAACCCTCTGATTAAGGACTGTACATAAAGTTGCTTTAAAAAAAGGCAAGCAAGCATGTGCTTTGTGCTCTGGGGAAATACTTCTTAAATGGCAGCAAGATGATTGCTTGCCCTGGTCATAACACCACAAGAATGTGTTCCCAACTGGGTCAGAGAAATAAATGCTCTAGGAAAAGCACGGAGCAGTGTTGTGAGGTCCTACTGATGGCAGCCTGGAAGAAGCACAGGAGAGAAGCGATGGCTGCTGTTACACAAGCAGCATATCTACTTTGGGGGCTGCTAGTTCATTCTTTTGAAAAGCAAAACAGGAAATGGAATAAAAAGTCCTGTTAGGGCAAATTCCCTGAAATTATTATGGCAGGAGCAAACACATGCGAGCACAAAGCTACCAATATTCATAGGACATCTGACTCATCACAATATATAATGTTATTGTGGGACAAACAACAAAGTTTTCAGTGATAAACAGCTCAGCAACATAAATTACTTAATTCCTTTGTCGAAAAACCCTGGGAATGGACAGAATGGCTGTTTCCTGCTTTGATTCATGCTATGCTTGTTTGGTACATTGTCCATTTATGTCTGGCATAGCTTGAACCTGCTCAATGAAAGTAATTACAGGGACGAGGGACAGATATTCTGAGAATGATCCACTCAAAATACACTATGCTCTTTTCATTAGACACAACTTCTCCCTATTCTGCTTAATAGCAAGGCTTTCTAGTCCGAGGTCTGCTTTGGAGGGGAAGGGAAGCAGGGCTACTAAAGCCTATGCACTGCCCATCTCTCTCGTCCCACTCGATTACAGAAAGACCCTTCCAACTTGAGGATGCTCCTCTTCCTTGTCCTCTCTCTCAATCTCCCTTTCCCACTTTTTCCAAACTTGAGAGGAAACAAGGGAAGCCAAGGGAAGAATAAACTACTGGCACACGGTAGGTAGACCTGTCTGCTTTTAATGGCTTGAATTAGCAAGGTATTAGTTTGCAAATCATATTAAAGTAGACCAGGTAATTGTCACAGACACTCCAACGCCGGAAACTTTTCTTGGTCTTGACACAGAACACAAATCCTCTGTCCAAGCGAGAGAAAAGCACAGTACAAAAACTACAGCATGGTTTCTTTACCTGCAGACACTTGTACTTACTTGCTGGAATTCATGATGTACCCTGACGGGCATTCATGAACACATTCGTTATTGTGGATAACGTGACACCCCGACTCCCTGGCATTTTTGCATTTGTTGTGCAGTTCCTGGCAGAAGCTGAAGGTCACACAACGCCACCCCTCAAAGCGATAGTAACCGGGTGGGCAGGTGTCCACACATTTGCCTTCAAGGTAGAAGTTGCGGCAAGCCACGCATTTTTCAGGGTTGTTTGGCTCCGTGCAGTCCCCAAGACATTCACTGTGACAGCACTGACCATCAGAGGTGCAGCCTTGGGACTTGCAGGCTGGTGGACAAACTGTGAAGAGAAAAAATAAAAGGCAACTGAGTATCACAGGACAACCCGATGATGGATGATTGTGAAACGCTTAAGAGCAACAACACTTCATCCTACTTGCTTGGCAACTTTCTTTTCAAAGAGGCATCATCCATGAAGCGCAGACATCTGTGTCATCTCCACTTTTCAGTGTAAATTCCAAATTTTAATAACATTTGTGAAGAGTGTTATCATTTACACTCACAATTCATTAATGTGAGGGTCATCAATACCCTCACATTCATTCTCTTCAAAAAGAGAAAACCAAGTTTTCCTCTTCTCTCGGTTCAGTACTACGAGGCTCCCAGGAGAGCCTTGGTGACTCCAACATTATTTCTGAAGCCCAGAAGTGATGAGACTCTACAGCAAGAGCTTCCCAGCCTGGGATAGCCAGTTTCAGCCAGAAGATTCCAGTTTCTCAGTTTAAGAAACTAAGTTTCCCACCGTAATGCTGCAAATAATACATGTCCAACAATACTTTTACATAACCCTTCAGCTTTATCAGGATTTGCTTCCTATCTGTCTATCAACCCGTCACCCGTTTCCTTGGAGGAAGCCTGCTGCCCTGGCACCCAACACAAGCTCTTCGGTGACTCTCCCAGCAAGTCCAAAAAGAAGGGCACCCACGAGTATTATTGCTTGAGGTTTTTATGGCTTACTTTTTAATTACCCATTACTTAGCACCTCACAATACTTTTAATGAGCGGTTTTGGGCTTTGAAATAGAAACCAAGCAGCGGCACAGCTTGGAGCAAACACCATGACTAACGCTGAGCAAGGAGCTGGAGGGGAGGCTGAGCAAACCCAGAGAAGCTCTGAAGGGAAGGACAGTCCTGCCTCTCAGCACCTTCACACTCAGTCTTAACGGTTCAAACGAGGCTGAACCAATTAAATCCAACTGCTTAATCCAGAAGACGCCACAGAACTTCAAGTCAGAAAAGATATCATAAAGCTGAAATCACCACTACAAGAGCAAGCACCAAAGCCAAGTACGGCTTTGACACAGCCATTTAAACAGCAGGAGGAAGAAGTTTAGATGAGGGACGGGGGACATGGGCCTGGATTTATCCGCATAGTGACATACAGCCTTTGGGCTACAGCTGTGAATTGCCAAGACGCAGATCAAGACATCACCTTCTTCTCACCAAACAGGAGAGTTTTGTCTGAGGGCACATCTGAACAGCTTCTGATGTCCTGCCCAAGCGCCCTCGGTGAAGGAAGACAGAGATAAGTCCTCCTGTGATCTGCGCTGGCCAGACCAAGTAACTTCACACTGAATTAACACCATCTGCCTCAAAATTTCCCAAGCTTTCTGTCCAATATTCAGTGTTGAAGCAGGGGGGGCTTTATTTGGAGAGGTCCCAGACGTACCGATGTTCAGGGGCTAAAATGTTATTTTTAATTTCTGGCTAACATGTGTGAGCAGACCAATAGTGTTATTCACTAGTTTTACTCAACTAAATGAGAGGCATGTAGGATCTGTAGTACAGCGTGCTACCAGTGCTTTGATGATCAAATCCCCAGCTGTGGTTAGGAAGAAAATCCCCCTCTGCCACGCTCCGCCCCATGTTAAAGGATTGCAGAATTGAGTGTTAAAGCCGTTAATGCCGGAATAAGCAGCAGTAGCTGCAGTAGATGGGATAGAGCAACCTCTGGTTTGTTCCAGCCCGATAACTCTTTTGAAGAAATATGAAATGGATAAGGTTGAAATTCTATCACAAGGTCAATTTAATCTCAAATATCTTTTCCACGTCAGTCATTCACTGCAGGTATTTTCTCTGTGCATCCCTCAAGATTCATCCATTAACAAGAAACACAGGAGTGTATTTCAAATTCATTTTCTTTTATGCTGACCAACTTTTTGCCCTTTTCTAGCAATAGGTCTTATTTTGTGAACCTGTCACAAATAGTAACTGATCGAAATGCAACAGCCAAACAGAAGCAACTTGCAGATGATACCTTGTATTAGATTAAATATAAAATTAGAAGCTTGCTTCAAAAGCATGTTTATACATTCTTTACCAGGCCACAGATGGAGCACAGTCTAGCAACAGATATCATGGCTGCAGTTTATTAGAAATATTGGCAACAGAAAAACACAAGACAGAAAATTCCAGAATTTAGTCCAAAACACTATCAAACTTACTAATCCCAGTCTAAAATATCAAGGTTTATGGTGGGGGAAAAAGTCTGGGCAATTTCTCACACACCTCCCCGTGTTCCTAAGTGAGCACTGACACACCGATGTCTTGCAAGGGCTTCTACGCTTGCTAGTACCAGTGCTTGCTGCAGCACACACCTCCCTGAAGTGGGGTTAGCATCCAGCTGGGAAGTAAACTGCTACGGCGAACGCATGCAGGAATGATTTGTGCAAGCTGGAGGGTGAGTGCTGGCAGCGCAAGTCACAGTGTTCGTCATCGGCGCTTCCTGCAAAAGGGTATTTTCCCGGGTCTGTTTCATGCTTAAGAACTACAAAGTTTAAAATATTCAAAAGACAACATTTGTTTCTCAAGGAGTCAGTGGAGCAGACAGGTGATTTGGAAAAGTTCGCCCTCATGCAAAACACCCAGTGACACATAGCACCTATTTAACATTATGCCACACAATATTTTTTTTTAATTTGTTATGGAAACTAATCTTCAAAGTCCTATACTTACTTACACATTTTGAACTCAGCTGCAAACATTCACAGGGCAGAAACGGCTTAAATTCTCAACTCTAAAGGTTTTTAGAATGTACAATTAAACTATTTTTAAACTGTTCTTAACGTTTCTCTTTTTCCTGTTCTATAAGCTTTTGATGTCTAAAAGACAGCTTGAAGAAAGCAAAGCAGCCAAGGCAACATCTTTTTTTCCATTAAGCACTCAAGACCAGAAACTGTCAATCACTATTTTGTGCAAATCCTCATTGCACAAGACCCTGAATTGATAATGTCAAGATGACATCTAAGTATGCATGCTAGAGAGCACCCGAAAGTCATGTAGAAACCTCTCCAGGATATCTTCACTACCGCTTCTTATAACTAGTACTACAGCATCCAGGTTATGTGACTCCGGATGGGTCAGATGGGTTTTTTTGTTTGGTTTTTTTGCTGCCACATTAGGCTTTCACTGCAGGACAACATCGAATAGGTTTGTGCTGACCAAGTGCACCTCATTACCCCTTCATCATCGAGGTTTGCAGACTTCAATAACTGTCATTGGCCCACATAGATTCGCCTCTTTGCAATGAGATCGCACTTTTGGGAGCTGTGGCATGGCCCGGTACAAACCAAGGAGGCACAGGGTACACTTAGACATAGCATCTACGCATCCCCAGCCTCTGTTAATGCTAGTTAATGCTGCAGGACTTTTGGACAATGCAGTGCCGCCCTCTCAGCATAGGGAAAAAAGTCAACTCTCTTCATTCCTCAGAGAAGATGAGAAAGACGAAAGCGAACTTCATAAATCCGAGTTAGAGACAGCTATTTTGGGGTAGGGGCAGAAGCCACCACACCGTACCATAAAAGCTGCTGCAGGAAAAAGTGCTTCAGCACTGGCACCGGAGCAAAGCTGTTCATCACAGCCACGAAACTTCTTCATCAGATCTTTAAGAACAGGAGTTTTAAAATCCCTGTCCCAAAGATGACAAACAGCATAACGCTTAACTAATCTGCCCTCGATGGGGGAGAAACGGAGCCGACACAGAGGTTCAAACCTGTTGTTCCAGGGGTGAATAAATATTTAACTAGCTAGCTAGAGTGGCTCCAAAGACTTAGGAAACAATGCATTTTACAAACCTTTCTGATTATAGATTCAAACTGACATTTCTTCATGCTGCTGAGGCCCAGCTGGGGGGGACAAAAGGCAGCAGAGTCAGCGCAAAGGAATTTCTACCTCTGTGGATCGCTCCCGTCGTTTCACCACTTCCCTGTGCTTCAGGTGGAAACAAAACACACTGATACTGTAAACATATTCCCGAGCCAACACAGGTAACCAGGAGATCCATATTTAACAGGCAAGTCAATTACGCATTAAGCTGTTCAGCTAATAAACACAGTTTGTCTCAATATTGAATTATGGTTAAAAACATTTGTGTTAGGTCTTGTTTCTTGCTTTCTGCTAACAAAACAACAGCAGTGAATTGTCAGAAAAAGAGAAAAGAAAAAGATAAAAATCACTCAGGGTAAGTTTTACCGTTCCTTTGGGATCCGCTGCTACTGGATGTGTTCAAATAGCAATGTCCTGGGTGAGCTGAATTGAGTATTCAAACGGATGGTGGTTTGGGTATGATAAGAAGTACGCAGTTCATTAAGAAAAAATTCTAAACCACATGTATGAATGTCAAGATGCTGCACATCTACTGTACAGGGACAGATGTTCCCACATGGTTTTGGGACCGATTTGTCATGAATTGGCATGATCTTTCTACTGTGCAATAACAAGCCCAGTCCATGTGAACGTGGGTCAGCAGAGGCAGCCCGGGCCACCATGGGTCCTCTCGGCCGGCCGGGGCCACCGTCCGTGTCCCATGCAAGTCGCTCCTCTTGGCCACCGGACCAGCCAGCGGCAAGGAGCAAACTCGCCTTGCACCGTCAGGTCCTTTTTCATGAATTACACAAGCTGTATTTTGATTATAGACGAGGCAATTAGGAGGCTCCAGATCCAACGAAGTCCAGGACAGAAAACAACTGCGGCAGGAGAACCGCCCTCAACCTCAGCCAATGCATTTGCTGCCTGCACAGGGAGGCATCCAACCGCTCTGCTATCTGCACAAGGCAAACACGCCTTAACCCCTTGCCAGCCACCCAAAACGGGGCTCCCCAAACAAGCCCTCGCCTCCCACCGCTTGCACGGGACTCCACGCCACTCTCTGCCCACGATGCCGCAAAACTCATTAGGCTAATGCAATTTAACTGGCTATCGCGGGGCTTTTCTCACGGCGAGCGTTTAACTCGCGAGGCGTATTTATAACCGGGAGAAAAATGTAGGAGGAAGCCAGCACGAACCCAGCATTGACACAGCTTAAAATGGCTTGTTTTGGCCGCGATACGTATCGCTCAATGCCAGAGCTTAGGTTAGTGTAATGTTATATGACGTGCACACGCGTATAATTCAAAGCCAGAGTCCCACAGAAACAGTATCAGAGCGCTCTGCATTTCCCCGTGTTTTTTTCTCTTACTGTAAACGGCTGCAATATCTGTCATATAAATTTATCCATGAATAGTCTTGCACACACACGCATATGGATCATACTTGTGTTACAGTTGCAGTGGGAACTGTAATTTAATTTCCTAACTGTATAGTTGTGATAATGACCTCTGTAGAAATGGGTTCTTGCGGTTCTAAACAAAAACAAAACCAACAAGGAAAAAAAAAAAAAAGGAAACCCAAGGACTAATCGCCCACGGCAGTAACTCCTCTGAGTATGTGTCGCAAGCATGTGATCTTAATTTAGCACTACAAAGTTTGTGCTTGTTTCCTGAATTTCTGCAAGTGCTGAGCAGCATTGCTGCTATTGAAATCCATGAGTCTTACCTCCTTATAAAATTATGTACTAAATCATGTTATACATACATAGCATTTTTTACTTGATCACTTTTCCTCAAGATTAACTCATTCTCTTCCTGTCAAGAAGACTCCAAATTCAGTAAGTCGTTAAGTAGTGTTTGTTACAGAGCTCTGTAACATAATTTTCATCTGTAAAAAATTTATTTTTTTTACTCATGATCATCTATTTTCTTGTGAGCATTTATTTGATCTGAACACTTCAAGATGACACCTAATCCAAGTGCATTAACATACCATAAGGTTGAAAAGAGCTATTAAAAATTAAATAAAACTGTGTCCAGTGAAGACTAGGTATAAATCTAAAACTCCGTAACAGAGTGGGTTGACAGAGGGTTGCTACAAAAAAAACAGTGTGCTGCCAACCCCTCTGCACTGTGAGTTATGTCCTTCAATTATTTCTTCATGTCACCAAGACCAGAGACACAGAAACCTAAACCCTAAACCCCACCAGCAGCAGTTCTTGGGCTGCGCAGGGCAAACTGCTCCCAGGGCATTACGACGGCAGCAACCTGCCTGGGAAGAACATGGTTATAGAGGTCCACCGGACTGTAAAAAGCACAAGGACTTGTGATCGCCTCGGTGACTAACAACAGTAGCTCTCCCAGACCTTCCTGAATCTACAAAATAAATGGAGAAACTAGAACAGAACAAAAAATAAGATGTTAACATGCTTCTACAAAAAGACTGCCAGCAATGCCTGACACCGGCTGTAGTTATCAAGCAAAATTCAGGAAATATCGGAAGATGTTCAAGCAAACTTTATGTCACTAATTCACAGCAACTGCTCTAACAACAGTTATCCCTCCCTTTTCCCCAACGCCAAAGATGTCCAAGGAACAACCCTCCCAAAACGCATCGACTCAAATGCTGTTATCCACACACAGGATTTCAGTTCTTAGCACCAACTCGGAAGGAGCAAGTGCCAAATAAACTCAAGGTTTTACAATCAGCACTAAAATTAAAGTGTTATTTATAAAATAAGATATTACAGTACATAATGCCACGACCCCACCGAACTGCGAGTTGGGAACGTTAGGAGGTCTGTATTTACACAGGAACAGATAAAATTAACTGCAGGTGCCTCCCTTCCCATAGACAGTGACTTCCAAAAACAACACACTGTTACTAAAACGTAAAGGAAACTCTTCCCATTGACATTTCTCAGGACAACGTTACAACTCTTATCTCATCTATCAGCAAGAATAAGAAAAAAAACTTGTTTCGCCTCCCAACCCTTTCACAAGTTACGTGCTCATTTGGAGCTACAGGGAATGTCTCAAATATTCCAAAGCGGGACCAGTGCCATTTGCAAACCCCGTGTATTTGGCTGCTTCCCGCAAGGCACCCTCCCAGCCAAGAACAGCCACCACAGCTAAAAATGACGGAGATGCTGGTACTGTTGCGTGGACCTGTTAGGATCAGCAAATGTGAGTTTAGAAAAGATAAAAGGGTTTGGAGTTGTGTGCCACCTTGTCCAGTCACGATAATGGAGGATATGGAGGTCTGTGAAAGAAGTTGTTGAATGGAGATAGGGGGAAAAGGTTGAGCTCTGTTGTTGACAGACGAAAAGAGCGGATAAAGGGAGATCTCTCTAGAAACGCAGTCTCGTCCGTGCCAACCTTCTGCTGTTTAGACTGTGGTTACTCACATGTGAATTACGCCAAGGAATACAGAAAACTTACTAAGAGGAACTCATACATATATGCATACGTACGTATACACACACATACTTTTATTTATATAATATATAAAAATATATTTATATATAAGTCATCTTAATATGATGAAGCCTGGAGGAAGTCGTCAATCACAATGGATCCACAATGCCTTTGGTCACTCGCTCTGTATCTTCTTAAGAAGTTATAACCTTTGCAAATGAGCTTCTCCAGCTACCACACCAAGGGGACAACGCAGTACCTGTGCCCAGGCGTACCAAGCCCTGCGTAACTTCAGGTATGATGGCTCACCTCCGTGGCTGGAGTTAGTAAGACAGCCCAACTATCATCTCTTATTTTTGGGGATAGGACTTCTTGGGCTACAAACCTCAGCTGTGAAAGTCCCTCACCTTCTCCCACCGAACCTTCAGGACAGGCTCTCATTTCACACATCTTCTAGACCCTTCTGTTTCTCTCCCTTGAAGCTTTTCACTCCTGCTCTCCTCTGTCACCCCAACTATTTACACGGAGAAGTGGACGCCTCCCACTCAAGTATGCCTAATATTGCTCAGATAGAATAAAGATCAAAGAAACATTTTCCTTTCATGCATTTTAAGCAGTGCATGTGGTGTTTACACCATGGCAGCAAGCCCCTTATGAACTGAACTTACAGAGCAAAGCATTTCTCTCTGATGAGAGCTAGGGGACAAAGCTGGGGGTGGGGGGGGTGGGGATAAATTAAAACTCAAGACTAGGTCTGTTTTCATTCTCCTAGTACCTGTCAATCGAGCTGATTCCCCAAGCAGGTAAAAACAACTTGCAGAAATCTGGCTAAAATGTTGGCAATTGAGCTCAAAATACCAAAACATGGAGTTTGATTTGAAAACACAGCAGCACTGTTAAAGGCGGAACAAGTGTCACAAAGTGCACGCAAGGGTAGTGACGAGAAGTTGTAAATACTTTACCTAGTGTCTACAACACTGATGTTGTGCCATTCTCTGGCAAGCAGATCAAGCCGGCTCCTTGTACTTTGTGTTCAAAATTACATGGGAGCTTAGCGCAGCATAAGGGATCGGAAATAACCACCAATCTCTGCTTGCTTGCTTGCTTGTTTTTCTTTAATATGCAAGCCCCAAAATTGACACTGCATCTTCAGGCAAAACCTGGAGTCCCCAGCCAGTTATCACTAAGTATAATGCCCCCATGCAAACCGATCCTAACTCCAGGCTTTGCTACTGTCAGTGCCTTTGATGGCTTATAATTGAAGATTAAGAAGCCACCACACCCACTCCTTTGCCTCAGGTACCTGAGGACTGGGAGGCCAGAAGCTTCGGAGCACCAGCCCTTCTGACAGTAATTTGCAAAACAGCCACTAAAGGAAATCTGTCTCCCTATAAAAAGGGGCAGAAACGTTCAGCGTACCTAACCTCTGAGGAACATGGAGATTTGTAATCCAATTGTACAAGAAAGTAGTTAATTTTAAAGTAGTTTGGACATTAGCCACCTCAGATTGTACTTAATTCTGTACATCAGAACAGACAATTTGTAATTTAGACCAAGACCAGAATCTTTAAAGTTGATTTGGGGAATTTTTTTTTGTAAAGCTTTGCTCATAATTTTACTCACAGCTATGAGGGTGCTTTTTTGTTGTTATGGTTTGTTAAATTTCAATCCTTATTACAACCCAAGGATTTGTTTTTATCATTCAACGGTTGACACGCCACCTGGGAGCCTCATGAAAGCTTCATGTTAATATTTAACTATATATTACTCTTTCTGATGTACAGCATCCTGCAAACATCCCTGTTCACTTTAACCTACTCCCGCCAAACCTGCTCACTCACATTGCGATCCCAGAAGACCCAAGAGAATCACAGTGAAGCGGTCCAGGCAGCCACGGATGTCCGAAAAATAAGTGTAATTGCATGTAAAGTCTCTATCCATACTGTATTTTGAATACAGATCTCTGCTCTCTGAACCAGCAGGATGTGAACCACCACCCTCTCCGGTGAGGTGACTGTATCAGCACAGCGCTGGGGGCAAGCTTCTTGTCAGACCAATTTATTTCTTAGTGATCGGCAGCATGGACTGACCAGAATAAGTCAGCAGCTTAGTGCTGATTGAGAGAAGATGCTGCATCACGACAAGCCATAAAAGAGAAGTATGGCAGTTGGTACCTGCCCCACTGAGAAACAGAGACAAATGGAGATAGCAGAAGTGCTTCAGTGTACGGTGATGGTCTAAGAACAAGGTCCATCTGATTTTTCCAAACACAGGTCTGAGACAAGCTATTACTTTTACCTACAACCCCTGTCCTGAAAATGAGGAGCGATGCGATCAAAGCATGAGGCGAATGTATAACCTTTGCTTTCTGCAAAGATAAGAGAGGGGATAAGATTGCTTTTCTCAAGGCCACAGAGAAGGATGTTGTAGTAAACAAGGCATGAAAGAATGAAAGCTAAGTTGACACACTCAGCTCTGCGGGGATAAGGAAGATTACATTTTAGATATGTTATGCGAAAAGATGTCTAAAATGTAACCCAGACACACAAAATAAGAGCAAATCTACACCAAAAGGACATACAGTTTACAGCAAATAGGAAAGCGGAGCTGTCCGTAACTGAGAAAGGTAATGAAATGGGCAGACGTGTAAGATTAACCGCAAAGAGATTAAGCTGATAACTAATGATCTACACAGAAATGTCAGACAGAGGTTAAGATTTTAATCTGGACAGATTTCATGGCATAGTCATGAATTGTAAACATAGATACTGAAATTGCATTTGTGTTTGTGGATGAAGATACTGAAAAGAAGCAGAGAGAAAGAAGGAACATAACTTACTCCAGATCCCCCCTTCCCGCCTCACCTCCCAGAGAGCCAGAGAGGATGAGGAGAGAGAAAGGTAAAGTATCACCTGAAGGCCAGTTGTGCAAAGAAGTATCTGGAGGATGAATTTTCCCCGTGAAGCAGAGCTAACTAGCTCTACCAACCAGGTTTTTTTTTTTTCTTAAGTTACCAGCACGCATAAACTGTTTTAGCGCACGGTCATTTAGCATGCTGCCCAAATCCATGCTAGACACGGAACGGCTGCGGTGGGAACCTGATCACAATGCCAGTCTCTGTCCCACTGCAGCCACTCCAAGGGTAAAGGGTTTCGCTCTGTGCCAAGAGAGGCCGACTACCGGAGACAGCAGCAGAGGGAAGGCGACTCCGGGTCTCGAGCAGCCTCTCTAAGCAGGCAGCGCCCCTGGAAGAAGTGCTGCTGGTCAGCTGCCGGCTCCCCGACGTAACCCGAGGCTGGCAGCAGGCAACCTGGCAGGAATCAAAACAGAGCAGTTATACCCCACGCGAGCAGCCAGCACATGAAAGGATTCAACCAAAGGGCTAACATATACATCCTTCTGTTATCAGATTTATTTCCCACGTAGATACATCCAAAACTAAATATTGTAAAGCATGTCTTCCAGTAATTTAATAGGTGCCATGGTTTTCCCTGAACCTACAATAATTTTTTTCAAAATCCTGTTTGAACTGTGGGAAGGAGAAATGTATGCAGTATCTCATTACTAGGCATACTAGTATCAAATGCATAGATTATATGCACCCATATAATATTCTCTCAACTACTCTAGTAATTTTGGCCTCACCAGCTCATGCCCACTAATTTATACACCCTTCTCCCTTTGCCCAAAGCTGTAAGCATGCTCTCCACAGTTTATTTCTAGGTATAAGAATTTACTTAGCAGTACTGAAATAGATACTGTTTGCTTGCAGTCCCAGAGCCAAGCAGTCGAGACCTCTCTATGAAATGTATTTTTATTTACTACTTGCCCTTGTCATCTTCAGCATACAAGCAATGCCCATTTTCAAGCAATTCAATGTATAATATAATATGTGGCCCCGCACAAACTATCCAACTCAGTTCTATCCCGATATATATCTGCTTAATGGCTTCTCATTACAAACACTGATCCCTATAGTTTTTGATCTATAGGATGTGTGCCGTGCCACATCACTCTGCTTCTCTAATCAAAGTGCCAAATGAGAAATGATAAAAATGACCAAAAGCCACACAAATACAACCCTAAGGAAAAACAAATGGCTATAGATTAGTAGAAAAACCATTAACTACATTGCACAAGCCACCCTTAGAGGCTATTAATCTATTTCTCCTTGTAAATTATGCAAGAGAAAGTTGTAACCTGAAGGAATTTCATCCCAAACTAGTTGTGCCACCCCAACAAGGAGAGGCCAACGAGGGAACTGAATCTTCTGAAGTTACATTAAACTCAAGGGAGATCTTGGATTCTCAATCTTTCTTCCACAATAGTTAATGGCTCCAACTGTCAATTGTCAGAACCGTGAAAATTCTGTTTTATTTCACGCCTCTGCTGTGGTAAGCTCTTAAAATAAAACCGACTGTCACTGAAGTCACTTTGTTCAATAATAAGGAAGTACAGTAGTCGCAAAAGTCTCATTATCTGCCCGTTAAACTACGCTTGGCCATCGAGAGAAACAGGATCTGCTTACATAACACAAACTGTGCAGGCGTGCGCCACGGTTGCTAAAAAGCTTCAGCTTCATGGATGTTTATCAGTACGGGAGTCAAGATACGGTCTAATCACCAGTTACCATCAGCATTGTCCATTTCAGAGCAATTAAGACTATTCAGAGCTGGTCTAATTGATATCATAGCACGAGCCGCGACACTTGCCGATCCCTACATGGAGTAATTACTCTGTGTGTGTGTGGAAACTTATGGAAATAACCTTACAATGGATAGAGTCCTCTGGGGAAAAAAAAAATTACACAAACCAGCGTTATCTAGCAAGAGAAAGAGATGGGACTCTCCTCTACAAGAAACCTGAAGCCATATCAGTTTCTCCAGAGACAAAGAGTCTTTTTCTTAAGCAAACTATGGAGGTTTCAAATCTCAGCACAGAGCTGCCGTTATTGAAAGCAATCTTCAACCGGAAGGGAGCCGAAGAAGTTTTCGAGATGCTGCCCAGTCCATCCACCTGTCCAAGGCCAGATCAAATACTTCACCTAAGACATTTCTGACAGTTGTTTGTCTAAACCCATCTTAAAGTCAAATTCTGCCTTGAGGTACTTCCTGCATTCGCTGTCTGAAGTTCATTGAAGTCTAGCTCATCAGCAGGTCGCTCGGATCAGCTCCACGTTACAGACAACCACCGAGGCACAGAGAGGGGCACAGAACCACCCAAGAGGCCAACGGCAGTGCTCAGAAGAGATCGGTGGTATCCAAGTCCACATCCAGCGTGCGATCCTCTGCAAAATACTTGGTACAAAGCGAAACACTTGACAGTTTATCGCTGAGTCCTGCTCAGTCTCAAAGCAAGGCTCATATTTGAAACCGTGCCACTTCAAATTAGGCTTTGGGTGGATGGATATATTACCGCAGTGGTTAGTCACTGGCAAATCTGAGCACCGAGACACCTAAAGCGTGTTTGAAAAACACAATCTGGAGTTCTTTTTGTTATCACAGATTAGATCATGTGGAAAAACAACACACTCTTTCCCGCTGCTGATCAACAAGAACCATCATGCAGCAACTCCTCCTTTTGCCAACAGAGCCATGCAAAACACGAGGACGTTTTTCTTATCACACCCACCAAATTCACACACTGAACAGGCTCAGAGGAGAACATTTTATATTCCCCAGAACAAAAACTGACGTTTGATGCAGATACTTAGTTCTAATAGACTTGCAGACTAGCTTTGTGGACTAGAAACTTGATATCTAAGCACTGAAAAAGCAGCCAAACACTATACAAATTATTTAAGCAGCCCTGCAGATAAGGTTATTGGAGTGTGGAAGAGAAACCTAAGGAAAAGGTAATCTACACATGACATTTCTTTTGCTAATTTAATAATTGTAGAAACCTGCTGATGAGGTGAGAAGTTGTTTCAGATAAAGCACCAGTTTCCACAGAAATGCTTTTTCATTAAGTCTCCAGGTAAGACTGCTATTGCACGTTACACTTTCCCTTCTGCCAGAAACACAGAGCATGCAGATTCCCTGAGCCTAAAATCCACAGAATTGAATGAACAGAGAAACAGTTTATCGAGCTTTAAAGGCTTCACTTCAAATACAGTTTTAAAACAAAAGCCTTATTCCTTTAAGCTGTGTTAAGGCTCCACTGGGCAAGACTTTCAGACAGTCAGACATCACACTGAGGAGCTCCATTTCCTCTCTGGCTTTTGGGAGCTTTTGAGGGGTACTTACAAGGGAACTCTTGGACTCATTCATCCCGAACTGAAGCTGTGTAAACACATCCAGTGCGATCAGCCTTACTTCAGAAAGATGACATTCAGAAAAGACTGAAGACCAGAAAAAACAAGTCCTATTTGTTTTATTAAATCATCACTGTTATGTTTTCACTGCCCATAGAATATAATTGGTTTGTCTTTGCAGAAAAGACAAGAAAAACATTTGTCTGATGCTCAAATTTTAATGAATACTGTCATTGCTCTTGAAGTATTAAAATCCTTGCAGTGTTGTAATGCAACATGGATGCCTAATGAAGTTTAAAATGGTAACAGAAAAATGCTTAGTTATCCCTTGATGTCTGCTGAATTGCACGTGCCTTATTCCTAGGAAACCCAAAACACTGGGGTAAAGCTTCCTGCATCATTCCTAAGATTTTCTAATCATGTCTTTAACAGCGCAGCAGGGTTCAAGCCCACCTTCAAGTGCAAGCGTTCTTTACGTACTTTCTCAATCATAAAAAGTGGCTGATATGACAGAGTTTTAGTGTGATGTCTGAAGTTTCTGCGTGAGAGATTTCCAGATGCTCAGTTCAGTGCAATAGCTAGAACTTGATTTTTTTGCCACAGGTCGCTTAGTAAAATCTCAGTTACTATTTTCAGATATTTCAGAACAAATAACTCGGAAGCTAATGGCATCTCACTCACATTATCGAAAGCGAAGCTGCCAAGTGCAGCAGCTCTCCCACAGACACCAAATAATCCTTCCCTTGAACTCACAGTATCAGACCTGGCCCTCTTCACATCAATAGGGGAAAAAATCAGCCAGCATACGGGCAACCCCATTTTGTGTCATGCAAACTGCCTTGCAGTTTTGCCACACGAGAACGTTACATCTCAGCACTGAACTCTTTCCTCTTGGCAGAAACGGTGCATCTGTTCCTGCATCTCTGGAACACTGCGTAGAGCCCACGCTCTCCCTCGCTGTATGCATGGCTCCTTCGCTGTGACTGCTGCCCCTGCCCACAGCTATTAAAGCCTTTCATTGCAATAATGCTGTGTACTGTTAATATAATTAACCCCCCACAGCTACAAAACCAGAGAAAATATCAAAAATTGAGTTGGAAATTATGGCTACACAACTCCAAGCCATGCCTGTTCCCTTGCCCTATAAACCTTCCCTTCCTTACAGTCCTACAGTCCGGCAGGCTTTATTTTGTTGAACAAATTGAGACCAACCTCCTCCCTCTCTGACCCAGACAATTCACTTTTTAAAAACCCTAAATGAGGAATCATGCTCAGGGGTCAGGCTAAAGCGAACCGAGAGGAGCACGAAGAACAAGAAAGCCAGCAACCTTAGACGTTGCTGCTGCTCAGCCTGCAGATATTTTCCCTGATCTCTGACAAGCTTGCTACCTAAGTTGCCTTAACTCTGTGCATTGACTTAAAAAACATCGGTCTCTCCCTGTAACTTGAGCTCAGGCTCAGCTCATCATGTCAGGGCCCTGAAATTCCAGCGTGGCCACATACCAGCAGCAGCAGCAATTCTGTAGGAGTCCCAAGTGACCAGCAATAAGATGTGTACATCTCCAGAAGCCTTCAAATTGCACAGAAAACAAAAGATTGGAGTAGTTCTACAAACAGATTAATGAAATTCCCCTTCCCCAACTAAAAAGACCTTCCAAATTTTACTATATTCATCGGACCAATCTTGCTAAATACCTGTCACCCTCATTATGCTTCTGTATGAACAAGGGTCATAATACTGAACAGCTCAACTGTCCGGCACCTGCCAGTGCTTCAGCGACTACAGTGTGGGAGCTGATGTCTGCAAAAGCTGAAACTGTCTGATTTAGAATTACAATAGAGCAGTATTTCTTGACATCCTTGAAAAAGGGCACCTTTAATCTGATGCACAAGATTAAAATCACATTTATTTTTCTGGAGTGCACCGAAGTGATGCCAGCAAAACCACGTACACCCCAACTTCTTTAAAAATGTGTAGAAGAAAATTAATCACAGCATTCTGCTCTAACTGGACTTTCTTTCCAACTCTTTGTGGGATTTCCTTCAAAACATCTTCTTCCTCAGAGCCTCCAACCTCTCAAGGTGCCCAGGAGGCAGCCTCTGGTCAGGTAAATAAGAAAGCGCATTCTCAAATTAAGGAATTCACACTGAGGGTACTGAGCTAGAAGCTCCTTGTTAGTACAGAGCATCCTCTTGCCCTGCCTGTGTCCTCCTTCTCGATAGCAATTCTGACCCTATTTTGAAGAAGGGAGAAGGAAATTCCACTTTAGAAAACTTTTTGGACACGAACAGGTGCCGCGCGTCCTGCCCTGTTTTTTCAGTTCATTTACATACAGATTCACAAGGAAGCCAGACTCAAATGAAAACATTATATTCACTTAGCCAACATTTAAGCACTACACAGAGCCAAAGTTAATTCTCCGTTTGTTTCAAATGTCACAAGCCAAAATAAAAGCAATGCTGACAACTCTCAAACAATGTCAGCCCAGCCAGCACAGTGCCCCCTCAGTACCCTCACCTAAAAAAAATCTAAAGACGATGAACGCACACAGTTATAATCTACAGTATTTCGGTGACCGAGCTGCAGCGCGCTGGTTCATACGCTTACGCAATGCCAGCCGCAAACTTTGGATCCAAGCAGCAACTGAAATAACTACAGGCACGTACCAAGCAGCTCAGCCCGCTGCCAGACAACCCCAGCCAGTACCCCCACAACTTCCCCCTATCCAACATGGTTTTTTTCCAGCTAACCAACAGCCCTAATTAAGAAGCATCAACATCCCAGCAAGTTCATTCACATCCCTCCAATAGGAACTTGCACACAATTATAGGATATAATTGGGAAGCATGATCATTGAACTTTTAACCAGCTATTGTTACAAACTGAGAGAAGGGTTAGTGCTGTTTCCTCCAGGACACAGTTGGTTATTCACCAGCTCTGTAATTAATCAAAAGGTCCTGAAATCCTCAACCTTTCAGTTAGAAAGAATCTTTGCACGGGTCACACCTGGGGTTTTTTGACTTTTTTTGTGTTTTGTTTTGTGGTGTTTTTCTTTTTAAACACAAAATTTATTTACAGAGGCAATCCCTGTCAAATCCAATTCCTGATAAAGATGTTTCAGAGAGCTTTGCCAAGTGGCATATTTCAGTTGGTCTTCTCACACACACTGAATACACTTCTTTGTATGGACTCAACGGTTCACAATCCCTTCAAAGCCTTCAACAACAAAGATTTCCAGTTCCTTCATCATAAAATGAAAGAATGTTATACCATCATACACAGCTTAAATTTATTTTGCTTTGTTTGCCTAAATCTGGGAAGGGGCATCAGAATTGCATTTGATTTAGAATACTTTTACAATTAATTACAATTTTTAAGACTTAAAATGCAGAATCATTGCTCTGCCTTCATTAAGGAGGGGTAAAGGGAGGAAAACATACAGGATCTATAAGCTGGCTAATTCCTTATCTTCCCTTACGGCACCAAAGCACCCGCAATGTTCAGCAGAATTCGCTCTGAATGAAACAAGTCTCCTCCTCCCCAAGCAAACACATCACACCAGGTGAACCATTTTGCAGCTCTCCCATTCACGCATTACTAACACAGGTTAACTCTGTTGCTCAGTATTTTTTTTTTTTTTTTTTAGATTCTGTGACTTCCTGCTTCTACATCCATGCCCAGACAACAGCGTTTTCCAACAAATGTGTCTGCCAAGTGTAGTCAGTCTCCTATATTTTATCTAACAAGGGGTAGCGCAAGTTCCCTTGTCTAAGCAAATAAGGTAACTTGGAACTGTTCTTGAAGCGGGGAAAAAAATAAGTATTCTACCTGAAGTACCCTTGACATGCCACCCTTGGAAATCACAAGCAGTCGACGTCACCACTGAAGATCGAACAGAGATCTTAAAACATCTTCCAGTAACGTTAGTGCTGAACCACTGCATGTGAAGTGGTTAAACTCCTCTCAGCCTCCTCAACGGCCCAGACACTGACTGAAATAACAAGTGTTTTGGGGAAGGGGCTAAGGATTAAAGAATTAAAATGGCAACTCAGACCAAACAAGATGAAAACTTTTCCAATTTTCACCGTGTCAGCAGCAAAATACCTCATTCTCCTTTTTAACTAACCAAAAACCTTTGCCTTGACAAGACCTCTGTACAGAAATTAAGATATCTTCATTTTGGGGAGAATTCTCTATATTTACTGCTTATTAACTGTTGGATGAGCTAGGAATTAGTTCTTGTTCAAATGCTCTAAAGATGGAACGGATCAGACAGTGGCTTCTGTCTAAAGCGCTGGTCAGGAATTGGGGCAGGGGAAGAAAATCTTCAACCCCCTTGCATTTAAGTAAAGGTGCAGCAGTAAAGAAGCCGAAGAAGCATAAATGTGGTGAGACCATGGGAGCTGCATGCATGGGGATTTCTCAGCAAGTTGAAACTGTAAGTATTGAAATCCTACATTCTTGTGTCACCCCAGGTCGGTGGAGAAAAGCCTAACTAGATGCTTCTTCACAGCCCCAGGTTTTGTTTGGTGTTTTTAAAGTAGTATACTCTTAAATAGCCATTTGTATGGAGCGATTGTTTCCACCCCTTTTCCCCCAATTCTGGGCTGTATCACACCACCAAGCACCATAAATCTCTTAACTACTCTTAATAAGCTAAAGTGAATTAGTTTAGGATGTCTAGCCGTTTGCAAGCATCACAATAGCCCCAACCACAAGCACTACATGCACTCAATAAAGCTGTCACTTGGCAAGGTTCAGAACAGACGCCCCAGTGAGATTATCGGGTGTCAACTTCCATCTGGCATTTGTCAGAGCTAGGGGGGAAAAAAAAAAAAGGCAGTTCTTATCAGATCTCCAAATAAAAGGAGCACTTCCACTTCATGTGGTAGCAACTGGAAAAATTTCTTTTGTGTTTGAAGCTTTAAAAATATCTTACCCTTGAGGCTGGCTGAGTCTGTTCTGTGCTTTGAGACCCCTTTCCCATACAAAGGTAATAAAAGTAAGCTTATGGTTACAGAAATTCCCAGCACATAAAAATTACAGGAAGCTGTTGCTAAGTAGTATTTCTACCTAAGTAAACATCACAAAACGTTTCCCACACACACCTCTGAACTTTGTTATTCAAACCTGCCTTGAAGATGTTCATAGTTGCAGAATTTCTTCTGGCACCGGTCTCTTTAAAAGCACTCGGTGCTATTTCACAGCAGCTGAAAGACACTGCAGGCTGAGCAATGTTTTTCTGAGTGCTTTGTTGTGTTGCTTGTACTAGGAAACAAAGCAAGCTACTAAAGCTACTCTTCAGCTCCTTACCTGTCCCACAATTTTCCTGGATAAACCACAGGAAAACTAAAGAAAGATTCTGTTGTATCCCTAGTCTCCAGACCTGCTTCCCCAACATCACAAAAAAATCTGGACAAACATTATTATTTTCATATAGTACCTTTCTTTAGCAGCCCCTTTGCATGTCAGTTCCTCCAGACTGCCATCCCTCCTATCAGCTCTCTTTTACCGTCCTCTTCAATTGGCCCAAATGGTTTCATACACTTTCCGCTTTCTTTTCATGAGGTTAATATTTTGCAACAAATTCTAGATTGCACTGAGAGACACAACTTTTGTTTTTATCGCATAAAGCAAGATAATAGATTGAAGAAAGAGTCTATCTACAAACCTGAAATGGCCCACACTCGTAATAACTCAAATTTCCTGGTAGCGTGAAGTCCCAAGATCAAGAAGATAACTGACTCCTACAAAGGTTCCGCTCAGGATGAATAGGAGAACTTGAATTTCATCATATCCTCTAAGGAACGAAGCCTGTATTTCAGATATCCATCCTTATATTCCAGAAATGCAGCCCTTCAATATTCACCAAAAGACTGTCTGATATAGCAGATCATTTTCCTGGTCATTTTTGTGCGGCCATTCCACTTTTCCTTCCTGTTACCTTACTCTACCTCCAGATGATCCAATATGCAAGTAAAAGGCTGAACCTGCCTTTACAATTAGACTGTCAAAAACATCAGACTGCTTCAAATTACGTACGGACAGAGAAGACCGCAAAAAGAACTGGCAGGAAATCCTATGTCAGAGGGAATTGTTCCTTCCGCAAGTGAAGTGACAGACATATAGCATTTTTACTACATAAAAAAAAAACATGTGGAAAAAAATGCAAAATATGAAAATCATGTTTGGCAGATCTAGACTGAAGTCTAGGACGTGGCATTTCCAGCATTTTTGTTGTCTGCATTCTTCAGCAAAGACGCTCTCTGCATGAACATGCTGCACCGAACCAAGAACTACGTTTTTACGGCAATAAAAGTAAGTATGTATGTAAAAAAAAAACTTACAAAAATGTGGGCTGAAAAGGTACAAAACCTCCAGAACAGGAACAGCACTTGGCTGCCATGAACAGCATCAGGCTAGACCCAAATTCCAAACAGACTACATATTTCCCTCCCTTCCTACCCAAAATATAACATGAGTTGGCCTTAATTGAACTGAATTGCTTTTCACACCAACACAAGTAATTTAGAAAAAATAAAAGAAAACTTTCAGGAAAGACATCCCGACCAGTCTCAATCTATGGTATAGCCACCTACACATCTTTGCACTCAGACACAGATTCCTCAATATTGCAACTGTTTTTTCAAAGCGTGCAGCTGCCCACAAATCAGTTCCTCCCAACCAGTTTCATCCACAACCTTCGCTCTAACGTCTGTAAGAAGATCCTTTACTTTGTTGTCTTGAACATGTTATCACCAACTGAAAAAATTTCTGGGCTGGAGTTATAGCTGCAAGGATGATTCAGAGACTTGGATGTGTGCCTCAGAGATAATTATAAGCTATAACTGAAAGTTAGTTTTGGAGTTAACTGGGATATCTGTGCTGATTGCAATAAAGAAATATCAAAGATGCAAGACCAGTATGAGATGTGGCAGGGATAACGTGAAGGAAGCGACCACAGAGAGCAGGCAGGGGAAGGTCAGGGACTGGTGTGGAAGAGATGGGGGACACCCAGGACCCCACTCCAGCCCCAACCGTTGCCATCTCCCTTCCCACTCACACAAGATCTTCCTGCGACATCTTTCAGCCTTCCCTCATGTGCTCTCTCAAACTTCTTGCCCATCTCCTAACTTTCTCCAGCGAGAGTCAAAGCTTAGCAAGCTGGAAAAGCTTGCCAGCTTGGGACTTGTCTCTGTCAATTGACACACACTCTGTAACATCAAAACAATCAATATTTACATATGCTTTAAGGATTTTTTCCGGTAGACAAAACAGCAAACAAAATATCCTGACCCACGGTCCCAGGGCAGCAGTGCTATCAGTTCGGACAGCAACAACTTCACATCCAGAGATGCAAAACAGAAAACAGCAAACAGGAGATTCTGCACCAAGCTTTATAAAACAACCCAGAGGTACAAATAACCTGCGTTAAAACAAACAACACACAAACCCAAACTTCCCCAAGAAAGTTATACTGAAATTGCAACATTTCACTTCAGCATTGGCTAAAAGACAAAGAGCAAAAATAAAAGAGGGGAATACTCTTAAAACCAGAGAGACGGGAGACTTCAGCACAGCATTAGCTGCTGAAGATTCCCAGATAAGCTGCAAAAATGCAGAGGGAAAGATTTCATGACATTAATACCCTCCATACTGGCAGTTGCTGTGAGGCTCTTCAGGCTAAGGAAAGCCAAAGTACAATTCACACAAGCTCTTAATAATCTTGACAAAACAATTACACACACTAAGGATACATTATGGCTGGCACAAGAACAGAGAACACAGCGATTCCACCAACAGGTTCACTAAATAAATGTCACTTCATCTCTACCATAGTTACTAGCGAGCATGTGTGCTGAAAGTCTAAAGACTAGTCAAAAAAGTCTAAAAAGTCTAAAAGACTACTCAAGCTGTTAAAATAACTTTAGAAGCATACAGGCAGGTGTCACAAGGCACAGCATAATACAGATACTGGCTTGTTGAGAACACCAGCTACCAATAAATAAAGGCACAAATCTTAGCATTCAAAGCAAAGATAAGCGTGGCTTGTTAAGTGGTTTTGAAAATGCATACCAATTACAGCCAAAATATGTAGGAGCGTTGCTTCTCTAAATCTTCTACAAGGAACACAGAAAACCAGATGGGAGCATCTGTATATAATTACTTCTGAAACCATTTTCAAATTCAAATTTCAACTTCAAATTCAAGTCAAATGGACTTACTAGCTTGGCTTCCTTAGGTAGCTAAGCTAAGATAGCATGTGATATTGTATGCGTATCCTCCAATAAGTTTAGCTGAATTTGTATGAGAGACTCAGGAGCTGAGATTTCTGCCCCAATGGTAAAATACTACATTCCTACAGGTTTCACGGAAATAGGCAGTCATATAAAGGAGAGAAACCATACATTCCAGCCTGCTGTAGCACAGCCCCAGAAAATTCACAGGAACGAGGGACATTATGAATGGTCCAGCCACAGAAAAAGTTTCAGTTAGATTGTTAACCTTATGAAATAGCAGAAAACATAAAACACGAATGTGTAAGAAACCAGGTTTCAGTGCTGCTGCAAACTGTATACCAAAAGAGTTTACAAACTAAAATGCTTTATAACCTTATGTTTCATTTTAAAAGAGGAATACACATACACATTTGCATCTTCTTGCTCACACCCTGTTATTCTGGCAACAAAAAATAACCACTTTCTTTAAAAGGAACCTAGACGATTTCGGGGTGAGGAGTAGCAGAGGGGAAACCACATTAATTTCATTAGTTTATGCATACGGGTAGGAATTCCTTCTCAAATTTGGCACTTAGCACTCAGAATTGCCCTTTAAAGCTTGGCAAGAAATCCTCTCCATCCCGCAAGTTTCCTAATTTCGTCTTAGGACACACTGCTTCATTTGGATGCACTACCTCCAGAAAGACAGACAACCCTAAATGTGTCAGTTTTACCTCAATTCACTTTGCTCCCCGTCACTCAGATTTAACATAAATCAAAGTAAATATACAATTAAAACTAAATTTAAGCTCAGTTCCAAGTCTGGAAAACACAAATCTGTATGAGATTAAAAGCGACTCTAATACAGTTTAAGAACTGGAGTTCAGGGGTTGCAACAGCAGCTAACTTTCTGAACATACCTTCTCCCCTGAACCAAAACCCCAGGCTCAAAGCCCGGTTATTTCACCCTCCCCAGGACTCCTGCTACGGGCAACCCTCATCCAGGTCCTCTCTCCTCCTCCTTTTCCCTTCAGGTCTGACCTGGCTTCCAGTTTCTTACTCTGTGCAAACGTTGCTCGCTCATCCACATACCTGCCACCTTTTTATGGCAGGAAGGTTTCAGTAAAAATGTAATCACACCTTTCTAGAGTTGGGTTTATTCCATAAAGACTTTTCCCCACTGTTCTGTTTCCGCCTGCTGCAGCCTTTCAGTCAATCTGGACTTTTAATCCCCTACTCAAGCCCCACCAGAGATACTAATACCACTTTAAATGTTATACAAGATACCAGTTACACTCACAGTCCATTAAACTTGCGAGCTCTAGGCAGTCCCTAACTTTCCAGAGAAACCAAGCACAACACTTCTGGATACATTATTCACATAGGTGAAAGAGCTGCTAAAACAGCCCCATCCCAAAGGTCCGTCCTTCACCTGTCTAACGTCAATTTTGAGCCTTGCTTTTAGGAACCTGTGCCTAAAGGTAGCAATTAATGGGTACCTATTAGCCCTCCAATAGCTCCGACAGGTTCAAAACTGACAGCAAAACCATAGCTGACATACACGACTCCGCAGACTCACCTCTCTGACAGCGATCGTGGGTCCAGCAGCGTTCAATGAAAATGCCATTTATCACAGTGGGCGGACAGTTGCTCTTCCCCTTCACAGTTCCCGGACACACATCTCCACACTCTTCTTTGTCATCCTTGTTGGCCACAATGTAATTATCTTCTACAGAATCCAAAATCCTTGACCAGTCGATTGTGGACAAGTAACATAATTCGTTGTTCTTCTCAATCCGCACAGCGCCTCGAGTAATGTTCATCAGGTTATAGAGGCCGATCTCTTTCAGGTGAACCATCTCAAAAATGACTAGCGCGTAGTTAAAAAACAGATGAGTTCCTCGAATCACAGTGAGGTTGGGGAAAAGTCCCTTTAAACTCTCCAGGCCATACACGCGAAAAAGAAGCAAGTAGTCTGTAATCATAGTCAGTTTAGGAAAGCTGAGCTCACGGAAATCTTCAGGCTTGGTTTTAAACATCAGCAATATTTGCAAGTGGCCCTCAATCACAGTGCAGTTCTCAAGCATGTTCAGCCGGGTCAGATTGTTGCGAATGTCCATGCTTCTGCAAACTGGAAGGCAAAGAACAACGTCATTTATTTATTTAAGAAAAGGTAATTGTTCTAGTTTTCTAAATACACAGTTTTGTCCAACCGCACCATAATACATAGCAGAATTCACTAGGTCATTCTCAATAAAGCATGCTTCAAGTGTTAAGAAATATACTGTGGGGAACATTCCCTGGTATACGATTACAAAATAAGACTGAGAGAGTATTTCATAATTTTTTCTGCCATCTTGAGTTTCTGCATATTACCTCTATCACGACTGTAGTTGTAACACCAGTCCTTAGACGTCATTTGGCGTTTACAAAAGTAAAAGATGTCCATGCCACAGAGTCTGTTTTCTTTAGATTGTTGCCAGCAACACACCTACCTCATCTCAGATTGTGCAATTAATGCCAGTGGATTAGAGGAAGTAATTTAGAATGGTTGCAGGGAGGGGAAGATAGGAAAAGAGTAATGGCTAGGAAACGGTAGTGCTTCAGAAGAGAACAGAAAAACCTGGAAATACACACATGCAAGAGTACAGCCTACACTCTTGCCCAGACTTTGCTGACAGGAGTAATTTACTACACTAGTAATTTTTGCCCTAAGCATTCTTTTCAGATTAGGTATTTGGGCTTTTTTGTTATTATTTTCTCAAGGTTGCAAATCTCCCTGCCCTGACTATGTGGACAGTTTATTTAGTAGAACCAGTAACCCAAAGAACTGGCGAAGTAAACAATTACATGAAGCATAAATTAGAAGGTAAACAGAATAATATGAATCCACGCACCAGCAAAAGGAAAAGATGGAAAGCAAAAAGTTTGAATATGGAAATATTTTTTTTAACTCTAAGCACAGGTAAGAAATCAAGAAGGAAATTTAGAGCACCGTGCCTGTATAGCACAACAAAAGTCCCAGTGATAATGCTTTTAAAACCAAACTTCATAGCCAGACCTTAATGATCAAGGGAAAAGCCTGTGGAAAGGCAAGCCTGCTTGGCAATACAACAGTGCAAAACAACCGTGTCCCTGTTCTGTCCAGGTGGATTCTTTTTAAATTTTTTTTTAAGACAGCATCCACTTTAGGGATTCTCTCTTTTGTCTACAGCTGAGACAGCCCCTGCCCCCCTCCAAATTAAAACCACACGATCTTTACTCTTTTTGTCACTATGTAAAGCTCACTGACTATAAAATTACCATGTCACAGCTTCAAGAAATCACCCGGCAATAATCAGGCCTTACAAAATTGATGTAGAAACAGATGTTTAATAGTTACGATTGTCTGACTCCTCATGGTTTTACACAGACCACTGCTGTGTGGGTTAAAAATAAATTCTATGCAAACATCTTAATGATTATTCAAAAATTTGCTCCACTGCAATAAAAAAAATAAATCTGGCAACACTAATATAGGATTTGAAGTAATGTTATTGCCCAATGGGATTTTTTGGCACTATATCCAAGTCGTTTCATAAATTGCTTTCTGGAAGAAAAAGCTAATGCACACAGCGCCTCAGAGATCAAGGATGTACTTTTTAAAAGTGGGAAAGGAAATCTGATGACCAACTAGCAGCAACCTCTTTGCCCCATGAAAAACTGCAGCCAAACTGGAAGTAAGCCAGAAAGCTGTCTTGCTGCACATCCCAACCGTGGGCTAAAAGAACTGGGAGAGCAACAGCTCCAGTTTAAGTACTCTAAATATTTATTTTAAATAATTAAGATAGGTATTTCCAAGGAAGCAAGTGTGTGACAGGGCAGGCCAGTGGTTTCTTCATGAAAGGAGAAATAACAGAAGGACAAATAAAACTCAAACATGGAAATTCAATGTACAAGTCACCAGTGCAGCTAAAACTATCTGATAAATTCAAAATCCAACATCTTGGTTCTTATTTACTGCTTGCTGAGCACACAGGCAAAATACAGCACGCTGAGGTGGTACCCACGACCAGTTGCTGTATCACAGTATAAAGTACTACCTAGAGTAATTTGAATGTATACAGCTGACCTTAAGGAAAAGGAAAGGTCAAAAAATACAGCTCAACTCTACAGACTAAGGATTACTTTCAAGAGTAAAAGCTCTAGGGTTTTATTGTGGCTCAAGGCCACAAAATGCATACATACACTAAGCACAATTACCTGAGTCTTTCATCATTTCGACTAGAATTAGGTAAGTCTCTACAAACCGGCCACAAGCTGGCCCCCAGACAACCCCTTAAATCCACACAGCTATCCCTGCTGAGCTCCATGGAAAGAGAAGACAGCAAAAGCTTGAGCACGGACGAAAAGAACCGCAGTTTGGTACAGTCAGGACTAAGTCCTCCAAGTGCTGTGGCTACACTTCAGGCTACGAAAACCTTCCTATCATCCAGTAACGAAACTGAGGAACCCGGTCCGAAGGAGCTATCCCGGGTGGTCATCTGCTGCATCAGCCCCACACCACGCATCAGAGGGCAGGGTGCCAAGCACCGAGGAAAATCATGATCCTATTTGGCTGAGAAACAGATACGCATCCAGCAAGGCTTCACGGAGAGCATCCTCTGCTTCTATCTAGCAACAGGCTGATCCTCTGCACTCCCGGAGTTCACAGCACTCACCATTTTCCTACATACTCAAAAGAAGTCAAATTACACTGCTTGTGAATCTGACCCATATCACTACAGGCTTCTAGAGATCACTACTAATACAAGTAGTGCTGCTCCTGGTCCAAACAGCCAGAAAGCTCCTCAAAGATCTTCCTATCTCCTCAAAAAATGCAATGACCTGAACACCCACTCAGGGTATAAACCTCCCTCGCCTTCAGCTCTCCCCATCCTGAAACATATCCCCCACTGGAGAGCCCAGAGAAGGTGACCAAAGGCTAAGATAGCCAAATATTTTGACCAGGTGTGTTAAAGAAGAAAGGTTAGCTGAAGCCGAATCTAAAAAGAGACAGGGAAAGCTTGGGAGTAAACAGCAAGGCATTCTGAAGAGTTAAATAATCATATAAATCTACCAGAGCTGGAAGTACACATCCACAATCCATCAGTTCTTTGCATTTTAGAACTATTTTTGTGTTTTTCACCAATTCTAAACTCTGACGCAGAATGCATTATTTGTAATTAGTGCTGCCAGCACAGACCAGACAGGAGATGCCACACATCCTGGCAAACCAGGATGTGACCCGAGTTACTCCAACTCTGCTGCTTTCAAAGCTGAGCAACAGCAATGTAATAAACTGGCACACTGTCTGCTGTGCTTAAGGGGTTCCAATACCGGGGGCTTCTGCACAAGTCCTTTTAACGGAAGGCAAAGTCAGATGCCGACATAAGCCTGGTATAGAAATTTAGGAGGAGTTTAAAACAAATCAGAGGTTTGTTTCTGAAATAAACAATTGAATAAAAGGCTAATATAATTGTAAATGTACAAAGACCAAAAGGGTTTATACAGATTTTTCCACAGTTAGAGAAAATTATACTTAATTATTTTTCATGTTCTACTTTAGTTTCATTTGTGACAAATACCACCACGGTATCTGAGCTCCTTTTTTTTACCACCTCAAGGATCAAGGAGAAGAATAAGGAGTTAAGAATATCTGAAAGAAAATATGCTTTTTTTGTTGGAGGGTTCTCGATCTTTTCATGCTTTTGAATTCGCTTCAGCAGTTTGTATCTTCTGTTCATGCAGTAGCTGCTTAAGTCACCCCATAAATTTATTGTTACCAAGACAACAAGAAGCCGTTTTAAGCAAAGTAATAAGTGTTTTTCACAGCTTCTCTCGACAGTATTTCTTCTGCAGGGACAGGGGAATTAATCAGCAATTCAGTATGAAGGCTAGGCAGGTTTGATCCCAGAAGAAGGAGAGCAAAGTTGAGCAGTCAATTATAATACAGACAACCTGGTTTCAAAAAACACATAAATCAGCTTTCAGGAAAATAAAAATCTCAAATTGATTCTCCAGTAGTAGGCCCAAAGCTATTCCTATTCAAACTACTGGCAAAAATCTCTACTAAACATAAATTCCTAAATTTCAGCAGAAACAGGCTCCATGTCCAGCAGCACAGCATTACGCTGCCAGAGAGGAAACACTCCTCCATCCCTAGTTACCAAGCTATTCAAAGTAACTTAAAAAAAAACCAACATCATTATAGACATGTTCCATCAGACCCCCAAGAAAAAAGTTGCAAGGCATGCTTTTTAAAAACAAACAAACAAACCCCAAGATGCCAAAGCCTCTTGAACAAACTAGTTTGGTAACAACCTTAAAGTAGTGAATGAAGAAACTAGATCTGATGTCAGAGGTTAGTTTTCAAGATAGAGTCTAACCAGGGGAATAGCTGGAACTTAAGCCTTGTTTATAGTAAACCACGTGGATACCAAACCTTAATGATTCACTGCTTCAGAGCTCTGGCCCTTCAACAATCAAGACCAGAATAATGCAGCGTTGCACAGAAAGATCACAAACCATTCAAGATAACTATTAGTTAATTCTGCATTTTTATAGTGTTTGCTGTCTACTTGAATAAACAAATTATTTAAGAAAAATTACACTCACTTTGGTCAAGTCAAAAGCTTTGCAAATCTGTACCAATACTTTTAGAAGAGGTATTAGGAAACGGGAAAAAGGACTTTCGGGTGTTTCTTGGGATAACTGCTGAGACAGGAAAACATCCTGTTAAGTGACAGGTTAGCAGAAGGGACTGTAAGACACCTTCTATCCTACTGTAGCAATGGTTTAATAAACATAAAAATAGTTAATTGTGAAATATTAATTTTTAAACCTCAGTTTTCCACCTCAGCCATTTAGACCTGATCAACGAAGCAAACTGAGATATGGACTCAAAAGTGAGCCTGTCTATAAACCTCCAGCCCCCCCAGATAACATCTCAGATACCTGTTATCTTTCACTACTCAAGACAGCGCCGCTGAACTGAGGGCAAACCTCTCACGGAGGTCGCTTTCTTTAATGCCAAAAGCATAGATAACCTCACAGTCTGGCCTATAAAGCCTGGTTCGCTATATCATTATGCTCTCCTCCTTCAATTCAAAACATAAACAGAAAACACGACTCATACTGCCGTGCTTCCCATGCAGGGAAGTGACAGCATCCCAGGACCACGGGAGATCACCCAGGTAACAGACAAAAGTCAATACTAACAGACCTTAAGATCCTCATTACTTCAAAGGGAGCAGGAACAGGTTTTACATGTTGCCAATATCAACATAATTTATATTCCGCAAGACAGTCACCCCAAAATTGACCTCCAGAAAGCTTATGGGTTTTACAGACTATTCAGAGAGACAGTTAGTGTACTACCTCTCTTTAAAATAGCAAGAGAGCACGCTGGGGCAGCTGATAGACACAGTTGTTGCCTAGTTTTGATACAGCCCTGTCCTGCTGCACTTACTCTTTCTACTTTATACTCTTGGGATCAAAATTTCATTCTAGACCGAGTCCCTGAATATCAAAAATTAACGCAAGGTTGAGGTGGAACAAGGGACCAGTTTCTTAATGAGTTTACAAGCACAAAAAAATCTGTATGAGCCAGAAATAATTATTAAGAAGCAATTTCTTTTAAAAGGTTATTACTACAGAAATACAAAGTGAAATCTGTCCCACCTGGTGATTTAGGTAGAGAGATCTCAGCTAGATTTCTAACTCCCACCATCAGCAGCAGGCAATGGAGTACACGTGCAGCGCTCAAACTCAGGTGAAGAGTTCAGAAGGGGAGGAAGCGTACTCTAAACTCTAGTGACTGTATTGATTAGTTTTCTACTAATCACAAAAGGAGCCCTAAGTAAGTTGCTCAGATGGTAGATGCAACCAACTAAAAACTGGGTGAGGTAAATCCCACCCTAAATACCACAGCTAATGAATTGACGTGCATGAGTCATGTGTGAGATTTATTTCAAGAAGTTGCATTATGTTTACACAGTGATAAAAAAACACACAAACCTGTTCTTCTTCACAAAACAAGATATATGTATCTTCATTTTATGCGCCGGTCAGGTCTCCTTTCCTTAACCCTTGCTTCTACTCCTCTCAGTAACTTCTGAGCTCACCAACTAACTTCAGTCACACGTAAAAGAGGAAGAGTTCTCACACATCATATTCCTAAAAGACTTATGAAAACTGGGGACGGCTTAAGGAGGAAAAACTCAGCGTCTCCATCCAAAGGATGCTTTAAGCGTGGACTCAAACCATCCACCCAGTTTGCCTACTGAGCCACCTACACACATACGATATGCTGCTTTCCCCCAGCCTCTTACCAGATACTGTCTAAAAGAAGTAAAGGGAAGAGAAAGATACAGGGCACAAGAAAAACTACGTATGGTTGGGCCCAGAAGTGGGGGGAATATCGTCACTGGAGAGCGGTGCTATCATGGGGCATGTTTGCAGAGAATGCAGGACACAAATCTCCAAGAAAGCAGACTTCATTAGGTCCGTTGCTGAGGGAACAACTTGTTTGCTTATGCAACTATTGTACGTGCATTTACCCTTCGAGCCACGCTGATGCAGGCCTTTGCGTTACTGTGTTGTTTTCCATCTGCACTGTAGTGCTGTGTGATCTAATCGTTCTCAGAAAATGGAGTCAAACATCAAAGTAGCTGAAAACCTTTTGCATTAGGGACCTTATCGTCCAAATTGTCTGCAAAATACTTGGCAAAGTATTTGCACTGCATGAATGATATAAAAATATTCCACCCTAGACTTTGCTTTGACATCTTGTGCATCACTGCTGTTTGTCCATCCGTGAATTGTAGAGCATATTTTCCTACCACGTAGTAATACAGCAAAGATTAGGGAGTTAAGATCATAAACACACTCGCAAACCAAAAAGCAAATATGATTTAAATAAATAAATAAGAAGCTTCAGTGTAGTAGTAATAATAACACTTTCAAATTAGGAACTGGTGGACTAAAGTTGTATACGTATTTATTATTAGTGCTATATGTCAACTACGTTTTCCGTTTCTCTATTGGTAACGGGCAGGTTTGCACATGCTTGCCAGCTGGAACTTACCCTCCCAAGTTAAAACTGTACCACTGGCCTCTTTCAAGGCTTCTAATGTAAAAACATGCATGAGGGAGAAACCGGGGTATTTTTGAAATCTCTGACTTGTCCGATTGCTGGAAAAAAGAGGCTGTCTTAAGGGTACATCCTGCTTTATTCCCTGAATAGCACACACATCTCAGAAATACCCATCATTGCACTGTCTGCACTTGAACCGATTCTCTTGCTATTGCCTTTTCCAATGGGAAAGCTAACAAACAGGCAGACTATGGGATTGTCTATGGGACAGACAGTTTACGTATCCAGTTAGCTCTCTTTAAATAAATACTTTCCTTTTATTAAAAAACATCTGTAAACATCACCCCAAATTAAAACCTCTAACTAGAAGAATTTCCTAAGGAAGTTTATTGAACGTAACCCATCAAAACAGCTTGTAAGGCTTAAACTCCTGTCAGCCGTGGAGTTAACAAGTTTGCGACCTCCAACACAACGTCTTTACATCTTGTATTTTACAAGACCCTGTTTAAACACAGATCCCTACCTCCGAGCTTCATCCCCCTTCGATACCTGTAGGTTCGAAAGACTACCTGAAAGTATTCCTGTGGTTAACGACAAAACCTCCCAACTCTACGCCTCGCCACGCTAAAACCCTTCTGAAACCAGAGCCGGTTCTGAAACCGGCCGAGGAGAGCAGTGTCAGGGCGCTACAGCCCAGACCTCTCCCAGCAGCAGGGCCGGGGAGGGGGGGCCATGCCCTTCCTCGCACCTGATCCACGCCGAGCCCCGGGGGAGCGGCCCCCTCCCCGGCACAGGGCGCGGATGGCACGGCTATACCCTCCCCGGTCCCACGCCTTAAAGCCCGGTCGAACGAGAGACCCGGAGGATCAGGACGCGCCGGTGAGTAAATCCTCAGGCGAACCGGGGGGGAGCTACAGCCCTCCCCCGCTACCGTCCCAGCTCCAATCTCGGCCGCCGCCGAGCCCTCCCTCACGGCCCGCTCTGCCCCACCGCGGTTTGGGGCCGAAAACGCCGAACCCAGGGATGAAGGTGACCCGAGCCGCTCCACCGCGGGAGGGCTGCGGGCCACCGCTCCCCCGCGCCGCAGGCCCCGGCCGAGCCGCCACAGCCGCCGCCGGCCCCGCGGCGCGGCCTGGCGCGGCGGCCGGCCCCCCCCCCCGCCTCGTCCCGAGCAGGTACAAAGGGTAAGCGCGGCGGGGCCGGGCCGCCCCGCGCCGCCCGCCTCGCCCCCTCACGGCGCGGGGCCGCGGCTCCGCCGCCGCCGCCGCCCGGGCCCCGCCACCTGCGCCAGCGCCCCGCCGCCCGCCTAGGCCGCGCCCCCGGCCCCTACTCACTCTCCCCCCGGCTCCGGCCGCACCAGGCCGCCAGCACCACGGCCACGGCCAGCGCCGCCACCGCCACCGCTCTCGGTCCCATGCCCGCGTCGCTGGAGCCGCCGCGGCTCGGCGCGTCCCGGCGGGGGCGAATCAGAGGCCGCGGGGCGGGCGCGGGGGCCGGGCCCGGCTTCGCATCGTCGGTAAGAGACCCGGAGAGGCACCGCAGCCCCCTTTATAGCGCCCGGCCCCTCCCTGCCCCTCGGTGTCGGCCCCGGCTCCGGCGGCCCCTTCCAGCGCAGGCCGGGCTGGCGGCTGCCTGCCTGGCCAGTAAACAAGGGGCTGCCCCCGTCAGCTGGGAGCGGAGCGGGGCGGCGGCAAGAGGCGGCGCGGAGCCGGGCAGGGGACGGGACGGGCTGGGCCGGGGAGGGGCAGCGGCGGCATCCACCTGCCGGGGGCGGCCCCGCTGAGGTGGCTGCGGGCCCGGGCCGGGCAGCGCCCGGCAGCGAGGGGAGGCCGGAGCGGCCGCCCGCCCCGCCGGCTCGGGTAGGAGAGCGGCCGGGATGATTCCTGCGAGCTTTGGCCGCTATAAAACCGGCTGAAGGTGAAGATGTTGGAGGGAGAGCTGCCCGAGGGAGCGTTTTTGGCCTCAGCAGCTTTGAGCGAGTAAAACGGAGAAGCTGAGGAGTTCTGTCACAGCTGCTCCCCGAGGGCCTAAAGCCCAGCGTGAGAGCAGGGCTTCTTCCCGGACTGTGACCGTTTCACGCCGCCTCCTCTCAGTAAAGGATTTGAGGAGGAGGAATCGGTCCTGAGACTCACTAAACAGAGCTATTTTCAGTATCAAAGAGCCCAGTCCAAATAGCCATGTCAAATTTCTGGTTGTCTTTTTCCAGTGGGATTCAGCATTTGATGCCTCTTCCTCCTTTTTTTAATCCTCTCTGGGTTGTAGTCGTGCTAAGCCACGACAGTACATTTACTGGTAACTTCCAGTCATTTTATCTGACACTTGCTTTCAACCATTTCTGCAAGACACTGAGTTATAAACTGCTGGAATAAAGCTTTTTTAATTCAAAAATACTTAGTAAATAGACATTCTTCTTTCAAATCTTTCCCCCACCATCTTCAGCTTACAACAGATCTCACTTTTGTATTACATTTCTTGCTCAATGGGCCACTAGGCAGGCCAGTGGTTACCAGCAGGTCACTTAGCATTGGCTCCTTTTTCTAGACACTGAATTGCTTTAAGAGAGTTTGCACTCTTTTAAATACTTTGTGTTACTTTTCCATTTAAAGAATTGCTGCAGTTGTCACAGGGATATTGCATAGTTGTGAACAGGAGGAGGACTGGTCTATGAAATCACTTCTATTTTGGTATGGCTCACTCTTTGACGTTCTTTGAGGTTTCCCAGTTGGATGGGGTAAGGTCAATGGCCTGATCTGACTAAATCACCCGAGTGTAAGCAGTATTAGCTGTGATGGTACCTGCGTAACAATAACAACATCTTGGCATTTGCAAACTATTTAAATACTTAGACGAAAGACCCTGCTTAAGTGGGGATGCTTTCTCTGTCATCATCACAGCATGAGAAGATGTGTGTCTGCACAGCACTGTAGCTGTTGAATCAGCCTGTTGGTGCATCAGAACTGCCATCACGAGAACAAATTTCCCCCACATTTCTGTTCTTGCTGCCATTTTCTCAAACGTGCACCACTACTTAGAACTCTCAAGTGCAGACGAGACTCAGAACCTAACTAATTTCAGAATACTTCAGGAAGTGACGGCAGTTAAGGAATGGAAATAAACAACAAAACTATGTGTTCTCTGCCTGCAAATTAACCTGCTTTATGACTATAGACTTTGCATAAAACAGAGCCAAACATCACATAGACAGCTTGGGCTATGTGGAATTTATAATGTGACTGTAATAGCAACCTACTTTTGCTTACTCACTTATGTTCTCATTGCCTTTCATGTAATAATGATATCAGCTTACAGATTGGCACAGGAGGATTAAAGGCTACAGATGTATTATCTTTCCCTAAAATACTATTTTTAGTTTCTAATTACTGATTAAGAACATCAGGGTGCAATCTTTCCAGCATCTTTCCCATACACTCACTGCTACATACTCATCATGCTACAGTACACTAGGTTTGCAATCAGATAAACCAACAGCAGCATTTGAAACTAAGCCAGCACCTGCTTACTCTTTTTTTTTTTCCCTAATAGCTGCACTGCAGGCTCTTCTCTAATTTCTGATTCAAGAAACTACTAAAATCACTAGTTTGATATATTAAATATGACTCCTTTCTTGACAACTTTCACATTTCTTTCTCCCCTCCAGAGATGTTTCATGGTTTAGTTAAAGTAACTTATAACTAAGCAGTGATAAGTGTCTGCTATGAACTGTGACACTTAGAAACTACTGGGGTTCATTTCTGAATCCTCCTAAGAAAATAAATATGAGAGACTTGAAATAGAGGGTATCTACCTATTTGACCCCACAAAGACTTATTTTTTTTGTTTTGGTCTGTTTCTTAAATAAATATCCTAAGTATCAACTGCCAGGGAAGCCAAGGAAAATAGGTATGGACCTTTTAAATAATATTCTGTTTTCTAACCTTTAACATTTTTTCTCTTTGATGCAGAAAATTATCTATAATTACATACCTGAACAGTGTACACTTGCCAAAGGATATTCTTCATAGGACAAAATTTATAAAAGTGTCCCAAAAGTATCAGCCAGGGATCTTTTCCTTTTGAAACTATTTAGAAAATTAGCATGGCAAAGTTTTTATTGTACTTTCAGAGCTGGAACCCAAATGGTGGTCCCCCACTGTGGTGTTTTCATGAAAACACACTTCAGTTTTTGTCATCTTTGGCATTTCAGCTGAGGTAATACACAGTAAAAGTGCTATATACTGTACAGTATGAAAGCAGTACATCACAAGATAATGCAGTAAATTTACAGGCCCTATCAAAAGCCTTGTTCCTTTTGAAATCCCAAGAAAGAGCTGTCCCATGGATCCATCTTTGCGCTACAGTCTCTTCACAGCTGCCAAGAATCACAGGACAGATTAAATGGTACAAAAAAGCCAGAGAAATAGCAATTTAAAGCTGTATGTCTAGGGCCTCCTTAGAAAAGGTGCACAAAGTCTGTAGGGTCAGTGCCCTCCAAACAACAGCATTCACCGTTTAAAAAAACAAAAAAAGGCAGGCCCTTATTCTTTGCTCATTAATGTAAATATACAGAAACATAAAGGTTAAAATAGTCTAGGGCTACGGGCATGTTGTTATCATGCCCAAAGCTGTTTCAGATTATGTTCCTTCTACGTGGCACATCTGGCATGGCTTCAAGTCCTGAAGAAGGACTTTGACATACATTGTCACCAAAAAAAAAAAATTGGGGGGGCCCAAACCTCGCACTAGTTTTTTGCATTCTGTGCGCACTGGTCTGCTGTAGCCCACAAGGGCTGAGGGGAAAAAAAAAAAAAAAAAAAAAAAAATCTTTGTGGAGCTGTGTCCCAAGCTTCCTTTTCTGTGAGTTTGGAAACACAGAGTCATACTGCTCTACCCTACAAGTGCCTCCACATGAAACCAACCTAAGTGTACTGGCCTCCTAATCAGATCCCAGCTCCTCCAGATCAATGCTGCTAGGAATTGAAGTCCTTGGAAGCTCATCATCCCTGGCAGCAACATCCCTAGAGGAGGAACCACCTTTGCATGAATGAGTCCGGAAGATGACTTTGTAAACCAGCTTGACGTTACTCCCTACCTTCTGAAAGGGCTGAAACTGCCAGCTTTATCATCATTTTCATTTAGCTTTCCCCTGCTCAAGTTAACAAAGCTAAGACAGACGGAGCTGTTTAAGCACCAAGAATACAGTTCTTCAAAGTCTTATCTCCAGGGCCTGCTGTCTGCAGCAGTACGGGTACGCTAAATGCATCAGCGTTTGCATGCTACCTTCGGAGCGCAGTCACATCCTTGTATTGACACAACTGCATGTGGAGAGAGAACACAGCTTGGCTTCCCGATCACCGAGATACTGCGCTGGCTGAAAGCTTCGTGTATTGAAAATGAAATACATCTTTCTCTCATGAAATATACACTGGAACCAAACACACATGTGGGTGGGTGGGTTTTGGGTTTTTTTAGCTATACAAAAGTAAAGTTCCATGCTAATTAATCAGTCCAGGAATATTCAAGGAACACACAGCTTTGTGCCCCAAAGGAGCTTTAGAGCAGTTGACTCACCAAGAAGGTACATCAGTAGTAATTCTGTTTTAAGAACAAAAGAGCTGAAAACCAGTTCAGTGAGCCAAAGCCACACAGCAAGCCAGAAGGCCGAGCTGAGAGTCAGAATTCTCGCTTTCTGCTTCATCCACCATTCAGTATGGCCTTTTCTTAACAACAGGTTGCTACTGCCTGGGTGAACAGTTACCCCGTTGCTCAGGTTGCTCTATTTTTATTGATTTGTCAAACATACTTTCCTGCTCACAAGTTTCTCACCATGCAGTACGCACATTATTCAGCCTCCTGTCCTTTGAAGATGCAGAAGAGTTGCTGCTGAAGCCAACAATAGCTAAGTCTCTGCATCATTGGCAGGATGTTGCTGTAAAGGTTACAGAATTGACTTCTCAGTGACTAAAGCCGAGTACAGGAGAGCTGACCTTGGAAAATTTGTCTCATCCTGTTTGGAGTCACACAGAACCATTTGCCAAATATCTTAATATAAAATACTTCACGTCATGGATTGACAAAGTTCCTTTCTTACCCTTCCTTCCGTCCACACCAAATCCGATAAGTGACTGCTCTCTTCTCGATGGGAGAAAGCTCAGAGGATGAAGATCTGGTCACTTTACGTGCTAAGGACAGAAGTCCCAGTTTTTTACTGTTGAAACAGGAAACACTGTCAGATCCTTCTGGAGAATTCTATTGTTACATTAGCAAATACAACCTTTGCCCAAGGTGAAAATGGCAGAGGGCATCTCTCTGCCACACGCAGTTTAAAGAAACTGGAGATGAAGGATACAAAGGAAATCACAGCTCTCCACGGCCTACTGCAGCGCTGCCTCGTTTTATCTGTTTTTGTCCAGTTTCTGGGTTTGTTCAGTTTGATTTTTGGATGTCACAGAGGCAGATGCAATATTAGACTTACTTTCCATTCCTTGTCAGAACATTTTTGTTCTAATTCAGCATCAAACTTTTCATCTCGAAAGAACCTAGATTTTTCTTCATTGCTACAAGAACCACATGACAGTTGGCTGTGGTTCCCAACCTGCGTCTAGCATGCAGGGCCCAGCTGCGAAACAGCCAGACAGATCTATATCTGGCCTTCGGTCCCCTCCAGCCTCCTCATCCACCATTCTTTCCTACAACTTCTCGCAGTACACCTAAGCCAACCCCACGTCTAGTTTGCACAACCTACTCCGCTGCTGCCAGGCATGCTGTTCTCTATCAGCAGCCACGTGCAAGTTAGCGGCTGCAGCAGCGTCACTCTCTAATACATAGCATGGGCATGCCGTGCTCCAGGCGACCAACTGGCTACACCAGTTCTAATCTACAGCTCACCACCCCTACCCCCCCCCCCCCGCCTTCTTTGTCTCTTTTTTTTCTTTCTTTACACATTTTTGCTGATCGAGAGTCTGAGAGGGACAACCCTCTGGGCAGCATAGGGGAGTTCAGCAAACTGCAACTGTATGCTCCACGCTGCTTTATCTCACATTTTGCATTCTGAATGACACAGAACTTCTAGTTCCCGTTTTGATAACCAGTTTGTTCTGTAACTAGGAGACACGCCCTTTCTTTGTAAATGTTACAAATCAGGCATATCTGATCCATTATTCACTAACTGCTGCTGCTTCCCACTTCCATCTCCTATTAGGAGGTAGCGCTCATGCCAGAAATGTCACAGCAGTGTCATGTGACAGGTGGTATTGATTTAGCTAAGTCGGGTTTTAATGTCACTCTTGTTCAGTGGGAACACACGGTGAGCGCACACCAAGCCTCAGCAATGTGGCAGATCAGGACAAGAGCTACCAGCCAGCCCTGCACTGGGCTGTACGACTCTGGAATAGCATCAGCACTCAGCTGTAGACCAAGAAATTTGATTATTATTTTCTGCTCTTACCTGCTATTTTATCATGGTTAAGATTTTTTTCATGCTTGTAACTATTAATCATAAGACTTTGATTCTGAGGTTTCGTGTCGAGTTTACAGCAGAGACAACGAGAATGGAGGCGACTTGCCCGGTATCACATGGTGAACGGTCAGGAGCAGAACCCTGGTCTGTCCACTCCATCGTTTTCACCCTTTTACAAGATACCCCCTTTTGGCAGAATAGCTGCCAGTTCTGGAAAGCTGTTCACAGCCTATAAAGTCTGATACACGGAGGCTTTGCAAAGTAAAGCCCGGGGAACACGTGCCCAAACCAAGCTGAGATTACCCAGCCACAGGAGCCGTTGTACACAGCGTTCTGCTCCTGCCATTCATGCATCCTTACTGACAGCCTATCTACTGTAAACAATCCTTCCAAAACATCAAATCTAGCTGTGATCGAGGACACCGCTTAAACATTAAGTATTATAACACAAGGAGTCTCTGTCACCAAGGATGTTTGCCAGAAAAGCTTGGACTGACCCATAGTTACTGTTGCTGCCAGGCTCGGAAGCAGTGCATCCACCGGCCTGACATGACCCAAGTCTCCAAAAGATTTTTATTTTTTTTTTAACTTGCTGTCTGAAAGTAGGTAGTCTGCCAAGAAGCCAACCAAGGCCCAGCCCTATGCCTGATAAACATCTCTCCATCTGGATTTCCCAAGCTTTTGGGAAAGTTAAGCAATTCTCACTTCACAATGTTTGCAACTCTCACAGAAAGCTATTTCTACATAGAACATTATTCTGTAGAGAAGCACATCAGAGCCCCATGCTATGAAATGGAGCTGAGGGCTAAAGTAGCAGATCGTACAACCACCACCACCCACACTTTAGTCAAAAATAAAAACTGTCACTCCATCTATGAAATGTCACAAAGCCTTGAGCGATTGTTTATTCTAAATACTACTGCAACAGATCTTCAAAGTGTTTTTGAATGACTATAATTACTAAATGAACTCAAGAAAACCAAGGCCTGCAACTGCCAATTGACAAAACAGCCATTGTGTGCAGGCAGATTGCTGGCCACTGAGGCAATTAATCCGTTTGGTTTGCCAGGGCAGAAGGTAACATTCTTCCACCGGGTCAGAGGTAACGAGAAGCTCAGTGCAGCGCTGGAGGCACTATGCTCAACGGTCATGCGAGATATCACAAAAGGTGCTAGTAGGTACAGGATTCAATCTCAGCTCTGGCAGTTCATCCTTCAAAATGACAAACACCCAGGAAATGTCAACAGTCAAAAGTTAAATAGCATGTCTTTCTGAACTGATTTCCTAGCAGGCTTCTTTGTAAAGGAATTGCTGTTGACTTGGTGGGGTGGATATTTTCTTGCGGGCAAGCTATCACTAGTAGTTCCCCTTCAGGTCTTTCCAATTGAACTTCTAATTTAGAAGTGCCAAAAAGTTACAGCCAGGACATGGCTGATAGCAAAATTCAGCTTTATACTTGTCTGCAATGATGCACCAAGTCTTTTGCAAGCTGGAAAGAAAAAATTATTTCAAGTAATAAAGGGGAAAATGTTACAGACGATGAAGCATTAATGTTGTATCATTCCAATATCTCACACACAAAAAACATTCCAGAACTACATTCAACCTCTGCTCTAAGAGAAGAGCTCAGCACTGAAATGCCTGCAGGGAAGTAGTAAACAATTAGAATTAAAAAATAATTTGGTGACACAGCATTCACTGACGAAGCACAGTGAAATGTCAAACATTACAGTTGCAGAAAAACTTCTGGGAAAAGTAGAAATGTCCATAAATGGATTGCTACAGCCATAAATTTCTATGAAGTTCAAGGTAAGTAACAAGTTTGCTCGAACAGAATGAGCATATCACATAAATGAGCAGCTAGAAGAAAAAGCTGTGCTTCATTGCATACTCATTTGATAATCCACAAGTGAATGGCATACTAAATTGCAAACATCCTGTTAAATGAATAAAAATACTTTATGTAAACTGTCTTCATTAACACAGCTGTTTTTGTAAAGAACAAAGAACAATTCTGAAACAGAGCCTGCTACTTTGGGATGCGTTCAAAGAAGCAGTTGGATTTTCATAAGAGCTCAATTGTTGTGACACACAGTTCTTCCCCCCCCGCCTCCTCTCCCCCAGGGCTGCCGGGGAGCTCACCGGCCGGACAGGCCTACAACACCCCATCTAGTGGTGCAGAACAGCGGCGGGAACGGCAACCGCCACCGGCCGTCATCTGCTGCTCCGCGCTTCCTCAGCGTGAAACTGTACACACACCTAAACACACCGCTTTCCAGAGTAAGACTCCAGAAACAACAGCACAGATGCACAATGGCTCTTACGTTGTCAAAACAAACCTGGCTTTACTGCAGGCTCTAAATTTTTCTAGCAGTAGCAGTGTTTTAAAAGCATTCATTCTAGTTTATTTCATCTCTGCTTTATTGTAGTGACCTCTTAAGAATACAAGTTTGACACGAACACTCTTGACCAGAATAATTTGTCCCAAAAGGTGAAAGCTGAATTTTTTTTTTTTATTATTATTTCTGTCTTGAAAACACCATCTTCCTTTGCCCTCATCTTACAGTGAAAAGAGGTTTGTACAGGTGAGGTCTACACCGTACGGAGAGTACTGCGTGTACAATTCTGCGGTGCCAGGGTCACAGTGTTTCCTTAATGCAACAGCATCAACATAACTGACAATGAGTAAGTGAGAACATTTGCGCATACAAAAAGGGAAGCAAACATTGCAACAGCAAGCAACTTCAGCCCTTACTATAGTAAGTCTAAACTGAAGACGACTGCAAAGTCCAAAGTCCCAAATATCCATCTGGGAAAAAGGTGAGCCTGAGAATAGTTTTACCTGTTGATACTCTCTGAATCTGAGCCAGGCAAGCAACTCAATGGCAGCATTCTCTTCCTACACCCTACAGCTGTGTACGTACATAACTTTGTAATTAAATATTGTGTTGGCAGCAAGGTCCTAGTTCAGCGCAGTAAAGCTGTAAAGACAGGAAAAATTGTAAGACTTCAGCTGTTACTTATATTCGTATTGAGTAAAAGCCTTTTAGGAGTGGTACCATTTGCTACAGCCACATTAAAAACAGAGGACTGTATCTATCCACTAAAGAACTTGTTAGCAGCTCAGCGTAAATTGCCATCTTCAGCCCAGTTCTCCCCTCAGTAGGCAACGATATTCACTAAGTAAAAAAAGTAACCAAGTATCCAAGTGTAGAAAGCTTTCCCCATGAAACCCTTCACTGAATGCAGTGACCGCACAAGAAGGAGATGCAAGGGTAGGCCTTGGACAGCCTCTTTAAGGACATGATAGGTGGCAAAGAAGTTGACTGCTGACAGTTATCATACCAGCTGAGCTTTCCAACTGCACTTCTGGCAGTTTTAAATAATAATTAAAAAAAAAAAAATCATTTTAGTTTGGGGAAAATCCTGATAAAGAGAATCATGCTGATGAATATAAAACAAACTACAATTAACATTATCCACAATAGCCAGTTGACCGATTTCTTTGCATGCTGTTCAAGGCGGTCAGATTCATCCTTGAGCTTCTCAAAGTTCTGGTCTGCCATCCTGAGAGAATGCGATAGCGTCTGGGGAGCAAAGAGAACAAACGGTTTCAAACTCAGATTTGAAAGTTCTGACCTCTATTTCTTCCAACAGAGAAAAGGTTCAATTGCACTATAGAAGCAGACAGGTATTGCCTCCAAGTCTCCCCACCCTAATCTCACTTGTAATCAAGTTATAGGTATAGTATTTAACATATTAGCACTTTAACCTTCCGAGTTGCAAAATTGAGAGGTTAGCACTGTAACATCCGCTACCTGGTTATCTTGTTTTATCACATTCTGCGCGGCCAGAGTGTTGTTTTTGAGACTGCGAGCCAAACTTAACATTTCTTCAGCTAACTTCTCCTGCATATCCTGATGGTGCTGTAACACAGCATCCAGCTCGACTGCTGACTGCTTCTCATCAGATGCAAGGCCTCTGCAAGAGCATAAGGGAAAAAATATTGGGATTTCTACTTCCTTGTGGGTTGGTCTCCCAAGGTTTCCCCAGACTCTGCAACTCTGACAAGACAATAAGAACAGTTAAGTCAGCTGAAGTCATTATATTTCAGTTTCTACCAGCAGGCACTTCACCCAAACAGAAGTACATCTGTGATTTAAAGGTCACTGGGAAAGCAGTTCCCAAAACACTGAGCATCAGAATGAGAAATTTTGACTTACTTCCGCTTCCTTATGTTTAACTCCTCAGAATCTGGAAAAAGAGTTAAATTTGTATTTTAGCATGTTATAAATTCCCATGCAATCATAGGCCGAAGAAACAAGTTTTCTGTAAGGGATTTTCAGATGTTCAAATCCTACTTGGCCCTCTACCCCAAGGAATATGGATTTCAAATGCCCACCTGCTTTCCACAGGGAAAAGACAACACATAACATCAAAACTATGGTTGAGAGAAAAAAACCAGATGAATCATATCCCTGAGGGCATGGTTTAAGCCCGTGTGTCTTGGTTTTCTCTTTCAGGACACGTTAGATTGGCCTAGCTCCAGCCACTGTAACAGTAGCTATGGAAACGGCAAATTAATTCCTACCAGTTCCCTGCATGAATAACATGGCTGTATATTTAAGGGGAATTGAACAACGCCTACTCCAAGCACCTAAAATCACATGATTTGCTCAGAGCAGAAGAGAACAGGGACAACAATAAAGGTAAATTGTCCTTGCTAATTCTATAATTAGAACGTCTGTTTCTGTACGAATTCTAGAAAAATAGGTTCCTGCAAGTCCCTGCTACCATACTGATAACAACACTTAGGCTTTCATCTGTTAGGGTTTTTGGTTTTGTTTGTTTTTAAAATCTGCTATCTTGAAAAGAAGTGAGCCACTAAATTAAAAGTACACTTTAGCCAATCTCTAATACCTGACCTTCCTCTTTCTCTCCCTGTAAGACTCAGGTTAACTAAAGTTAGAAAAAACAACAGATTAAACTTACCATCGATAGCCAAGGGGTCCTGGGAGGCAGAAAGAGAAACAAAACAGAAGATTACAAAGGGCCAGTGATAAAAGACAGTCCTCCAGGCCTAGCACAGTGCCTAAGCCCAGTATTTAGACCATCCAAACCAGAAAAAGGTGACTCCCCACCCAGCCTGGGGCACAGCCACCAAAGGCAGCCGAATGCAACAAGAGACAATCTATAAAGTAGCAGTAAAGAAGCAGCAGCACCAAAACATACTGTACCAAGCAGCTCACTCCTCATCTTGCCTGTGCAACGAGCCTTTGTCTGCAGATGAACTGTTTTAGTAGCTGGGGTTCTCTCTTTGGTTGTTGTAGGGGTACGTCCAGGGGCCAAGAACTGATTTGCCAGAGCCTTTTCAGTTGATGAAGACTGTGAGTAGGAAGAAGCAATGAAAAGTCATGAACATCACATTCTGCAGCGTGAGGCCACCTGGATGCGTGACCAACAAGGATGCAGGGAGCATTTCCACAGCTGCTTCCCACAGAACAGTGAAGTCAGTCTGAACAACAGCACTGACTGTACCCGCACTAATTGCGGTACAGCGTATTGGCATTTCATAGCGCTCCAGATGCACGTGGTACCATCCAAAAGAGGTGTTAGGCCTAAAGGACAGTACCTGCCCCTGCATCTCACATCAAAGAAGCGAGAAGGATGTAGGCAAGATACACTTTGCTTTTGAAAAGGAGGAAAGAAGTTTCAGATTTCATTCAATACTCCCTTTTAACAAAATATGAAAATCCAATATATTTATTTACGTTTTTACAAGGACTGCCTGATAAGATTTTAACAAGTGTTATTTTGAGACGTAAGATAAAGGCAAACATAGGAACCAGGCAATAAGGTGAGTATAAGCAGAGAACACTTAAGTCTTCTCAAGCTGAACTAGTAGATCTTACCAATTTTTCAGCTTCTAAAAGTCCCTTTAGGAAGTCCACTTTGCGAGAATATTCATTCAGCAGTTCTGGGGCTGGCTTGCTATTGGAATTGAAAAATAATAATATGAAAACCAGAAATTATCAGTATTTTCTATTGTTCAGGTGACTCCAAATAAAATAAAATAAAAAAACCAAACACATGGTTCTTCAAAGAAGCACGTTTTAACAGATGTAGCCTCAGGCTAGGAACATGCTTGCAACCCCCTGCAAATCACCTTTTCCAAGGCACTGACAGCTCGGGGCACAGCATGCCAGAGCGGCGCGGGCACTGCCCAGGGCCAAGGCTGACATGCAGGGAAGTGTGTCGGAGAACATGACGGAGTTGCACAGCTCCTCGCAGGGCTGTGTCGTAGCTGCTTTGCGGGCAGTTTCTCCCTCACTGACAGGTATTTCCACAGGGAAACGTACACACTACTGCAGTGTTTATGGGTTATGTCTGTCTTACAGGTAAGAGACTAATGAAACCACAAAAGACACCTGCCCGCCCCAGGACTTCGGAGAGTGACTCACCTGGACTGCTTCTTCAGCTCTCGGAGCATGTCTTCAAGAGCAGCCACATACTGAGGAGAAAAAAGCCTTTAAGCGACAGCATTAAGGAGAAATATTCTGTCTGGCAGAGGCTACTGCACGGCTGAGAGCGAGGCTGGAGTTTTAACACTCCATAGCACTCACTGCCTCCATTTATTTCCAGGAGCCGAACCGCGCTGCTGCGGGGACAGAGGGGCAGGAGGCCCCCGCGCCCCGCGCTCTTCCCGGCCGGTCTCCCCCCCGCGAAGCGTCGTCCCCAGAAGGCCGAGCCGCGCCTCACCTCACCTTCTCCAGCCGCCACTCCTCGGGGTCCCGCCGCTCCGCCGCCAGCGCCTCGCACCGGCTCAAGAGCCGCATCAGGTTCAGCTCCAGCCGCGTCGCGGCCATGGCGGACGGTCGCCAGCGGAAGCTGCCTCAAAGCCACTTCCGGGCGGCGGGCGCCATCTTGGGGAGGGGCGCGGGGAGGGGCGGGAGGCGCTGGGCGGGCTGGCGAGCCGTTACAGCGTAGCGCTGTGAGCGCCGTTATATTTAAAAAAAAACCACAAACCAGCCCAAAACAAAACAAAAAAAACCCACACACCCGTCCACAGAGGTGGCTGCTGCCTGGGGCCACTGTGGCAGTGCTGTGGTGGCATCGCCACAGCCCCGGAGGCAGCGACTGAGAGTGCCTGAGCTGTGCCCTTCCTTCAACTTCAACACGGAGCAAGGCCAACAGACCAGGGATTTCAGATCAATTCCGTGAAGGGCTGGTGCACAGCCTGCTCCTTCAAAACGTTTTATGTATGATCGCACCTCGCCCTCAGGGGTTTCCCTGCACAGCTGTGAAGTGGGGAGAGGATGAGGCAGCTCCGCACAGCACAAGCATCCAGCACTATGGCTCCGTGCTGGGTTGTATGTTTGCTCCAAGAGCACCAAAATGCTCCGAGGTGACACCCCGGGCTTGCCGTTAGGGCTTCCTCTGTGCAGAGCTTTCCCAATGCTTTATGAAGTACTGACAAAGATACGCGATTCCGATTAAAGGCTTCCTTCAGAAGAAATTGTTCATTAGACAAGACAGACATTGATAAACTAACACATGTATTTTTTAAAAAGTGCAATGTATTAATAAACGTTTTTATATATTTTGGTCTCAGTTAAGGCTATTACAACATTAACAGTTCTGTAAACCACACAAAGTTGTCATAAAACCATAAAAAAAAAAAAAAAAAAAATCAGGCAACACACGTTGCCCCAAACTCACTGTTGGTCCCATTAGAGTCCATTGTAAGGCAAATGGAAAAAGGCACAGCAACAGAATCAGGGGACTTACTTTTTTTCCTGTACACTCAACCCATGTATTTTACTCAACATATGTTTTATGTTGTACTTTCGTTGCAGGGTTTTAATTTAAAGTGAAGAAATATTTGTTTTAAACAACCTTGCTTAACCCTCACCAGTACTGTACATTTCCAGGCTGCCTGCCCAGCAGCCACCTAAAAGAACATGGACAAGTTCACAGCCTTCAAAGGGTTAAAGCCAAAGCTGCAGTCAACTTCAAAAAAGTCCAGACAGCTTAAGTATTTCACTTCTCTATACAGGGAATGTGAGAGTAAGGGTCCGAAAACCTCCGTTTTAGTTTTGCTGTTGGTTCGTATTCATCCAAGAGTTCCTGAGCGTGGGCCATTGCAGACCCTTGTGCAATGTATACAGAGTGGATTTTATCAGTTCGCCTTGCTGGCTGCTCCCTTCGTCTCACCATTATTTGAGACTCTTCGTTAGCCGAAATCCTGCCCTCGGATTCTGTACGTTTGAAAATCCCAGGAGGAAGTTTTATATTTGCTGTTGGCATCACTGGAGTTCGACGGGGCACTTTAATCCTGGACAGTGTTAAAGATGATCTGTGTCTTGAAGCCAGGGATGCAGAGGAAGAATTTGAAGAGGTTTGCAAAAGAGAAGGCACTTTGCAAATGTCTTTGGCAGGCATACTGGAGCTCTGAGCACGGCAGTGTAATCCAAAAATTGCTTTAAAGAAACAAGATACTTAGATACTGAAAGCATGCATAAAAATGTAACTTGATACAAGCAACTGTGACCAGATAACATCTGGTCAGCTGGCTGTATGCAGTGAAAGATGTAGAATAAGAAAAACAAAACACACACTACCTTAATACTGACCTTCGGTATCCATCCGTCCTGTTCTATCTTCAAGCAGGCTCTCTGTGCTTGCTGAGGTCTCAGAGTCTACATTTTCCTCATCAGAGCCTCGCTGATCAAGCTCAGGTAACCGGTAAGTTATATCTTCCCTAAATCAAAACAGAGATTGTAGCACTCTGGAAAGATAGTGTCTCTGATACGAGCAACTTTAGGCAGCTCATATTCAGAGGCAAACCTTCCTGCGTGTAGTCATTAAATATTAATTCTCATGGTATTTTCTCTCAGCTAGTCATTTGTGTTTTCCTTTTCACCTCCATAAAGGCACATAGAACACAATTAACTAGATCGTTTTGGACAAAAGGTATACTGCTTTACTATCTGTATTACCTCCAACTGCAATAGGCATGACCTACAGAGATAAAGGGTGACTTACTTTTCTTCTTTTATTGACTGTATACGATCAATGAGAATCTCCTTTTCCCGGTTATCAGCTTCAGAAACTTCTTCTTCTTCATGCAGTGAGTCCAGTTCTGAGTTGCCACTGTCATTTCCTTTGACCTGTGAGCTTTTACTCTGCAAGACAGATTTATGTGTAACACTTCTCAGTCATAAGAAGCTATACAAGCCTTGACTGTCTACTAGTTGCAAGGTGGAAGACAAATGAGTAGGCCAAATGAAAGGCTGACAGAATTGATGTAGTTAGTTAGTTATCCATACAAATGTTTCAAAAAGTAATAGAATTTTTTCTATTCAGCTGATTTCTGGGGTTTTGTTACCTTTTTTGAAGCATAATAATTTGATTTGCCAGCCTCAGCTTAGTTTTAGTAGTCACTTATAAGTAATATTGTTACATTCAATACCAGTTACATTCAGAATGTCTACAAAATATCAGAGTCATGACAGAACAGGTCAGCAGCCCTGCATGCAGTCTGGGGAGAAGGTTGCACCAATACATGCAGTCTCAATTGTTCAAAAGAGTATTTAAAACCAAGTTACAATACATGTAGTAAGTATTTTAGTCATGCAATAGTACCATAAGAAAAAAAAAAACCATGCACTCTTAACACAGGCAGTGTACATACCAGCATCCCCTCATAAGGGGAAGAAAACCCAAGTTTTACAGGCCAGAGCTAGAGAGAGATGAAGACCAAGTTCACTATATGTGGCTTGTGATCAGACAGAGTTTGGTTTGTTTTAATCAGTACAACAAAAACAAAAGAAAAAGTGTATTTGCCCTAATAGAACACAGCATATTTTTGTCCGCCATCCATCTCTGGAGTGAAGAAACTCCTTTGCCATGTAAGAGACTCAGCAATCTTAGTTCTACTGATTGAATTATATGGGAATAGATTTTGACCACTACCAGAGCAGATCCCCACCCCCACGCCCTTCATTTATCCAAGTGAGACTCCAGTGCAGCTGTATATTTAGCTCCTACCTACAGCTCTGGGCAAGTCCAAATCCCTTTTCTTCTTATCTTGCAACTGATCTTTGACTTACTGGATGGGATGGACAGGATAAATAAATAGCACATCCCTTCCCAAGAAACTGGTGGGATGCTTTCTGCTGGATGGCGTGGTTCTGTGGTTTATTTCAACACTTACCGTATTCTGCCGAAGCAATGAGAGTCGTCGACAAGCGATGCTCTCAGCTGCTTCCAGCTGATTTATTTCATCCATTTTTATCTTGTACTTCCTTATCTGTTCCTTTATGAGCATCTCTACACACCTGGACAAGAGGGCAAGAGTTTATTGAGCAGCTTCATACTATAAAAGCTCTGGGGACAACCATGGTGGGATGAGATGCCTCTCCTGGCTTGGGGATGTTTGCCACACACACACGTGGATGGCATGCAATCAAAGCGTCCCAATGCATGCCTTACAAAGGGGTAGCACTGCATGGTCACAGAGTGAAGAGTCCAACACAGCAAGCAAAACAGGACAGACTGTTAAAGGTAACGGCACATGTTCTTCCTGGGATCACCAGAGCCTCTCACACTGACTGTATACAACAATGGTAAGCAAACAGTCATTACCATGGCTGCTAACTGCTTCTGCTTCTTCTACCTGTCTTCCCTGTGTTGGCACAGACTGGTAGATACAGAATGAGCCTGCAACCGCCCTTTTCCACCTCTATGGCCCCATGGCTCAGTAAGAAGTTACAAAAAGCTGTCATTTTTCAAACTCTGTTTTCATTGGAGGCAGATGCAAGGCCAGCCATGCAGTGAGGATGGCGAGGGGCATTCAGAGAGCCAGAGCTGCTGGAGGGTGAGGAGAACAAAGAGGATCAAGGACAGAACCTTCTTCAATTCAAGGAACAACGTAGAAGAAACTATCAGGGGTTTCCAAGTATGCAGGAGACAGTTTAATTCTATACCGTACTGTTTATTATGGCTTGTATCCCAGCAAAATACATATGATTAGTGTGCAACCCCTCAAAAGATTATCTTGATGTAAAATACAAACCTGATATTTAAGATTTAAAAGTCATCCTACTTTATGCTTTGTAAACTTGAGACGGGTGGAAGGACTCTGAGAAGGGCATATAAATTGGCAGCACTAGCAGAGCCAGAATTGAGCAACTCTTAACCCTCAGTTTCTCAGCTTGATATGAATAAGGTTGTAACAAATGCAGGTAGTAGTACTGGCCTTCCATCATATTTCAAAGTACTACTATGCAGCGGACTGCTAAAACTTACATGGTTGTTTTTGAAACATCCTTCATGCTGGTTAAAGGGTCAGAGGTATCAGGACAACGCAAGAGGCATGGAGCAAAAACAATGGCCAAGGCATTGGGTGACATACGGTTGACATCTTCTATCAAAGCCACTCTGAAATTCAATGTTCAGAACAAAAAAAAGATTTTTTTTAAGGGAACCTTTCTAGAATACAAGCAATCTGATCAAACTTTGCCAGAGTTCCCACATAACAGGTAAGGAAATCTCTAGGGTACTAAGTATGTACAGCAGTTCAAATAAGTTTTAAAAGTACTTCACACCTACTAAGTAGACAAAGTTTCATGCATCAGAAATAGGAACAGGAAGCCACCCAGGTTAAGCTAGTCTGGTAGTCTCTCAAAGTATGTCTGGTGATTCAGTGCCTCCTCTTTAAAAATCCCTTTTCCCTATGTTCAGAGGGCCACTTGGAAAATTCTCAAGTTCCTTGGATAAGAGCAGCCCCTTTACCAGTACCATTTACCCCTGCTCCCAAGACGAGCATACGTGCAAGCATTTATAATCCTTATGCAGTCCCTACTAAGTACGCTAACATCCTCAGTTCACTATGTACCCATCCGTATAAAACCTGGTGTTCAGATGACTCACCAAGTCTTTCAGATCTACCTTGTCTTCAAAGCTGTTCTTACCTGATTTGATACAAATACCCCAGATGGTGGAAGTAAGCATGCGTCTGTTTTTAAGCACAACTATCAACTTCAATTCTTTCATTTCTAAACCAGCAGCACAATCCCTACACTGACACTCAAGGGGTTTAAGATTTTAGAAAGCTTCCAAGAGGGACTCAAAAAAGTCACATGGAGTTTCTCTCCAAATGAAGTAATTAAACTCATTACTTGACGAGATGGAAGATGAGTCGCTCCAGGGTATTATGATTTGCTTGTGGAAGCTGTTCAAGGACACTGTAAATGGCACAGAGTTGCTCCTGTTTTTCTGGTAGTTCTGCACAAGGGGAGAAAGCACAAGATCATAATTGCTGTGCAACGCTACTGGAAAGCCACCAAGCACTTACTGACATTGTCTCAAACTGTCTGCAACAGACAGAGATTAAATTCTTAGAAGTCACGCTGTCATTTCATTTACCAATTGTTATAACTGGATGTTAAAGTACCCCTCGTGGCACTGCAATTTTCCTGCTTTTTCAGATGCTGCTGCTGTTAGCAATCATCAAGTGACACATCAAGATCTCCAACAATATTTTGGGTGCCTTACTCTCACTGAAGTTAAATGAATCTAAAGATCTGAGATATCTGGCTAGCTAGATCTGGTCCAGAACACCAAGGAGAAGAGAAAAACTGTACAAAGGGAAACCTATTCACATGCTCGCTGTTTTTAGAAAGGGCAGTTGTATAGTGACATTATGCTACAAAAAAAAGGAATCCTAAAGCAAGGTCAAGTAAGCTAGAGGAGAAATTCCCTGAAAAGTGTTTTATGTAAAATGTCTAAAATCATTGCTGTAAGTGTACTGCAATGAAGCTGCTTAGCCAACATGAGCATCTTAGAGGTTCTTTTCCCAAGGACACAGTAAGTTAAAGAAAAACCTTTGCTTCAAACGTTTCTAAAACCTACCTACAGCTCGGAGAAAATCATTGTACTGCGCAGATGTCATTAGTGGATCTGGTAATTCCCGTAGCCATTGCTTAAGGATCCCCGTAATAGTGTGAATAGGGTAATTCTCCAGTTTCACTGAGTTTGGATCTGAAAAGAAATGTTTTATTTCGAGCAGTTCATTCCTTTGATGTACACAATGGGACCCCAAAGAAATAACATTAGACATACTCAAATCACCTGCTCACAGAATCAAAGTGGCAATTCAGAAGGAAAAAAAAAAAGAAAAAGTCTGTTGATAGTCACTTATATGTACCAAGAAGCTTTTCCCAGCCAACAAAAATAATACAGCCTGCATGGCCACCAAAAAGCTGTTTTTAAAACACTAAGAAGTGCCAGATACTTTCAGATAGAAGAGGATTGCAGGGAAAACTGATATCATGCAAGGAAGTCAAAAGGGTGGACAACATTGCCTGACCTGCTTGCAGCAGCTGTTTCAGCTCCTTCATACGATTTGCTGACCCTGATTTCCTGTAAATGCCTTCTGTGTAGAGGCCGTGCATCTCCACATACTCTAGCAACTTCTCCATGACAATGGGGACTGAATTTCTCTCACTGGTCAGGGAACTCACACACACTCCAAAATGACGTGGTTCTGCATCCTGTTCATTCTGGAATTGATACAGGTCAAGCACTGTGAATACCTGTTCCCAAGCTAGAAAATTCCACTGTTTCATGCTACAGTTAGCTTATGCTTCCAGAAATAAAAGCTGAGTGTTTTATTCTAGCTTGCTACAAGCCTTTGATCATAAGGCAGATTTCCTGAACTGCAGCAATAAAGAAACTGCATGGTACACATTGAAGGATTTCTTTAACAGTTTGTCCAACACAGCACGCATACTCTAAAGGAAGAGGTCCCAAATTAGCTTGAGTATCACCTTTCAGAAGAATGTTCTGTTTCTGCAACTGCAGGACCTGACTCTGACTATATGCAGACAGAGAAGCGAACTTAACTGTTTAAGCAATTTTTATTCAGTGCCTGAACATCCACTGTTCATTTGCTGAAGAAAAAAAAAAGCAGCATTTTGCATGCATCACTCATGGTATCACAGTACCGCATCCCAGATCTGCAGTTCTTACCTTTTTTCCACAGGATGTACAGCTGCTCTGGATTTTGGACATGCATTTCTTGTGGCAAGTCAACTTGCAAACTAGAGAATTGAGCAAATGTTAGAAGCATCCCAAACGACATTAAAATGCTAAGTATCTTGTCTTACTCACTTACTATATAACCTGCATGTACTGCTCACTAAGCCCCATCTGTACATGCCAAAGTTACAAGCAATCTGCACATACTGTAAACTAAGTGGCAAGAATGAGGTGTTTTCGCTTACCACTGCAGAGACAGGCCTTTTCCATGGGCCAGATGTAGGATGAGCAGTGTTCACACGACTGCCGTATGCTCACTTGGTAGTTTGTGAATACGTGGCCATTGTGTTCTTCAATCTGGTGGGAGACAGGAGGAACATAATGGACTTTTTTTGCCTTTTTTAGTTGTATTAAAAATAATAAAACCTACCCTATCTTAGATTTTCCACTTTTATTTTACAATTACAGCTGATGGGTTTGACCTTGAAACCAAATTGCACCCTATCTTAAGGCAGCTGGGTTTGCTGGATCATTTCATAATTGACTCGCCACCTTGGTTAAAGGTCACAGTGCAATACCTTAGCTATACTTTGTTATTAATATTTAGTAGTTGTTTTCCTTTAAACAGTCCCATGATTAGGAAAGCCATTAGGTTCTAAAAGATGCTATGGACAAGCAAGAAAATGCTTAAGTACCACCTATCACTGCATAAGCAAGATCTTTGATTCACGGAAAACAGTTTTATATTGTGTCACATCTTCCTAATAAAGGTAAGTGATTTAGCATGCAAAATAAAACAGAACTTCAGTACAAAAATCAAGCTCTTTCAAGAGTGTTTTTCCCTGTGTCCTGTGAGTGCAGCTGAGGACTTGGATTATTGCAAAAAAAGTACTTACTGCACGATCTTGTTTTCGTTTCTTCTTCTGGGCTTTGGTTTGCTGCAGTGGAATACAAAACTGGCATTAGTCTTTGAAATTCAGACATTCCATTCCCTTTTTTTTTCCTATTCAGTTTCCCAGACTCTACTTCACCTCCAGATATTTGAGACACTATACTGCAGCTTCAGCTTGGTATGAGGGTTGTCTGAGCTCCTACTGTCAACTTCCTAAAAAGCAACTGAGCTCACTGCCTGATGACAAAGCAATTCCATCTCTAAAACCTTCAGAGAACTCCTAAGTTTTCACCAAAGAAAATGTGCAAACACTTTAAGATTCTGAAAATACTAAAAGCTAAATAATGAACAATTCCAAAAAGGTGTATCAGCATTCAGAACTTGTTATACACGATTCATGTATGGAAAGTGTTTCCCAAATAATGAAGAATGCTATGGAAAAGGTTTCTGAGGTAACACAGGTTCCTTATCCTAGGAGAGTAACATTGTTTAATCATCCTATAAGCCAGTAACAGAGTAAGTTTTATACCTTGGGCTGCTCAGATTCCTCTTTTTTTGTATATCCTCTGGTGAATTCATCCAGAAGGGATTGGAAGAGATTCAAAACCAGCTTGACTTCTTTCTCTTCCCTTTTTTTGGCCAGATTTGTAACTAGAAGCTGGTAATTTTCCACCAGATCTTTGTAGCCAACATGGATTTGTCCATTCTAGAGAAGGAAAAAACATTATTCAGAAGACAGTCTTTTTGGATACCGTTGAGACAATTTCATATTTTTATGTGTTTAAGTTCAGAGGCGAGAAAGCACGCTCATGATTAAAGTAAAAGATAACAGCCCATGACAGAAACAAGTTAGCACACTTCCCTACTACACCATAGAAGAGCACTTGGCTGAGACAAGGCAGTGTCGGAAGAATATTGGAAAAGCTGTTGGCACTTCTCTTTGGTGTTTAAACACAGCAACGTTAAGAGGCTGAAGACAGCAAAATCCATCCATTTCTAAAAATAAGTTATGGCTGAGTAAATGAGAAAAGGGAAACAAAACAGTCTGCTTAAGATTACAGCAGAACTGTAAAATGTTCTTTTTCAAGTCTAACATTCAGTTTTGAATTCTATGCTAAGAGTTGCTGAATTGCTTTGTTAAAGAGCTGCAGGTCAAGCATTTAAACTGCACACTCAATTAATTTATTACCTACCAACCTTTCACTTTCTTGAGACTTACTACTTACAGGAGCAGAGTACATGGTCTTGATGTTTCCTCTAAACTTCTCTGTGGCTTCAAAAAACAAACATTCAACACCAGACTTCTGGGAGCGCAAGTCATTGATCTAGAAAGCAAATACATCTGCATCAAATGTCATTAAAACAAGAACATCCAACCAGTGTTAAGCTTCAGTTGCTGGGCTTAGTTATCTACGACCATTCCAATTATTTAAAACAACATATCTTAATGTACTGTGATGATGATACAAAATAGGAAAGTCAGGTAGGTAGGCTCTAGAGGACTATTTCCTTACAACTTGTTTTTTTAATACAACTTTTGCTGCCCACTTGTTTGTAAACAAACAAAGAACTAACATGAATGCCACGAGTATTTAATGTAACATAATGCATTTGGAGACTTAAAGGAAGGAATAGCAAGGGCCTTAATACAGACCTAATTCGGTCAAGCTATCAAATCAATTCCCCTTTGCTTTAAATCATAATATAAACTTGTACCTAGAAAAGTAGTCTTTAAAATTCCACACAAACAGTGAACATAGACCTGAATTTTATCATAGTTGAGTGCCTTTTACCTTGTTTAGGAGGAACTCATCAAGATGTTTCAGTTCATTGGCATTTGCAATCTCACGGACCATGGAAGCTCGCCAATTCTGAGACACACTTGAGATCTTGCTGATCTTAATAGTACGGTTCTTCTTTGTTTTACTGCTGTCTTTCACATGGCGCTCCCCTGCCTGGGGGCGACTTGGCTGTCCAGAAGAAGCTGGGAAAGAAATTAATTTGTGTATTAAAGCAGGATGACTGAACTCTGCAGTATTTGTTTCCATGCAAAACATTACAGAAAAGATGGATATTAAGTCACAGAAACTCACCTTCTGAAACTTTCTGGGTTCCTCCTGTTTCTGGAAAGAGGACACAAGATACAAGGGAGAGGCTATCTCCTTCATCAATCATATCAGGACTCTCCTTTGGAATTTTCTTGTCTGGCTTTTTCCCCAAAAGTCTACGCAAAGGACTTTTAAAAGCAGACCTGAACATAAAAGCAGACACAAGTTTGTCACATTAGTAATGGAAGCTGGCTCTACTACAAGAAAAGGCTCTTAACAGTACAGCTAACACCCACAATAGGATTAACCTCTATTGTGCATATTTCCTCTAAGGTGCAACCTGCAGAAAAACTGAGCAGCAGAAAAAAGGAAAGGCAGTCTGAAAGCACATCTGGACGTTCTGCTATTTACTAGATTAGAGCACTACCTGCAACAGACACAGAGACAACACATCACATATCCAAGACATCATTTCTGGCTTGGGAAGTCCCTGAGTTGCAGAATGCCACAAGCTGGAGGAGCAGGCCACGGAAACAGCATTACATGCTTGCTGGGTTCTTAAGCTTTTCTCTTGGTGTCTTATTTCTCAGTCTGGATGACAGTACTCTACATGAACCTTTGATCTGAGCCTGTATGGTGGTTCTTAAGTTAAAAAGAACCAGTTCAAAGACAACTGTCATGCAAGAAGCAGAGAATCTGTTCCTCAACAGGGTCAGATATCATGCTTCCATCAACACGAAGCAGCAACACAGCCACTCGTGTAGCTGATGTCAACACGTGTCTCAAGATGCCCAATTCAAGTACCAGTGGAAAATCTCCTTTTTTCATTTTCTTAAAGGCAGGCCAGTCACACACAGAATACATACTTGGCATCTATTTGCTGACTTGCTGGCTGCGTGGCAACGACTGCATCCGAGGTAGGTAAGAAGTCACTGGGCTTCTTTTGCACAGGATATTTCTTGTTGCCTTTTTCTTCTTCTATCGTATCTGGTGATTGCTACAGTAGAGAGGAGGAGTCAAAAAACCACATATTGAGTGAAACAGATTCTTTAAATGGTTTTAAAAACTAGAATACTGAAAAAAAGTTTGCTTCATCAAGACAAAACACTTTACCCAATAGATATTAGCTCACTAATATAAGATCCAAGTATATTTAATGCTTTGATCAAGGGTCCATTTATTAAAAATTAAGTTTTCAAATTGTTGTATAATATTTGCTAGTGAAATTTTTTTACATGGTTATCAAGCCAAAAAAATCAACCTGAAAGGAACACAGGCATACAGAACACACTATAGCCAATTATTCAATAATCTTTAATATTTATAAACAAGGATCATTAAGTATAAACATGCACAACAGCATCAGTACCTGATTCATGGCAATAGACTGGGCCAGTGTTGAGAGATCACTTAATGAAGACGAATTCCCCTTCTTTCTGCAATGTTAGAAGATTAGTTTCAGAATATATTTTATAGAAGTCTGTAGCCTCTTAACGTTTACCACCTTTTAAATAACCCACATATCAATGGCAGATCTGAGAGAGAATCCTGATCAACTCTTGCAACTCAATTTTAAATGCAAAATGTACTGGAGAAGTTAAAAAAAAAAAAAAGGTATGTCAGATTTCCTGCCATATCAGAGGGATGATGCTTGCAAACTGCAGGTCACTAAAACCTTGTTTTCAATGGACAAGAGACACATGAAAATAAACTCCAGACACCACTTTAACTAAAGCCCTGACTCTCCATTTTAATTCAGCAAGGCAGGCTTTGTATCTTTTGTTAGCTTCTGAAAACATTCTACCCATACAGATCCAACTGCAGGACTGGGAGCCAAGAAAAAGCAGCAGTTGTTCACAGCTCTATTTTCTCCCATAACACGCCCAGATGTACAGGCTCTCAGGAGTTCTCCATCTAATTTTAAATATTACAGATGTCTGTTTTCTGAAAAAGTCAAAATAATTAGGAAGCTGCCCTTACTCTAGCTGATCCCGAGGAGACTTATCCGCACGTGTTCTTTCATCCAAAGACTGACTCAGCATATCATTCTGACTGGCATCAGACTGTCTCTTTCCTTTCCACTTCTCTCTCTTGTACTTTAGCTTCCCTGGGTCATCCACATATCTCTGGATTGGGGAAGAAGTGGGACTATCCAGATCTTTGGTTGCCTTCTGAACAAGACGTTTGTTTTTATCTGCCCAGCATTCAGCTGGGATTTGAAAGCTCCCAGTAGCAGATAGCGTATTATGAAGATTCAGTGCAAGATTTGTCGGCCTTTCAGGGCAGTTAAAGCTTTGGCTGCCTTTTATCTGGTTATTTTGATTCCCCTGTGTTTTCATTCTATCAGTTGCCTTATCTGCTTCTGATACTTGCTCAGGAACAGAACTACTTTCTTTTATCTCGCTTGACGGTGACATGTCTGAAAGAGCTTTTTCTTCACTTGGACTTTTCTCTCCCTCGCTGCTTCCTTGAAGGACAGCATCTTGTGCTGTGGATTTCTTTGGCACTGGAACAGTTTCCAGGGCCTCTTCAGAAGAAGTTTGTTCCTCATGGCACAGTAAAGATGGTCCTTCAAAGGAAAACAGGACATGCTTATTCTGCAACTCGTTATGTTCCAGCCCCCTCTGCCGGCGAGATTCACGTTTCTCCCGGCTGTTTGTTACTTTCTCAGAGCCCTCTGTCGTGTTCTTCTGTGGTAATGCAGCTTTTTCAGATGAGCTCAGGTTTTTGGCTTGCTCGTTTGGAGTTTCATCTCCGTCCCCAACAGCTTGATCCAGCTCTGACTTGTGTTTCGCAGGCAACTGATCTGTTGCTGGTTCACTGTGCTCGTCCTTGCTCATATCATTCTCTCTCTCTTGATCTTCCTGCAATTCTCTCTGCTTTTCTTCAGCTTTCTGCTTTTCTATAGCCATTTTCTGAAATCTGTTAAGAATTTGTAAGATGAAAACACAAATATTTAATGCCCAGTGGTCAAGAAAAGTACCCAACTGTTTAAATGCAGCCTAAATAGCAATACAGACACAAAGTACAAATACACTAACAGTCCCAGTATGACTGCATGGAGGTCTGCTTATTAGGACTAGCATGCGTCAGTGCAGCTCAGCTGAATAATGCTCAAGTACTGAGCACTTAACCAGTTTCCACACAGCACTAGCCATTTGATACTGACTGCAGTATCACACGGTAATAACTATCTTTAAGTTGTTTATTAAGTCAACATATCACACAGAAAATGAGCTTGGCAGGTGAAGCCAAGTAACTAAGTGGTTAAAATGCATGTTTTCATATCATATTGCTCCTCTTCCTTTACCTCTTACGCTGTAGATGCCCTCTGACCATCGCTTGCAGGAGACAAATTCTCCTTTTCTGCTGAAGGTAGCATTTTCGCTCCCTGTATCTTCGCCATACTGACTGAATATAAATGGCAGCATTATTCCTCTGCAGTGCCATCCTAACACAACGGGAACGCCAGCAAGCCTAAGAAGGGAGATTTCTAAAGTAAGGGAGGGGTACTTGAAGGTGGAGAGTGTTATTTGAGAGGGTTTGTTAGGAAAAGAAGATTGGCAATTCTCAAAGATACCTGTAAAACAATGGCTGCCTGCCGTGTTCTGAGAAAGCGTCTCCTTTCTAAAACCATCCTCAGCCAGCTCTGAAGGAGAATGATTTTCCTGATCACTTCTTTGTGTAGTGTATCCTGTAGTATCTGCCGTTCAGCCTCTTTCATAAAAACCTGCTCAGTTAAAGAAAAGTTCATCAATAAACAGTTAATAGGAGCCTTTCAGCCCCCACTGGAGGTATCTCCACAAGCTAAAAAATGAGAACGGTAATACTTATTATTGAACTAAACCTTATGAGCTGACAGCACACCCAAAAAGTAAAAGTCCTTTTGTTTTACCAAATCTCACTGTTTAGATTCCAAAACATACAACTGTACTTACAGCCTTCAAATCATAGAACCCTTCTAAAATGAAAACATTGACCTGTTTGACAAATGCCAATAGCAACAATTTCCCAAAAGTAATAGCCATATAATACAGAATTGTGCTGTATTGCAGGAAGACAGGTTGGCATCAAAAACAAGGAGGCAACTACTAACATCTGTGTCAACATTTGCAAGAGTTAAAATAGCTAATTTAAATATAAAATGCAGAAAAGAGTAACACCTGTAAATGAACTGCACTAAATTTTTCAGTGTATATCAGTATTTCTTATGGGCTCATGGAAAGTTTCACAGACCTTGGTCTTCCCTATTTGATAGTAGTTTTCATCCAGTTTTAGTTTATTCAAATAAACAGAAATGTCTTCCTTAGAGGCTTTGGCATTTTTGGGCAGTAACACCTGAAACTGGTCTATGAATTCCTGTGAAAAGCAGAGACAGCAAGAGATCAAAGTTAGAAGGCAATTCACAAGTTTAAAGTAGATTTCTAAAATAAAGCTAAGACATCTAAGCTATAGAGGTTTGAAAGTACTTATTTCTCACTCCAAATTGAGCTATTTTCTCCTACTCTGTAAAACGCAGGCTTCATTCAGCCTCCAGTTAACAGTAAAGATCACCTACATGTGATCTATAAAGCTACACGCACAGAGTATTTTATAGAAAACTAATTCACGTACAGAGACAGCAATGTGCAGCACTGATTGCTTATATTCGCAACACAGCACTCAGAATGCTCTCCTTCATGCAACTAGTAGAACAACTTACTGGTAGATGACTCACAGAATAGTTTAGTGTACAACTTGTTACCATGCAGGCTCTGTCACAACTACAATGAATTTTTACAGTTCATCCCAAGTGGTCATGAGCTTCATATGAAGAGAGAGACAAAAGACTCTGAGGCAATGTGTGTTTTTCCAAAAAGAGCAGGTATTTCTGAAAGCATAATCCACTTCCAGTTCCTCACATACCTGGAATGTATATTTGGCACTGTAGCCAGATCTTCTGATTCGCACAGTTTCTAGCATGCCAGTGTATCTTAACTGTTGAAGCACCAAGCTTTCATCAAAAAGCATCTCTTTCTGAAAAAGATCAGCAGTCAACAGCTAGTAAATGCCTGAAGAGTCCTATTTCTGTCCAGTAGAGAAAGCACATTCTGTTTTCACACCCTAGTTACCTTTCACCTTCATACAGAATGACAGTGAACAAGTTGAAAGAGATCTATTACAAGGCTAGAAGACTTAGATCCTCAGCAGTCAGATCAGACCAGCTCTTAAGGCAGTCTTACCTTCTCAGCATTGGAGCGGATGCAACGGATGAAGAACGGCTCAGCTTTACCCAGTGTCTCCAATAACTTATTAAGGGAAGTCTGAAATGAACCAGGACATTCCTCAGAAACAAGGCTGTTTCAGATCTGATGGCTACACAAAATTGTATTTCATCCAATATGGAGGTTCTCTCATACTGCACAGCAGATCCCTGTATTTGTTTTTACCTTTTCTCAAGATAATTAAAAGTGGGGTTCGCATATGCTGTAACAGTACCACTAGATCTGCATACAAGGATGAGGCTGATCGGTACAGAGAACTAACACATTTCATAGCATAAGAGTAGTCTCTAAATGTAGTTTAACTTTAATCAAGTAATAAACCCTACGTCAGAGAAATCCCAAGAATAAAAACCACTTTGTTTTTCAAGCACGATCAGCCTACATCAGACCAGGAAGGTCTGTTCCCATGAGCTCAGGGTGCACTCAGAGGTGTGTACCACCACATCAGTCACCTACCTGGAACTGTGCGCTTATGCTAGGGGGTTTCTTCTTTTTGTGTAAGTGCAAGAGGGATTTTGTAGTTCGATCATGCAGAGTCATGCTTACTATGAGCTTCAGAGATTTGGAATCCAGCAAGTTCTAGAAGAAAATTTTCATAATCAAAGTGCAAGTCTCTTAACTGAAGGGGAAATATTTCTGTCTGCATCAAAATGAGTAAGAATGAAACCAACTACCTAGAGCTCCACATTCAATGACATGTTAGACTTCGTGATTATTTCTATTTCGGACCAAAGCATCTTCTTAAGAGTGAAAACTTTCCATTGCCCCATCCCAAGAGTGTAAGGTGAACAAGGTGAATTACATAATCACTGTGTTTGCCTTCCATGACTTGATTAGAAATGGCTTTACGTATTTATGGCATCTCTAGTCTAATTAAACAGATGCCAATTCACAATTTTTTCCTGTTCAGCAATTCTTATAAAGGTGAACATTTACCTACCCTAAAACTTCCTTTTTGACAATCTAAAGAGGATAAATGATACAACTTCCCTACACTACGAAACAGTATTTTCTGAAGTGAGTTCTGTCAATCAAAACAAATGTTCACAGTGAAAAAAAAACAAAAAACAAAAAACAAGAGAAATCTAAGTCTACTGAATAACTTTACCTTGGGAATGATCTGCTTTTGTTTGATACCTCTACTTTTCCTGTTAAAATATTAAAGATCATTTAAGAAAAAAATTCATGATTTTTGATTATTTCAGCAAGCCATAAGTTGGTGCAATTTATGAGGCAAGATGAAGGATAGAAGAAAATTAGCACAACAGCATCAGGGTGTGTTCATGCACGTCTCTTACAAGTGATCAATGCAAGAAATGCAAACTGCTTCGCAACAAGTTTTTTTTTTTTTTAAATAAACTCTTTAGGTATTGGAAGCTTTCAAAAGTGAAACATTTTCTCTAAAGTTAAAGCTATTAAAAACTGCAGTTGCACAGACTATTTTTGTGCAAGTTATTCGATTTAGCTAACTGTACAGACATTGAACTCTCATCATAATACTAAGGCACTATCAAATAAAAATACTTGATTCAGAAGTTATTGCTGCTTGCACCAGAACCCCTGTGAAAGTACTTAGCTGCTTACAGAAGGACAACACATGCCCCAGCACTCCACTTACAAATTCTGATACGTCTGAGATCATCCCCAGAACCTCCTGGGGCACTACACAAACCTCAGGCATAGCTCTCATCCACACACAGACAGTGAACTAGAAGCGGAAGCTCTCAGAAACAAGGCTATAGTTCACATCCTCCTAATTCTAAGCATGTTAACTCTGTGATGTAAGGCATGTTCCAACTCCATGCCACCCAGTTTACATTTATTTATTATACAACGGACCACAGACTGATTTTCTTACACATGCATAGGTGTGCACATGTAAAGAATCTCAACCCAGGAGTATAACACAGCATTAGCATCCTGAAATTCAGGAAACCTTTAGTTATAACTTGTGAGAGATTTCATTGTCGAACATTTTGCAACAACAAGCTTGTACTACATACTCCGGTTTTAAAGCAAGTTTACATGAAAAGTAGGTTTAACATTCAGCTAATGCAATGAAGCAACAAAGCATTCTCTGTAGCCTTTATATTTTTTAGAAGGAATTATTTTATTCTTAATTGTCTTGTTTAGTTTTTTGCAGAAGACAAAGTTGGGACAAGTATATTTTTTATGGACTAGAATAACTGCTTGGTTATTGTTGCACTTTCAAAGCAATACCTAGAGCACCAGAACTCACATGAAGTGGGAGCGGTGTTGAAGTCGACTGAGTGACCGAAGCAGCTTACAGGGATCACCACCCTGCCATGGAAGTCCTTTTATACTTGCGATGATTTGTTCATGCATGTCTCTAAAATGATTCACAGCAAAACAAAGATGGCAAACAAAGATACACAGCCATGAGAGAGGGGGAAACAAAAGGAGTTAAAAAACCAAGGGGTACCATCACCAAGTGTGCTCCAAACAGTAGCAGGTCAATCCCAGACTACTTTTTCCTAAGCATGAATGATTCTGATGTCAAGTCGGCACCTTCTACTCTGTCAGTGCCCTAAAATTTCATTACCAGGGTCTCATACTAAACTTACTCTCTAATTCTACCTTTTAATGTAAATTCTTGAGCCATCAATTCAGAAAACAGAGGGAAATTTAGCAAAATATACTTAATGGGCAAGGAACCTTTTTGTTAAGCTAAGTAGCCTTTTCAGGTAGATATGAGCTTCTTCATAATCAAGCAGTAAATACTTTTATATATAGATTTAACTACTAAAATGAGGCTGCTTAAGCAGACTTACATCAGAAAAGTAAGTTAAAAACTAGCTATTACAGGAATACTTGATGAAATTTTGTTTTTCATTTCCATTTCAAACTTATTCACACGTTTAGCTTTTCAAAGTAAGCCTGGGATGGTCCCTAATTCATGGCAGATTCCATTATTTTAAGCATGCACCGTGCTTGTGAAGTGTGATGTCTTGGCACAGAACTTACCTTCTTTACTCTCCAGAGAGGCACAAACCAAAAATAACAGAAGCGTAAGAATCACTTCTGACTGTTAGATGCTATCACCATTCTGAGCTGCTCACTGAGGCAGCAACATTATTACAGGCAGTTGCTTGCTTCCCTTGGTACCTCTGAATGTTTTTGAATACCAAGATTTTGTTTTAAGATATCACAAGGGAACAGATATGTTATGCTACAACCAATCCTTTCACCCGAATTGTATCTTTAGTTCTTAGTTGCCACAAGTGACAGAGACTGTCCGGGATGAAGTAATAATGAAGCAGCATGAAGTCACTACTTTATGTGTGCTTCATGGCTTCACTTTTACACAGAGCATGCTCAGAAGGTCAATCTGTCCAGGAATGTGCCTCCCTGGCCGTTAAGTGCAGGCCTATTTCTACTTACTTCTTGTTTTCATAAAAAGAAATGATGTCTTCAAAAGCATTTATATCGAAATCCTCAGAACAATCAAATGAGAAATCAAGCATTGAGCAGCTGCAAAAGGAACATGTATAAAACCTAAATACTCCATAGAAAGGCAAATATGCCTATACAGAGCAACGCGTGGAGGCAGTTCTGTAGGACTTGCCCTGCCTCCTAACCACGTCATAAGGCTGCAAAAAACCATGAGCACTCCTACGAATCCTTCAGTGACACAGACTGGCTGCAGAGGAACACACAATGCTAAAAGCAACATATACAAAGCACAGACAGAGAACTCAAACGCCCAGTAGTAAACGGAACTGAGGCTATGTCACTAACATTTGGTAGTACTGGGTCCTACATAAAACAAGCTAGAGTATTGTTTTGATAGTATTAAAAAAGGCCAAACACAACAAGATAGAAGAAATAAAACTTGCTATCCTTGTGGAAAGATATAGTTGACATTTGATATACGAAAATGCAACTCAGCAATCCAGGTCTTTTCCCTGATACAGGTTAAGTATGTGTTTCTCACCGATAAACTTTTTCTACTGGTGTATTTGATCTCTGGAGTTCTCCAAGGGGAACTCTGGGTCCTTGACGTACCACTCCTGTTACGAAATAATCAACAAGTTGAATTTTGACAAAGATATGAGCATAACAGGAAAAAAAAAACCAAACCAAAACCCACCAACTGTAACAAGCAAAATACGTACACAAGGGCCTGGAGCTTTTGTCTAGTACTTTAGCTATCAAGCTAGACCACTTTGTTTCTCAAACTCCCTACTGCTCAGAAAAGCTTTTCAAAATTGGTATTTAATCCTGAATACTCATTTGAAACTTCAGGAAGGTCTGAGAAGATCAAAACCAGTGATAAGACGAGCATGCATACCAGATCTAGTAATATCTTCCCCAGCTTTTACAAACAGGACTTCAAATGTGGCACAGCCTGCTGGAAATGGTGCACTTATTGGAGGAAGAAATCTGAATGATCTCAGATAAAAGTGACAATCTCTTTGGTGTGTGAATGTTAAGCCATTTTCACAAATCAGCTCTGTCCTTAGTACCAAACCAAGATCACATCTGGATAATAACATTTTGCTGTAAACTAGTTCTGTCAACAAGCACTAACTAATTGTACAGTATTTGAAAGTGTTTCCAGAGCATTTTTCATACCATACCTGCAGTCTTCTGAGCTCTCTGGCGTCCAGCTTCTGCAAAGACGGCCATTGCTCGAATAGCTGCTCGCAGAACTGCCCAACGGAACACAGCTACAGGGTCCATTCCTATCAGCTCCCGAACGTAAGCACTGTCACTGCTTCGTAGTAAAGCAACAATATCTGGTCTCATGTAATCCATATTTTTCTCTCTGAAATCCTGCAAAACAGGCACATTGAACCACAATCTCTCAGGAAAGCTGTGTTTTGACCCAAGGTATTAACCACTATTCAGAATAATTAATTATTCTAAATAGTTCTCACTATAGTGAACATTATCGTCCAGTCTACACCACCACCAAAAAAAAAAAAAAAAAAAAAAATCTAAAGTACATCTGAGGACATATCTGATCCAGCCCATTCCCAGCAAGTTTTCTACACCCGGACAAAAACTATCAGAAAGGCAAGGAATTTTTTTTTGTGGCCATCGGATCTATCACCTACTTTTATCTGGTATTTAACTTTCCCAGCAAAGTGTCGAATAATAAAAGCAGGCTCCATCACTGGGGTTCCAACAAAAAACTTGTTCTCCTCATGCTGCTGTTTGAATTTTGCAAGTAGAGTTTGGTTGGTGGCATGTGGAAAACTAGAATACAAAGCAAAAGAGGTCAGCTATTTTTCAAATACAGGTACGTTTATTGAGGTGCAAGGCGACAGTGAAGAACACCTACTGATCCTTGTGGAAACTATTGTATTGTCCAAGATCTCTACACTTTAATTGAGACTTACACCTGCTTTGAATCTTAGAGGTGGGCTTAATTTCTGGACCAAAACCAAACAGCTCCACACACAGCAGAATATTCTGAGGTTTCAAGTGTACATCAATGCTTCCTCCCACTTCACCAGTCAAGTTTAGTTAGCACCACATTAACTATTTACCACATTTGCTACTTAATGTTCCAAAGACTTACATACATGCATTTTACTTTAATTGTAATTCCACGGTAAAATACAGAAGTGAAAGTTTCTAAGTTTTTTTAAGCCAAAGTTCAATTTTAGCATCAATTTATATCACCACCATGTTGGAGTCATTAGAAGCAAACTAGAGTGTAGATCATAGTCATAAGATGACCCTTTGCTTCCCACAACATTCCTCTCCTTTTTAAAGTGCTGTATTTCTGTTCCCTTTCACAGTCCTTCCCTCCTCCCTGCCACACATTTTTTTTTTTCAGAAGACGTTTGTTGCTTACTTGCTTTCTTCATCCAGAAGATAGAAGAGGCCAGTGGGCTTCTTGCTGATTAAGTGAATGCAGGCCACATTATCAGTATAGTCAATATTGTGCCAAGTGATCCCTTCACTCTTATATTCCTCCTGTGTAGCTCAAGAAAATTCCCTCATCAGTACAGTGCCCTGACCTTTAATGTCCTGTGGTCTAAGTGCTTAAAAGACATCCTTGAACAGCTATGGCAAGTTGAGTTTGTTAGTTCAGGCAGCAGAAACAAAAATAAGGAAAATATTTATAAATAAGAACAGAACAGCAGGCATATTGGGTCAGATCAAAGGTCCACCTAGGCAAGTCACTGAACAGCAGATGCTTGGGGTAAAACTATCTGAAAACCAAAACAGTGAAAAGAATGTTTTGCTGTCCCTTCCCAGCAATCAGCACTAACTTGGAGTTAGACATTACATCTACATCGTTATATTAAAAACCCTAGGTAGACATATATTGGAGGAATTTAAGTCTATTTTTCTCTTCCATAGTTCTTGTATTAAGGGAAACGACAAATATTTAATATCAAGTTCCAGAATTTCCAAATTGCTCTGTCAGACAAAATAACAGAAGTTTCAAAACAGGTAGTTAAGCCCTACACAACATTAACACCAGAACTTCCCTAAGGAAACAACGTATATCGCTTAGGTTCAGAAAATTTGGAGCTCTCTGACAAGAGAATACGAAGGTCTTCTGCTGATGACAATGCATCAAATGCTTGACAGGACAAGCTTCACATTAAGATATGGAACTAAAATATCAGTTTTTCTTAATGCTGTAAATGCCCACAGAAAAAAACCCTAATGATATGGTACTATCATAAAAAAAGATATTGCACAGAAAATTAGCTAAATTAGTTTTATGTTTAACAAAAGACAAAGAGCACCTCTCACTGTTCCATATGACAATGATAAGAAATGGATTATTTTTAAGTAGGTAGAATTCAGTCTGCCTAATGACAGGCTGCTCAGTGTGCATGCCACATTACAGAACTGAAATGCCATTTTGCACAGACAAAAAAGCCTTTCTTTAAAAAGATATTGACATCCCCCCTGAGGGCCCTCATGCTGCAAGAGATACAGGAAATGGGTCATTCAAGGATTAAGCTTATTTGGAAAAATGGCATTAGAAAAAAGAAAACAATGTAACTATTTACTCTAGTTAGCCTGGATAGCCACTTCTGTCATAAATTACAAAACAGGGACCTCAACATTATATTTACATACGAAGTTTGTACGTTTGGTAATTTTCTTCTCTTTAAAATGCTTGTTTAAAGTTATCTACAAGTTGTTGACAAAATACCACATACTACAGAATGACTTCTCTCTTTCAGCAGGGTGACCTGAGAACAGTGCTTCAGCACAAACCAGAAAAAATCCAAGTCTAGAGCAAAAAAACCCCCAAACCTCAGTCTAGAAACAGGATCTGTTAGCTCTTGCAGCACTCAAAGCACTCTGTAAGATGATGATACCATCTGTGAACAATTAAATCAACATACACCAGTAATATCAGGATTTCAGAACTACTGCCAATATCAACATACAGTTGTATCCCCTAAATGTAGTCAGGTGGAAGAAGCAGCAAAGACTGGTTATTAAATATGTACAAACTGACAAAAATAAGAGAAACTGTTTCCCTACCATTAAAATAAAACAAAAACCTGAAACAAACACCTCATCTACCATTAAAAAAACCCCCAAAAACCCAACAAAAAAACCCTGAAACAAACACCCCACCTACAGACTTTCAATCTCAAAGTTTACAGTTTCATCTGACTTCTGTCTGGGAGTGCCTGAATGTTGTCTTAGTTTCTTGCAGTCAAGCAGAAACTTAATGCTAGCCCTCTGAAGAAAGACCCCGCTATCATTAGTATATGTAGAGCACTAAATACAGCAAAGCTACAACCTTCAAACAATAACAAGCAATAATAAAACAAGAAATTAAAAAATAAGACTTTTGGAAATATATTCAAGCAATTATAAAAATTATGCCATGGGGTTTTGCAGAATAGTGGCTAAGTTTGCATAACATATGAGCACTTGATACAAAAAAGTTTGTTTCAGCAACTCTAATTTCTTACCTGTTCCAATTTGAAAATATGCTGATTGAAATAATACTGAAGCTGCTCATTTGCATAATTTATACAGAACTGTTCAAAACTGTTGGTTTCAAAGTCTTCAAATCCAAAAATATCAAGTACACCAATGGACAAACACTAAAAGAAGATGTAGAAATCTAGTTAAGCAATCGGTCATACAGTGACTTAACCCACAACAGCTAACCATTACAAAAAGCACTGTAGTGTATGCTAATAGCTTTTGAATATTTAACAGTTATGTCTATTGTGAAAACAGAGATGATTAAATACTACCAAGAAATTTACCATGGACTTCAGAAGACTCAAAATTTATCCCAGATATCTGAACATGTCATCTATAGCATTGTCTGTTAGTTCTAAATACACAACTGTCTACAAAGACTTGTTTTTCTGAGAAGCTTACTGTAACAGATTCCTCCATGTCCTTCTTATTAAGGAGCGCATGATTAATTCGCAGAACAATCCAATCAAACAGAGCACTGTATAAGGACTTTGCCATTGAATCACGAGCTGTTATTGCCTGCAGATGAAACAATGGTCAGAACTTTGTTTAAAAAAGCATTTCTATTTCAGACCAGTGTCACTCAAACGTTACAAACCTAGCAGAGACAAATAAAAACAAAATTTTCCTTTAATGCTAACTTCTAACTTTCCAAACATCCCTCACTAAATGTGAAAGCGTACCATATTAGCTTTTTTATCCAAAAAAGCAAGTTTCAGTTATTTAAAATCATTCTACTAGTGTGCTTTTACTCACCTCATTGAGACTATATGGCAAAATAAGCTTATCATTAGCAGTCACAGTTTTTCTTTTTGTTAGCACTTCTACTAGAATTTCTCGTTTAACCTTCAAAACAAGCAAGAACAAGAGTTACTGTCAGCCTCAGAATCCCCAACGAGTAATTTGATAGCAACAGTGGACATACAATTTCCTCAGAGAAGCCCAAGCTCATTGACAACAGCTACGTTTATTATTCATCAATAGCTTTACAAGTTCTTCAACTTCTTTAAATTATTCTCAGCTTAGATTCGTTCAGATGTTTCCCTATGGTGGCGAAGAACACAACTCCACTAAATTTATTCCTGCTCACCTCTAGGATTAGTGAGTAAACAAATTCTATTTCCATGCTATGGGCTATATTCCATCCCTAACCCAAATAATTTCACCAATTTCATCCATTTCCCCTCCCATAAGATAAACGTTGTGGAAGCACCATAAACCAGATCTAGATATAGCAAACTGGGCAACAAGATATTCAAGTAAAATGCTGAGGCAGAGCATGACAAAAAGCTGTATCAAACATTAGAGCTAAAGAGAAATACTCTACTTTCAAAAGCTGGGAAAGAATGTCCAACACTTCAGGAGGTCCTACTTCCAACCCTTCATCACGACCTGTAGCTTTCTTCTTGTATGTAACGTTACCCAAATAAAGAATAGCTGAAAGTATTGAAAAAATCCTAAGGAAGAAAAATTGAATTTTATAAGAATATTTCTTATGAGTTCATTATAACAGGTTAGCAAACTTAATTCTACTTCAAGAATTTGTCTGTAAGCCCTCAAATACTCAGTTCTCCTTGCTTCCTACTGGACTAAATGTGATCCCAACACATATACAGCTTATTGCAATTCATGAACATTAACTAGCTATCAGTAACGAAAGCTTAAAGGATTCTACTTACTGTTTTTTTGTTTCTGAAAGGAAGCCAACCATCTCCATGGCTTGTTTTAATCTTTCAAAGTCATGTTGGAGATCTTCCCCATCTTCAATTTTCAAGTTATGCTGTGAAGAGAGATCCATAATTAAAGGCAAAGAACGAAGCCCAAACATCACAAGAAAACAAGTATAATCTGTTCTGCTTTCTTTCACCTTTAACACAACAGACAGAAAACACTTAATGATGCATTGGTAAATCCCTGTCACAGATTACCTGATTGAGGTAGAAATAGTCTTCAGGTTGCTTGAGGTGAAATTCTTTACGCTCTTCCTCATTGACTCCAAGTAGCAAATAATAAAAGACATGGTAGTTCCTACAAAGCCAATACATTTATCTTTCATGAAAATATAATGATTTTCCTTTTATTCTGTATACTTTAGATGCTTTTAAACTCTTGCACTGATTATAATTGTGTTAGTAAACTGTACTAATCTCTTACCTTTCATCTTTTTCTTGAGAAACCAGACGAGATTTTTCAAGCAGGTATTTTTCAACAACAGCCCTAAAGAGCCGCAAAAAATGAAAAAAGCATGAGGGCAAAAGAAAAGATCTCACAAAACATCAGACAGCAACTGCCAAGAGTTCAAACAATGAAATCTGCACTAAAATATACAAGAGAATAGCTTAGTCACTATCTTAAATCTAAAACAAAAACTTCCGTATGCACTATATTGTAATTGGAAGAAAGAGAAATACCTAAGAAACACCTATCTTCAGTGCTTGGTTTTAGTAGACATAACTGGAGAGAGGCAGACGAAGCTAGAGAAGTGCTGATGAAAAACTGTAAGCAGAAACAAGATAGGCAGAGCGCTAACAATATGTTATCTACTCTGAGATTAACAGTTATCTGACAAGGAATGCAAAGGCTACAAGACCCCAAAAATATACTGGATTACTGTCTGATTCTCAATCTAATAAATTTGCTAGATTTTTACAACAGTATATACATCAGCCTAAAATGGAAGCCAGACAGACAGAAGACCCCTTACAGTTTGACAAAGTAATCTCCTAAATGATAATCTAAACTCCTTGACATGGGATACAATGAATGAGGCCAAAGTTTGAGCAGCTTTTTCTCATGCTGAAGACAAAACAAATATATTCAAATTGTACCAATCTCCTGAGCTAGTGTAACTTCATCTGCAAAGATGCCTACTTCATTCAGAATAACACTCAAAGCAAATGTGGTACAGAGTTCGCAGTCATTTATGTTATTGCCATTTTGTAAACTGCAAACACAAAGACGACCCAAATGAAAGACACACTGGAGCACAAAAGTCAGTGATAGCTAGTGACATTCCATAGTGCAGCAAGCTTCAGGCAGAATTCCATACCAATATTATGTGTTATGGCACTGCACCTAAACTAGCACAGGTACATCTTGACGTGTGACATACTGCTGCGAATTTTGCAGATACAAGTGTGAAAAATTTAAGATGCATTTTACAAAGCAAGATCTGAAAGAAATTATTTTATGGCATGATGTGAGACAAGTAACTACACAAGTATTTGCACACAAATTACTAATATCACAGAAAATTTTTGGACAAAATTCTCCACTTGAAGTGAAAGTGCCTACTACTAAAGAAGAGCGAAGCATAATCTTTGATTAATATTGAGGGACTATAGTAATATGATATTATAGCATCTACTACAGAGTGAAAAATATAAATAGAATTCTAAGGCTCAGCTGTGACTATCATATTTAAAAAAACAAGTGTAGGTATAGAATATGTCACGTTTGGCCTTCAGATAGAAGCACATAATTTCAATTAAGTCAAGTAAAATCATAATTTTATAGTCGTCTTTATCTCTCTAAGTGGTGTTTAATTTGTTTCTTTAAAATGGCTTCCTCAAATCTATTTTATTTCTCTCCAACTCCTCTTAAAAAATTCAGATCTTCCGTTTTTAACTGCAAAATGAAGAGGACAATGGGTGTTATGAAAAAAGCCTTCATTTAGCATGAAGGTAAAGATGCAGGACCAGTCAAATTCTTAACCTGATACGGCTGTACAGCAAGGTAAGAATATTATGCATCACCTGATCATGCCACAAAGCTCAGTCAGAGAGTCTTGAAAACTCCACAGTGGCAAGCTATTCTCACATGAGAAGAGCCTCAGCAAGGCAGCATTTTATATACAACAGAGTCTTCACCAATTCCTAAAGGCACAGAGATCAACCCCAGAAGAACCTCATACTGGACTTACCCTCGGACAATACCATTCTCTAAATAGTTGACTTGAATAAACTTTCCAAAACGACTGGAGTTATTGTTATGTGCTGTTTTTGCATTTCCAAATGCCTGTAATAAAGCAAAATGAGTTAATTTTCAATTAAACGAAATATGCCAACACATAGCTTTTCAAGCTCTTCTGTTCATTGTTCAGCCTCCTGTTAGCTTGCAGTATACACTCGAAATACTATGGAAATGGCAGCATACAGATACCAAAAAGGCAGCTTAGGAAGCCTCCACTGTTCCTCACATATCTATATACGTTCATTATTTGCCCCATGCAATAATATTTGAGGGACTGAGGGAGTGGAATAATAAATTTAGATATTTCTAAGAGTACAGGAAAGGTAATCACAGCTAGAGAGTGCACATCAGCCTTACTCACTAACAATTATGACCTTAGAGAGAATAATCAGTAGGAAGACGACAGCACAATTACCATGAAATTGCCTCTCCCATAGAAAAGCCACAAACTACATCCTATTCCCTAACATATTGCTCCCACTCAAAAATTTCACAATAAATACAATTTTTCTTTAAGTGAGAACAGAACATTAAGATCTCATTTATAAAGTTAGCCCATGAATTTTCAAAGTTGTGTATTCAAAAAACAGGAAAAAGACAAACAGAAAAACTTTGGTTTACAAAACCACGTCATACTCATAGGCCAGCTAACTCTGCTACGCAACACTGAAAAATGTAGTTTCATTATGAGGTGTTAGGAAAGGGGAAAAACAGGTATAGCACAAATCCTAATTGTGCATCTTTAATATTTCTGCCTGTATCATGAGCCCTCTGATAGTTGCTAGTACACACATAACACAAAATATCCTCTGCAAGAGCCACACTTAAGAACTATAAAGATAACTTACTACATCTAAACGTCCAGTAGAAGTAGTTATTGGGAATGTCCTTAACTTCAGCAACTCTTAACTATGTGTTCTTAGCTTAAGAGAACCCTGTCATCCTTCTAACATGCAGGAAGCAATCCAGCATATAGAGAAGAAACTCTGTATAAAATGCAATTGTTTGGAAAAATACACTGCTTGGTGTAGACTATCACCAGCAATTCCTGCCACAGGTATTTCCTCTTAAAGCTCCAAGCAATTAAGGCCTCCATTAGGAAATCCGCCTCCCCTAATACAGAACATTCGTGGAATGACTTCACAAAAATGCCACCCTCTTCCTCCACACGCACGCATCCGGTGAGTGATGGACGTGTGCATACTGTACACAACATAGAACTAAACTGTTTATACATAAAACTGCCCAATTATGGTGTACATCCCAGGGGAGTACTGTTTTCATGACAGTCATATTGTTTGTATATTGAAACTCTTCCCTTCTCCTCTTTTCTTTTTTTGTTTGGTTTTTTTTTTTCAAACTACCTTAAGGGTTGCAGCTGCGCTGCAGTGTGACACCTGGATCACCATTTCCAAAATAGGTTCTCAAAGCTCTCTTACATGTAGATTTCTACATGTAGCTGCATAGCGTTCAGAGAATCCGAGAAACTTCTTATAAACTGAGAAAACATCTATAATTCTTCAGACAACCATTATTTCTGACCTAAAGGAATAAGCTAAAGGAGCTCTTCCTGTGCAGGGTGAAAACCCACAGGGTGATTCTGCTGTAACTTCAGAAAAGTCAACGGGTTTCTAAACAGAGAGGATTTGTCTCCAGCAGTGCTTATAGATGACGGAGGCTGAGTTCAGCCTTCTCATTTCTAGACACTATACTACATGTGTTATAATGCAAACAGCATCCCCACTCAGATTTTTCAAAGCAAGCATTGACCAGTCATCAGCATCTTTTTGTAGCTACTATCCAACAAGTTATCGCCCAGATTTTTTTTTTTAGAGCCCATTTTGCATACACATGCTTATTAATGTATGCATAAAATCCAGGTCAACTCTTACAGTTGCCAAACAACACCAAACCAAAAGTGGAAGTCCAGTAACATCAGCACAGCAAATTGCCTGCTTCGTAAATCAAAAAAACCTGTTCCTCTCCCACCAACAGTGGCTCAACTGTGGCTCTCTGAAGAACACCATCCAACTTCCCATTTAGTGTATTAAGAAATCTGTTGTAGTGAACTTTGCCAGGCTGCAGAAGAGTGGACTTGCAAATTGATTCTGGAAAAACTTCTTTCTAAAAAGTTTTCTAACTTAAGCCACCAGTTAACTATCAGTTTACTAGTTATATTCAAGAAACCAAAACACAGTATAGCTAAGTTTGCCACACTATTTTTTAATAATAAATATTTTGGCATTATAGAGTTAAGAAATCCCATAACCCAGGCTTCCTGAAAAACTTTTCTTAGTGATTACTCATGTAAGCAATGAATACAGTTTAAAACTAAAGGCTCTTATGATCTCATATGTCTGGTATTTAGTCAAAGCATACAGCAAATTCTTAAAAGCTGATCTAATATTATCAGTTTTTAGGAAAGTTTTCATGTACTGAATGGTTTTCTCATAAGAGCCTTTAACATCTACAACTTTTTAAAGAACATTCCAAGTCGCTTAACATTTCGGGTGGGGAATTTCTTTTTTGGTAACATTTAACTTTAAACTCTAATCACTGCTAGCATATTCTTCAATATACTTTGACAAGTTAACTACATAAGAAGTGACATTCCTGACTAAAATCAGAGAGGTGCAACAATTTGAAATGTTAAGTATTTTGGTATTTAGCAGTTAGATACCTTTAAC